>NC_053041.3:253925042-254228072 GCF_002575655.3 Aegilops tauschii subsp. strangulata
AAGAAAATGTGCCGGAACCTGACTTCTATTTCGTCTAACTTCTGGTGGGGAGAAGCTAATGGGGAGAGGAGGGTGCACTGGCTTGCATGGAAAAAGATGTGTAGGGCGAAGCGAGAAGGAGGAATGGGCTTTCAGGATCCAGAGGCTTTTAATCAAGCTTTGCTGGCCAAACAAGCCTGGCGAGTGCTGCAGTGCCCGGATTCTTTGTATGATAGGGTGCTCAAGGCAAGGTATTTCCCCCAAGGATCGATCTTGAATGCCACATGCCCTGCAGGGGGCTCGTTCACTTTCAGAAGTATTATACATGGCCGTGAGCTACTGCGTGAAGGACTAGTGTGGAGGATTGGGGATGGCACATCCATAAAAATCCACCATGACAACTGGCTCCCGCGACAGGGCAGCCTTAAGCCACTTGGGCAGCAGTACATTGCAGGTATCACTCATGTGCGCCACCTCCTGAACGAATCAGGTGTTGCATGGGACATGAACAAAGTGAAGAGGATGTTTACTCCTGGGGGTGCTGAGGATATTAAGCAGATTGTGATCGGTGGACCAAACATGAGGGACTATATGGCATGGAACTTCACCAACAACGGACAATTTTCAGTCAAGTCGGCATATCACCTGTGTATGAGTTTGAGTGGCGTCAAGACCGGACAGCCGGGTTCTTCGATGCCGAGCAGGGAGCATAAATCGTGGCTGGCGCTGTGGGACACTAATGCTCCGGGGAAGGCGAAGATCCATGCATGGCGACTGATGAAGAACGGGCTGGCTGTTGGCTCAGAGCTGCATAGGCGTCGGATTAAGCCAGGAGTTTTTTGCTGCGCCTGTGGCCGCGAAGAGACGACGTACCACCGATTCTGGGCATGCCCTCATTCCGTGATGTTTTGGAAATACCTGTGTGAAGACAAGGGCGAACCGGTGGTGCTGCCGCCAATGATGGATGGCTCGTTGAACAGCCTTGTTGCCTGGCTCAAGTCCTGGTTTGCCGACGCGGGAGCGGCGGAACGCGAGACGATGATTCACGCATTGTACGGTCTATGGTGTGCAAGAAATGAAACGCGAGATGGGAAAAGGATCGAAGAAGCCCGACAGCTGGCCGAGAAAGTGCACGCACACATACAGGAGTGGTGCCAGGTTCATTTGAAGGAGCCGACGATCAAGGAACCAAGGAGACTGGACAAGTGGCAGCCGCCGGAGCCGGGGTGGATCAAGGCGAATGCGGACGGAGCTATGGCAAGGGCGCATGACAGGGGGGAGGAGGAGTGGTCCTTAGGGATCACCACGGTGCTTTCAGGGGAGGGACTTCTGTCTTCTTCCAGAGCATCACTAATCCCCTACTCACGAAGATCTTCGCGGCGAGGAGGGCCATGCAGTTGGCACTGGACATGGGCGTTCAGCGCCTCCACGTGGAACTGGATAATCAAAGAGGCGGTGACAATGCTCAATGAAGAACGAAGGAACCTGTCCACCTTTGGTCCGGTTGTGGAGGAGATAAAGGAGATGTTGAGGACTCGACAAGAGTTTAGAGTTGGATGGGTTAGGCGCTCGGCAAACGCAGCAGCGCATGGTCTAGCTAGAGAAGGGGTTTGCACCGAGACTTCTAGTCTTTATGATTTTCCTCCTGATTGTATTATTCAGGTTGTAGCGAACGAGATCCCGAACTTTGTTTAAGGTTTAATAAGATGCAAGTTCCCCTAAAAAAAAGTTAGTTGCTCTCACGATTCGTTTGTTCTAGACCTGCTCGGATCCAACACATCGGAGTCCAAAGAAAATCGGTGTAGTAACGAAACCACCTTCCCTGTGCTAATTCGGCCTTGCAACCTGCTACGTACGCGTTTCAAAACAAAACCTCTTACGAACGCCGACTGGAATCCGATCGCAACTCTACCAGCCCCGATCCTATATACATCGCCGGGGGCGACGCATCAGCCTCCCGAAACACGCAACACGAGCCAAGCCAGAGCAACTCGTACCGTCTTGCGCACTCTCGCCGTGAATCCATAGCTCTCGATCATCGACTGTCGACGACCTACCAAGACAAGCGCGACACTTGCGCGACCATGGCGGGCGGCAGCAAGGCCGCGGCCGCTGTGGCCGTGGTCTTGGCCTTCCTACTCCTCGCCCTCGCCTCGTCAGCAGCCGCCGCCGCGCCCGACATGTCCATCGTCTCCTACAACTCGGCGCACGCCGTCCGTGGGCTCGAGCGGACGGAGGCCGAGGTGCGCGCGATGTACGACCACTGGCTGGCGCGGCACGGCCACTCGTACAATGCGCTCGGCGAGTACGACCGCCGCTTCCAGGCGTTCTGGGACAACCTCAGGCTCGTCGACGCCCACAACGCCGACGCCGACGCCCACGGGTTCCGCCTCGGGATGAACCGCTTCGCCGACCTCACCAACGACGAGTTCCGCGCCGCCTACCTCGGCGCCATCCCGAGCGGCCTGGGCCGCCACGCCGTCGGCGAGAGGTACCTCCACGACGGCGCCGACGCGCTGCCGGAGTCCGTGGACTGGAGGGCGAAGGGCGCCGTGGCGCCCGTGAAAAACCAGGGCCAGTGCGGCAGCTGCTGGGCGTTCTCGGCGGTCGGCGCGGTGGAAGGCATCAACAAGATCGTCACCGGCGACCTGGTGACGCTGTCGGAGCAGGAGCTGATGGAGTGTGTCAGCATTAATCTTGATGCATGTAGATAGTTGGTTAGTAGATCAACTAGTTGTGTTGTCACCGGCGTGCGTATGGGTGCATCGCGTCAGCAGTTAGCTGATTAGTCGGCCGTGAGTTAGTGGCCGGTTGGGGTGGCCGGGTCGTGCGTGCATGCATTAGATGGATAAGCTAGCTACGTGTGTGTGCCGGCCAAATAAACGGGTTGCATGTGTGCGGTTGGTTAGTGCGTGCGTAGCCGAGTGTGGCGGCCGGCCCTGTGTGAGCCAGAGTATAAATCCCCCGTCTCTGTATTGGTTGCGTGAGCCGGTGTTGTAGCCATGTAGCCACCGTAAAGAAGAAAAGGATTGGGGCGTTCGTGCGCCCGCGGCGGCGTTCGTGCGCCGGCCCGGAATTTCTTGTGTCTTGTGTCTTCTTCTACCTCTAGCCGAGAGTGAGAGAGGACTGCGGTTCCAACAATTGGTATCATGAGCTTGGTGTCTTGGGCGCGCTTGCCGTGTCGGAGGCGTGGCAGCGATGGCGGCGCTCGCCGGCAGCTGCGCGACGGAGCTCCGGGCCGTGTGTCGGCCCATGGAGGTGGGCGGCGCTGTGGCTGTCATGGCGCGTGGCGGAGGCGGCGGAGCGTTGAATGCTTGCGCTTCCGCGATAGAGGGAAACAACTTGGAGGCAAGCATCTTTGGCCACAGTGTAAGGCCGGAGATGAAGAAGATCTTCGGGTGGGATTGCTTCTTGGATGATGAAGAGAGCATTCTCATTGAATTGATGATCCACAACTTCTCTAGGAGTGAAGTTACTTCCATCATGCGGATAAAAACCCTCTTCAATGATTCTCCAAAGGTTAGTGTTCACATGATTTAAATGACGCTTAAAACGATAGACTCAACATCAAAATCTACATTCTTCTCAATCTTAGAGGCCGGGCCGCCATGATTCAAATGAGTGGAAGGGAGCGGTCCACCATAGACAGGTGGAGGTTCCACATGGGCAAAGATGTCGGTCCCATTTTTATCACTAGAAAAAGGAGCTTTCTCGCTAGAAGCTTCCCCCTTGTCGGAGGTAGCATCCGTCACCTTGTTAGCGGGATCACCCACTTTCAATGGTGCGGTGGTAAGTTTAAGCCCTTCTAAGAATTTATTCAACATGCTTTCGACCTTGGTCGTCATGGAGGTTTTTAATGTGTCCAACGCCACATTGAATTCCTCACGAGAGACCGCGGTTCCCCCGTCTCCCGTAGACGAGACTGGATTCTCACCGGAGTGCTCCTCCACACCGTCTACGACGTCAACCATACTCTTTGGACGGTAAAGTCCTTAATAAAGAGACGAGGCTCTGGTACCAATTGAAAGGATCGATATAGTTGACTAGAGGGGGGGGTGAATAGACAACTAACAATTTTTAGCTTTTCTTTACCAAATTAAACTTTGCATCAAAATAGGTTGTCTAGATATGCAACTAAGTGGGCAACCTATATGATGCAATGACAACAAGCTCGCAAGCAAATAAGAGATATAACACGAGTAAGCTTGCGAAAGTAAAGGAACGAGATAACCAAGAGTGGAGCCGGTGAAGACGAGGATGTGTTACCGAAGTTCCTTCCTTTTGAGGGGAAGTACGTCTCCGTTGGAGCGGTGTGGAGGCACAATGCTCCCCAAGAAGCCACTAGGGCCACCGTATCCTCCTCACGCCCTCACACAATGCGAGATGCCGTCATTCCACTATTGGTGCCCTTGAAGGCGGCGACCGGACCTTTACAAACAAGGTTGGGCCAATCTCCACAACTTAATTGGAGGCTCCCAACGACACCACAAAGCTTCACCACAATGGACTATGGCTCCGCGGTGACCTCAACCGTCTAGGGTGCTCAAACACCCAAGAGTAACAAGATCCGCTAGGGATAGGTGGGGGAATCAAATTTCTCTTGGTGGAAGTGTAGATCGTGGCCTTCTCAACCAATCCCGAGCAAATCAACAAGTTTGATTGGCTAGGGAGAGAGATCGGGCGAAAATGGAGCTTGGAGCAACAATGGAGCTTTTGGGGGAAGAGATAGATCAACTTTGGGGAAGAAGACCCCCTTATATAGTGGGGGGAACAAACCAACCGTTACCCCCACTTCTGCCCCGCAGAGAGCGGTACTACCGCTGGGCCAGCGGTACTACCGCTTGCCACTATACGCGGTACTACCGCTCCCCCTCGCGGTACTGCCGCTTGGCCCAGAGCGGTACTACCGCGGTGGGAGGGCGGTACTACCGCATACGAGCGGTACTACGGCCCCCCACTGTCGCGGCCAGTACCGTAAAACCCGACACGAAAAAAGAGCCCTCGAATCGAGGCGGTACTAGCACGAGACCACCGTGGTACTACGGCTGGGGGCTACCAGCGGTACTACTGCTCTGGAGCGGTACTACCGCTCCCAGAGCGGTACTACCGCTTGTAGCACCCAAGCGGTACTACCGCTCCGTCCCGCGGTACTACCGCTGGGACCAGAGAGAGCACACAGTTGGGGGCTAACAACGGTACTACTGCTCTGGAGCGGTACTACCGCTCCGGCCCGCGGTACTACCGCTGGGACCACAGAGAGCACACTGAGAAGAGAAACGAGCCCATCATCGAAACGGAAAGGCTCGGAGGGAGGGGCAAAGGAAGTGTGCGTGATGATTCCGCCCTAGCCTTTCCAAAACGGACCCCCTCTTGATAGAACGGTGATCCCTATGAAACTAGTCCACCAAACTAATTAGAAAAGACTACACCGTCTTCGCTTCAAGCTCCGAGGGGAGGGAATCGTCTCGTGCCAAAAGGATGAATCTCTGAAAAACACTCAATGCACACGATTAGTCCGCAAAAGCATTGTCATCAATCACCAAAACATCTTAGGGAAAAATATGCCCTTACAATCTCCCCCTTTTTGGTGGATTGATGACAATACGGTATTTGCACAACTGGGAAAAGACAAAGGACATAAGCAAACCCCAAATCTCTAAAATATAGACGGGCTCCCCCTAGATGTGTGCCATCAAGATAAGTGCTTTGGACTGCACGACACACATACTAGGATCAACACTCCCCCTGTATTTTAGAGACCAACAACCTAAGCGAGATACAAGATAGCAGGATATATAACATAATAAAGCATGTAACTCATGAGATATCAAATGACTAGAGACAAAGATAAAGATATGATAAGGATAGGTAGCATATGTCTCACACCATATGACTTGAACTAAGGTCTCACTGAACACAAAACCAAGCAAAGCACAAGGTAGCACACAACGAAAGCACAAAGGCAAAGACACACTCGCAACACAACGACGCAAATCCCTAAACTCTCTCCCCCTTTGGCATCGAGACACCAAAAGGGGCAAAGAGCTAACCTACGGCTCCAGGTGAGAGCATGCTGAGGATCTCGAACATCAGGACTCTGCGTGATCATCTGCACTGCCGTCCTCGCCCGGAAACTGCTCGGCATCTGAATCGGTCCACGGACAGTGCTGCTGGATCCACTCCTCCTCCTCAGTGATCTGACCCTCAGAGCCGCTGGTGACTGTCGCACCCATCTGACGCATAAGCTCCTTGTGACGTCCCCTTGCCTTCTTCTCAGCCACATGAGTCATGTACTGACCGTGAGACTCCATGCAGAACAGCTTCTTCATCTTGTGTTTGAGCTTCTTTGCCCAAGAGGGCTCTGCCGCAGAAGGCTCTATCCCAGAAGGCACATAATCCTCATCATCATCACCGGCATCAGCCTCGTCCTCGGTCTCCATGGCAGCAGCAGAAGATGGAACTCCAGATCTACCCCAATTATCCTTCTTCCTCAGACGCTTGATCTCATGAGAAACCAACTCTCCAGTTTCCAGCTGCTCCTCAGGATAGGTATGTCTCCAGGCCCTCTCAATAAGCAACATAATGAATGGACCATAAATTGGGCACTTGCGCTCAGAAACAGCAGCAAGAAGCTCAGACCACATGACATGAGAGATGTCCAGGGACTCGCCAGTGTTTGCTTCCTTCTCACGCTGGCAGAAGAGAAGCATGTCCACGAGATAAGAGTGTACCATGTCCAGATTCCCGATACGAGGGAAGAGAGTCTCGCGGAAGATACGGTGAAGGATGTCCAGATAGGCAGACAACTCATAGGTTTCCTGCCTGGTCTCAGGGTTGACCTTCCGAGTACAGTAGGGCCAGAGGGCTTGCTTGTGAGTGGAGGTAACATTTTGGTGAGGACGAAAACCGACTGGAGACTCGAGCCCTTGATCTTCCACCTCAAGCAGCCCCATGAAGGCCTGCCACTTGACAGCTAGCACCTTCCCATTAGTCATCCAAGTCAGAGTCCTGTCTGCATCAGTTCCTAGGTGAACAGTGGCAAAGAACTGTGCCAGCAAATCTGCATCAAAGTCCTTGTTGAACTGCATGATCCTGAGAATGTTCAATTGAGAGCACATCTGAAGGGCATCACCAAAGTACTCAGGGTCCTTCTCCATAGCATCCGTGTTGATGGAATGAACATTGACAAAGAGGTTCTTCTTAGCCTTGATAACATCAAAGTATGTGGCATACTGAAACCGGTTCCAGAACGGGCGATTGACAAGGTTGGGTTCTTGGTCTTCCTCATATGGGTTGCGTCGACGCCTGTCCCAGAATTCCTTGCTAGACATCTCAGTCACCTTCTTGCCACTTGGCTTCGGTCGGTTGGCAATCTTCTTCTTGCGAGGAGGATTAGCACTTGAGGAAGCACCCCCTGGCGGCGGTGGAGCACTGGAAGAACCACCTGCAGTCTCAGATGAACGGTACTGCTTTGACGTTGAACGCCCTGGGTTGACACGGCGGACTTGCTGCTCAGGATGTTCATCACCTGGAACCAAACACACAGACACAAGAAACAACCAGAAATAACGATCAAAACCAAATAAACACAACAAATATGGATCAATTATGTGGTAGGAAACAATGGAACTGGGCATCCAGCGGTAGTACCGTGCCTGCCCAGCGGCAGTACCGCACCAGCGGTAGTACCGTGCCCCCGCAGCGGTAGTACGGCTCCAGCGGTAGTACCGCGCCATATGAGCGGTAGTACCGCCCGAGACGGGGCACGGAGGATCCCTACTGCCGTGGTCAGATCCGGCACTACCGGGGATGCCAAATTCAAAAATAAACCTACCAAACATCAATCCAAAGAGTCTAGTTGCCTTCTCCATCCTACTCAAGCCTAGATTTGGCCAAAAATCTAGAGATGCAACTACTATTGCCCCTAAAACGCGAGATCTGAAAACTAGACAAGAAGAGAAGAGGAACGGGGGCAATACCGGCATCCATGGCAAGAGGACGAGGTGGGGATCGACTCCACCGAAGGAAATGGGAAGGAACGGTCCAGAGACGGAGGGCCGCCGGAGCTCTCCCGTGGTGAGATGGCGCTGGAGAGAGAGGAAGAGGAACCAGGGGACGAAGCAAATGGGTATGGGGGGAGGAAACCACCCCTGCCCACGACTTAACCCCCTGGCCCCGCCCCTCAGCGGTAGTACCGTGGTGATGGGCGGTAGTACCACTTAGCCACATAAGCGGTAGTACCGCTCCAGCGGTAGTACCGCGCCTGCACAACGGTAGTACCGCCCAGCGCAACTCAAACAAGACTCAACACCTATGGCGCAAAACAAAAGACGGGAAACAACGGCAAGTAGACCAACAAGAGCACCAGCAAGAGAACAAGAACCACACGCCTCTATACGAGAGGACGGTGGCCGAGGCCACCTATGTTTGAGTCACTTGGTATGGCACCGCGAAGAATTATCCTTGGGCCCATGACCAAAGCTCGTATTTGAAGCACAAGTACCATCAAAAATGGCTAATGTGAAAGAGTGAGATTAGTTTATGCATTATGGGGGGAGGAAGAGTTCATTGAGAGAACAACACTGCCCCTAAGTCCATGCCTACACCTAGACAAGAATGCACAATGAATGTGAGGGGTGTGCAAAGGTTCAAACCACATTGCTCGAATCAATGATATTTAGCTCATGCCTTAACTCGCGAAATCTTGCTTCATCCAATGGCTTCGTGAAAATATCTGCAAGGTTATCATGAGTGTTGACATAGTTGAGCTCGATCTCCCCTCGCCTAATATGATCCCGGATGAAGTGATACCGAATCTCAATATGCTTCGTCTTGAAGTGTTGCACCGGGTTGAGAGAAATCTTGATGTGTCCCACCAAAGAGGCACTTTGTCACAAATGACACCGTAATCCTTTAAAGTTTGCCTCATCCATAAGAGTTGTGCACAGCAACTCCCGGCTGCCACATACTCTGCTTCGGTGGACGAGAGAGACACACAACTTTGCTTTTTAGAAGACCAACTTACCAAAGAGCAACCAAGAAATTGGCACCCTCCGGAAGTGGACTTCCTATCCACTTTGTCTCCCGCCCAATCGGAGTCCAAATAACCTACAAGCTTGAAGTTTGCTCCTCTTGGGTACCATAAGCCAAAGTTTGGGGTATGAGCCAAATATCGAAAGATTCGCTTGACCGCCACAAGGTGGCTTTCCTTAGGTGTGGCTTGAAACCGTGCACAAATTCCCACACTCAACATGATATCCGGTCTAGATGCACAAAGGTAAAGCAAGGATCCAATCATGGAGCGATATACCTTTTGATCCACCGCTTTACCATTGGTATCAATGTCAAGTTGGCACTTGGTGGGCGTTGGAGTGGAAGCCGGCTTGACATCACTTAGCTTGAATCTCTTTAGCATGTCTTGAGTGTATTTGGCTTGGTTGATGAAGGTTCCTTCTCTTCTTTGTTTGATTTCGAATCCGAGAAAGAACTTCAACTCTCCCCTCATAGACATCTTGAACTTTGAGGTCATGAGAGCGGCAAATTCTTCATTGAAGGCTTTGTTAGGGGAACCAAAAATAATATCATCAACATATAGTTGGCACACAAACAACTCCCCTTTGACCTTCTTAGTAAAAAGAGTGGGGTCGATTTTCCCGATTTCGAATCCACGATCTTGTAACAACTCCGTAAGATGCTCATACCACGCACGTGGGGCTTGTTTAAGGCCATAGAGCGCCTTGTGGAGTTGATACACATGATCGGGGAAATAGGGATCTTCGAACCCGGGGGGTTGTTTGACATATACCAACTCATTTATGGGACCATTAAGAAAAGCACTCTTCACATCCATTTGTTGCAATGTGAAATTATGATGAGAAGCATAAGCAATCAACAAACGAATAGATTCAAGGCGAGCGACGGGGGCAAAGGTTTCACCGTAGTCGATACCCTCGACTTGGGAGTAACCTTGTGCCACCAAACGAGCCTTGTTGCGAACAATGATTCCATGAGCGTCTTGCTTGTTCTTGAATATCCACTTGGTTCCAATGACATTATGATTCCCGGTTGGCCTTGGCACTAATTTCCACACTTGGTTATGTTCGAAGTTGTTGAGTTCTTCATGCATGGCATTGAGCCAATCCGGGTCCTCGAGCGCTTCATAAACCTTTTGGGGTTCGACACAAGAAACAAACGCATGATGTTCACAATAGTTTGCTAATTGTCTACGAGTGCTTACCCCCTTTCTTAGGCTTCCAACCACATTCTCCATGAGATGACCTTTGGTGGTGAGCTTGGAAGCGATCTTAGCGGCATGACGCTCCAATTCCTCCTCGGAAGTGAAGTGAGGAGGGGTTACTTGATCATCTTGAGTGTCGTCTTGAGCTTGTTCTTGATCTTGAACTTGCTTGAGGGGAGGAACTTGACCTTGGGCATCATTTGGTGGATCACCACCATCTTGAGGTTGATCTTGCCCTTGATCTTGTTCATGAGGTTGAGGGCCTTCACTTTGTTCTTCGGAAGCGTGTGGGTCTTGGGTTGGTGATGGCTCCACTTGAGTGGAGCATTGTCCTTCTCCTTCGGCCACAAGGGGTTCCTCAATGGGTAGGATATATCCAACACCCATTCTTCTTATGGCTTGGGGAGGAATTTCATCACCTACATCACAAGTACCACTTTGCTCCACTTGGGAGCCGTTATTCTCATCAAACTCCACGTTACACGTCTCCTCAATAAGTCCCGTGGACTTATTGAGAACACGGTAAGCATGGGGGTTTGTAGCATAACCAACAAATATGCCCTCATGAGCTCTAGTCTCAAATTTAGACAAACGAACACCTTTCTTAAGAATGTAACACTTACACCCGAACACCCGAAAGTACTTGAGGTTGGGCTTGTTACCGGTGAGTATCTCATATGGAGTCTTGTTCAAGCCTTTGCGGAGATAGAGCCGATTTGAAGTATGACACGCGGTGTTGATGGCTTCGGCCCAAAAGTTGTATGGAGACTTGAACTCCGCCATCATGGTCCTTGCCGCATCCATCAACGTCCGGTTCTTCCTCTCCGCAACACCATTTTGTTGAGGGGTGTAAGGTGCGGAATATTGATGCTTGATCCCCTCATCACTAAGAAACTCATCCAGGGTGTAGTTCTTGAACTCGGTGCCATTGTCACTTCTTATAGTCAAGATCTTTGCATTGTGTTGACGTTGGGCTTCATTTGCAAAGTCAATGACTGTTTGTTGGGTCTCACTCTTCCTCTTGAAAAAATACACCCAAGTGTATCTAGAATAGTCATCCACAATCACCAAGCAATATTTTCTACCCCCAAGACTATCAAAGGATGGAGGCCCAAAGAGATCCAAATGAAGGAGCTCCAAGGGCCGCTTTGAGTAAATGAGAGTCGTGGGAGGGTGAGCCTTCTCATGAAGCTTTCCTTCGATACAAGCACTGCAAGCACGATCTTTAGCAAAACTAACGTTCGTTAGTCCACGGACATGGTCCCCCTTGAGAAGACTTTGCAAAGATCTCATATTGACATGGGCTAAACGGCGATGCCAAAGCCATCCCACGTCAACTTTAGCCATTAGGCATGTCGCGGTCTTAGTGGGTCGCTCCGAAAAGTTAATCACATAGAGACCGTTCTCGACATACCCAACAAAGGATACTTTAAGAGTCTTGCTCCACAAGAGGGCCACGGTATCAATATCAAAGAAAGTGGCAAAGCCCATGATAGCAAGTTGACGAATGGAAAGTAAATTGTATGCAAGGGACTCAACTAGCATGACCTTCTTGATCGTGAGATCATGAGAAATGACAACTTTGCCAAGTCCCAATACCTTAGAAGACGAGGCATCACCCCACTCGACATTGGTGGGCATAGATGGAATCTTGTGCACGTCCACCACCAAGTCCTTGCTTCCGGTCATATGATTTGTAGCTCCACTATCGAGCAACCATGATCCCCCATCGGAAGCAAACACCTACAAGAGATCAATGCTTGGTTTTAGGTACCCATTTTGTAATGGGTCCTTTGATGTTAGTAACAAGGATCTTAGGAACCCAAATGGACCATTCAATATACTCATGAGGAGAACCAACAAATTTGGCATAAACATGCCCATCACTTGCACGACATAACACATAAGAAGGATTAAAATCGCCGGCTTTGTTGGATGGGGTGGAATTGCCCTTCTTGACACCGTCACCCTTCGCATTGTTCTTCTTCTCCTTGGAAGTACCCTCTCCCTCCTTCACAAAATTTTGCTTGAGAGGGGGAGGTCGTTTGGTCTTGTCATTCTTCTTCTTGTTCTTGGGCTTGGGTGCGAACCCAATCCCCTCCTTGGCCACAACTTCCTTTTGGTTTCTCAAAAGGTCGTTGAGGTTCTTCTCACCTTGTATGCATGACACAAGGCCTTTCTCAAGTTTCTCCTTCAACTTAGCATTCTCCTCAACAAGATGCACATGCTCACAACAAGAGTTAGTAGCATTTGCATTATCAATTAACACCATATGAGGAAAGGTGGCTTTCTCCTTAGTTAGCTTTACTTGGAGTTGATCATGAGACTCCTTGAGGCTAGCATGAGCACCCTTCAAGACTTTGTGAGCCTTGTCGAGAATGTCAAACTCCTCTTTAAGTCTAGCAAGATCAACCCCAAATTTTGCCTTCTCGGAGTTTAGCACACGAGACACAACAAGAGCATGATCAAGATCTTCCTTTAACTTAGCATGATCATCGTTGTATGACTCCTCAAGAGCCAAACGAAGACCACGCTCTTCGTCAAGAGCATTGGAAAGATCCGAAATCTCATCGGCATAGTCACGACTATGCCCCTCCTTCTTAGAGATGGTATCTACGTGAGCCTCGATCATGTCATTGGCTTCACCAAGTTGTTCCAAGAGAGCAACGAAGTGCTTCTTGGATTTACCCTTGAGTTTACTCATAAAGATCTCAAACTCATTTTCCTCCACATTTGTCCCCTCATGTTCATCAATGCTATCCGTCGAAGAAGGATGATTAATGATGGTAGTTTTGATGTTGGAGGTTACCTTATTGGTGGCTTTAGCCATGAGGCACTTGGCGGTGATGTTCTTATTGGGTGAGTCGAAGAGAGACACCCGTGGAGTCTTCGCAATGGCAACGGAGGCCATGGCAACCGACTCACCATCGTCATCATCCTCATTGTACTCTTCTTGTACCACCAACGCCTTGGGAGGAGTCTTCTTGGTGAAGTTTCTCCTGTTGGGGAACGACTTGGCCTTGTCTTTTCTAATGAGCTTGCCACCATTGTCTTCCCTCTTCTCGTAAGGGCACTCCGCAACAAAGTGGCTCACATTGCCACAATTGAAGCAAGTCCTCACCCATTGCTTGCCCTTTGCGCCACTTGAATTGCTCTTGTTGAAGTTTGGCCTTGTGTTCTTCTTGCTCCAAAATTGCCTTGAAGCAAGAGCCATGTGTTCATGATAGGCATACTTCGTATCTTCGAGGTTGCCCTCTTCTTCTTCCTCTTCATCCTCTTCCTCCATACTAACCTTGGCCTTTAGAGTAAGGTTGGGCTTCTTTACTCTTTGAGAACGAAGAACCGCATTGTCGGCGGTCTTATCCAAGATGCTCATAGCAACAAATTCATCCAACACTTCACTTGATGACAAGGTGTGGAAGTCCGGCCTTTGACGAATTACGGAGGACATGGCTTCGTGGTAGGGCATCATTGCCTTGAGGAATCTGCGCTTGATCGAATTGTCATCCGTGTCTTTACTTCTATGATCTCGGAGAGAGACCGCGAGTTTGGTTACTCTCCGAAAAAGCTCGCGAGGTTCTTCATCTTCTTTCATTGCAAACTCGTCGGCTTCATCTTGCACCATTGGTGTCTTGGGCGCGCTTGCCGTGTCGGAGGTGTGGCAGCGATGGCGGTGCTCGCCGGCAGCTGCGCGACGGAGCTCCGGGCCGTGTGTCGGCCCATGGAGGTGGGCGGCGCTGTGGCTGTCATGGCGCGTGGCGGAGGCGGCGGAGCGTTGAATGCTTGCGCTTCCGCGATAGAGGGAAACAACTTGGAGCCAAGCATCTTTGGCCACAGTGTAAGGCCGGAGATGAGGAAGATCTTCGGGTGGGATTGCTTCTTGGATGATGAAGAGAGCATTCTCATTGAATTGATGATCCACAACTTCTCTAGGAGTGAAGTTACTTCGGTCATGCGGATAAAAACCCTCTTCAATGATTCTCCAAAGGTTAGTGTTCACATGATTTAAATGACGCTTAAAACGATAGACCCAAGAATCAAAATCTACATTCTTCTCAATCTTAGGGGCCGGGCCGGCATGATTCAAATGAGTGGAAGGGAGCGGTCCACCATAGACAGGTGGAGGTTCCACATGGGCAAAGATGCCGGTCCCATTTTTATCACTAGAAAAAGGAGCTTTCTCGCTAGAAGCTTCCCCCTTGTCGGAGGTAGCATCCGTCACCTTGTTAGCGGGATCACCCACTTTCAATGGTGCGGTGGTAAGTTTAAGCCCTTCTAAGAATTTATTCAACATGCTTTCGACCTTGGTCGTCATGGAGGTTTTCAATGTGTCCAACGCCACATTGAATTCCTCACGAGAGACTGCGGTTCCCCCATCTCCCGTAGACGAGACTGGATTCTCACCGGAGTACTCCTCCACACCGTCTACGACGTCAACCATACTCTTTGGACGGTAAAGTCCTTAATAAAGAGACGAGGCTCTGATACCAATTGAAAGGATCGATATAGTTGACTAGAGGGGGGGTGAATAGGCAACTAACAATTTTTAGCTTTTCTTTACCAAATTAAACTTTGCATCAAAATAGGTTGTCTAGATATGCAACTAAGTGGGCAACCTATATGATGCAATGACAACAAGCTCGCAAGCAAATAAGAGATATAACACGAGTAAGCTTGCGAAAGTAAAGGAACGAGATAACCAAGAGTGGAGCCGGTGAAGACGAGGATGTGTTACCGAAGTTCCTTCCTTTTGAGGGGAAGTACGTCTCCGTTGGAGCGGTGTGGAGGCACAATGCTCCCCAAGAAGCCACTAGGGCCACCGTATTCTCCTCACGCCCTCACACAATGCGAGATGCCGTGATTCCACTATTGGTGCCCTTGAAGGCGGCGACCGGACCTTTACAAACAAGGTTGGGGCAATCTCCACAACTTAATTAGAGGCTCCCAACGACACCACAAAGCTTCACCATAATGGACTATGGCTCCGCGGTGACCTCAACCGTCTAGGGTGCTCAAACACCCAAGAGTAACAAGATCCGCTAGGGATAGGTGGGGGGAATCAAATTTCTCTTGGTGGAAGTGTAGATCGTGGCCTTCTCAACCAATCCCGAGCAAATCAACAAGTTTGATTGGCTAGGGAGAGAGATCGGGCGAAAATGGAGCTTGGAGCAACAATGGAGCTTTTGGGGGAAGAGATAGATCAACTTTGGGGAAGAAGACCCCCTTATATAGTGGGGGGAACAAACCAACCGTTACCCCCACTTCTGCCCCGTAGAGAGCGGTACTACCGCTGGGCCAGCGGTACTACCGCTTGCCACTATACGCGATACTACCGCTCCCCCTCGCTGTACTGCCGCTTGGCCCAGAGCGGTACTACCGCGGTGGGATGGTGGTACTACCGCATACGAGCGGTACTACGGCCCCCCACTGCCGCGGCCAGTACCGTAAAACCCGACACGAAAAAAGAGCCCTCGAATCGAGGCGGTACTAGCACGAGACCACCGCGGTACTACAGCTGGGGGCTACCAGCGGTACTACTGCTCTGGAGCGGTACTACCGCTCCCAGAGCAGTACTACCGCTTGTAGCACCCAAGCGGTACTACCGCTCCGTCCCGCGGTACTACCGCTGGGACCAGAGAGAGCACACAGTTGGGGGCTAACAGCGGTACTACCGCTCCGGCCCGCGGTACTACTGCTGGGACCACAGAGAGCATACTGAGAAGAGAAACGAGCCCATCATCGAAACGGAAAGGCTCGGAGGGAGGGGCAAAGGAAGTGTACGTGATGATTCCGCCCTAGCCTTTCCAAAATGGACCCCCTCTTGATAGAACGGCGATCCCTATGAAACTAGTCCACCAAACTAATTCGAAAGGACTACCGTCTTCGCTTCAAGCTCCGAGGGGAGGGAATCGTCTCGTGCCAAAAGGATGAATCTCTGAAAAACACTCAATGCACACGATTAGTCCGCAAAAGCATTGTCATCATTCACCAAAACATCTTAGGAAAAAATATGCCCTTACAGCATTAATCTTGATGCATGTAGATAGTTGGTTAGTAGATCAACTAGTTGTGTTGTCACCGGCGTGCGTGTGCGTGCATCGCGTCAGTAGTTAGCTGATTAGTCGGCCGTGAGTTAGTGGCCGGTTGGGGTGGCCGGGTCGTGCGTGCATGCATTAGATGGATATGCTAGCTACGTGTGTGTGCCGGCCAAGTAAACGGGCTGCATGTGTGCGGTTGGTTAGTGCGTGCGTGGCCGAGTGTGGCGGCCGGCCCTGTGTGAGCCAGAGTATAAATCCCCCGTCTCTGTATTGGTTGCGTGAGCCGGTGTTGTAGCCATGTAGCCACCGTAAAGAAGAAAATGATTGGGGCGTTCGTGCGCCCGCTACGGCGTTCGTGCGCCGGCCCGGAATTTTTTGTGTCTTGTGTCTTCTTCTACCTCTAGCCGAGAGTGAGAGAGGACTGCGGTTCCAACAGAGTGCGCGAGGAACGGGCAGAACAGCGGGTGCAACGGCGGGATGATGGAGGACGCGTTCGACTTCATCGCCCGGAACGGCGGCATCGACACGGAGGAGGACTACCCCTACACCGCCAAGGACGGCAGGTGCGACCACGCCAAGAGGAGCCGCACGGTGGTGTCCATCGACGGCTTCGAGTCGGTGCCGGAGAACGACGAGCTGTCGCTGAAGAAGGCGGTGGCGCACCAGCCCGTGAGCGTGGGCATCGAGGCCGGCGGCCCCGAGTTCCAGCTGTACGAGTCGGGGGTGTTCACCGGCAGGTGCGGCACGGAGCTGGACCACGGCGTGGTGGCGGTGGGGTACGGCACCGACAATGGCAGGGACTACTGGAGCGTGCGCAACTCATGGGGCCCGGACTGGGGCGAGGACGGCTACATCCGGATGGAGCGCAACGTCACCGCGAGCACCGGCAAGTGCGGCATCGCCATGATGGCGTCCTACCCCGTCAAGAACGGGCCCAACCCGTCACCCAAGCCACCAAACCCGCCGAAGCCGAAGCCGGTGGCCTGCGACCGCCACAGCAAGTGCCCGGCGGGGAGCACCTGCTGCTGCACCCACGGCGTCAGGAAGACGTGCTTCGTCTGGGGGTGCTGCCCTGCCAAGGGCGCCACCTGCTGCAAGGACGGCGCCACCTGCTGCCCGTCGGACTACCCCGTCTGCAACGCCAGAATCGCACTTGCTCCAAGGTACCATCAACCACTATCCAATCTATTATCTATTGTGCTCTCGATCGGT
Source organism: Aegilops tauschii subsp. strangulata (assembly GCF_002575655.3). NCBI lineage: Eukaryota > Viridiplantae > Streptophyta > Magnoliopsida > Poales > Poaceae > Aegilops > Aegilops tauschii. The sequence continues at coordinate 253,942,509 of NC_053041.3, forward strand.
TGGTTTCTGGGACTAATTTGCATTGCACGAATTCGTTGATTTTGTGCTGATATTTTTGCATGGATGTTTCTGGTTTTGTTTGACAGAGCAAGAACAGCCCGTACACCGTGGAGGCGCTCATCCGTACTCCGGCCAAGCGAAGCAGGACAACGACACTTACACAACTGGTTGATTTAGTGTTCTCCGAATTGGACATCTAGGCTCTGAGTCTTTTCTAGTATTATTTTTTAGCACATAGCTACAATAGTATTAGGACTATTTGAAATTTGTATCCGCAGGAATATGTACATACGAGATACGAGAATTTCCACCTTGTTGAAGATCAGACATTCTTTGTATCTATTGTTTTCCTTTTCCTTTGCATCTCTCTGTTTCCAGCTCTATCTGTTTATGTTCTTCAAATTAGTTATGATTTACATTAATGGTTTCAAGTTTGTCATGATTTAAATTGGGTGCTTTTTTTAGAAAAAAAAATGAATTTATTACAAAAGTTCATCAAAAGTAGAAAGCAAGCATAATAAGAATTACATCGAGATCTTTGGACAACCGAACAACCACTATTGCCGTCAGAACAAGTTGTCAATGCGTTGTTGTCGCCGCCCCCCTACCGAACTTTGTCAGTGACAGCCAGGGAGACTTTGTGCACGTGGCCCTAAGTACCAGTGTCCTGTAGCCGCAGTCGTTGTTGTTGAACCACTGAATTGATATGAAGTACCAGACATCAAATCTTGCCATCGCCCACGTGTGACGAGAACCCTAACCTCGCCAATCTTGCCATCGCCCACGCGCGAAGAGAACCCTAACTTCGCCTCCCCAAGGAGACGACATGAATCTATCTCAGAGTTCTGTCCAAACGGATGAACTCGAGGAGGCCCGGAAGACTAACTCGAAGATGAAGCGTTGGCATCCACCCAAGCGCCAAACTTGCAAGGACTAAAACCCCTAACCTAAACTACTAGCTGGATCCAAGGCACCGGGATTCTCCTACCGGCCATCGGAACGATAGGTGAATCCATGTGCTCGCTAACGGAGCCTTGAAGGGTCGAGTGTGCACTAACTGCTAAATTGGGTACTTATTCATAATATGTACTATCATCACTCATGGTGGGAAAGACGGTGTAGACTAACTCCATTGAGCGACACCAAGCAGTACAAATTTTAAAACAATTAGGCAATTTCTCCCGACCCAACCCTTTCCCAAAACTTGATTCCAAGTTTAGTGTGCTCGTCCCGATGGTGATAGCACTGTGGCAAGATGGCGGCATTCAATCGCCTGACTCCATTGTCGTCTCGTCAGACTGGTTGAATTTCTCTAGATTGCTTCGGTGCCAAGACGAAGCGAGAGGACCAGCGACACCGACAACCAGCATCGTACTTGCCCGACATCGAGAAGCGTGGCCACAATCAGTGGTAGAGGAGCGTAATTGGGCCGGCGTCGAGGAATGGCCCCGACCGACTGGGGTGAGCAGGGAAATTTGCGCCTCGAGTTCTGGTGGAGATGTCGATATGCTCTATTAAGTTGGCCTACAGAAAGGAAGCATACCACCAAGTAGTATAGGATTGTTTTCCCGTGTACTCACCTATTGGGCGAATCCTCTTTCCTAGATTCTTTTCCAAAAATAATCAGATAGGTCTTTCCTTAGTTTTTTAAAAGAAAAGGTCATCATGACTAGTTTTATTCATTCATCCAAATGTCTACATCATCTACTAGTTTGCCGATCAGGAAACTAGAGAGATCACCATCCCAAGTGCTAGATAATTTGATACAAAAACTAAATCGAGCTAGCTCCTGAGCTACACTATTAGCCTCTATTACAATGTTTAAACTTGATCTTTCTTATTCATATAGCTAAATCCACAATCTCGTATAAACATCATTGTTGTGTCCCATCACTGATTATTACCAGCGCAAACATTTATAATTTCTAAGGAGTCCGCTTCCCATCTCTAACCGCTGGAGGCTCAAATATTTTGCAAATGCCAATCCACCCTTCAAGGCTATGACTTTTATTGTGACTGCGTCAGTTGCATTGACATAGAAAGTACAACTAGGATCAATTCCCTCTAAAATCTCTTAGAACAATAGCAGGAGCACCCGCGCCTTCTTCCACATGAAATGAAGCATCAACATTTATGGCTGCACTTCTTCCTCGAGTTTGCCTTCTGAGCTTCAATCCCCCCCGAGTTCGTCCATTTGGATGTAGTGTATGGAGCTCCGGTGTAGATTCCTGTGGTCTCCTTGGAGCAGTCAGGTTAGGGTTTATCATCATGTGACGAGATTAGGTGTCCGGTGTTTTAGATCTATGCAAAGGTTCAACGGCGATGATTGCGGTCCTAGGACACTGGTCCTTAGGGGCATACGCACGAAGACTTCTTGACTGCCATCGACAAGGTCAAGCCAACTTCTGGTTGGGGAGTGGTAATAGTGGCACGTCGGCGGCTCGTTCTGGCGGCAGTAGTGGTCGTTCGGTGTTCTCGGAATCGCGATGTAATTTTTATTGTTTTTGAGATACTTTGTACTTTCGGTGAAGATTTTATAATAGATCCGATTCTTTTGGAAAACATTTATCTTCACCGTCTGAAATTCCAATTTGCTCCACCTGTTTTCTCTATCAGGCTGAACCATTTTCTTTCTGCTAGCGTTTGCGGTGATTGTTGTAATAGAGAATTGTTGATAGTACTAGGTTTTGGAGAATTGTTATCCATGCGCTCCTTGTATCCAACTAGACCAGCCAGTAGGCTGATTCTTTTAGATCAAATCAATCTAATAAGAACCTTAACCATAATTTACGTCATGATTAAAAAAATGTACCATTGAGTAACATAGTAGGAGAATAGTCATGATTTAAGTCTATTGTTTTGTATACTATTTTGAGATGGGTATTTATTCATTATTAGTAGTCAATGGTAGTACTTAAAACAGACTTCTGGAACATGTGTCATCGGAGCACACTTTTTGACCACCCCAAAACAAGTGCTTAAAAGTTTTGAATTTTTTAATACGAATACGCATGCATGTGATCTAAGTACCTGAAATTTAGTTCAATACTACGTTGTATTGCACGCTGCAAAAAAAGACAAAAATTTATTTCAATAATACGTTGTATTGTACACTACAAAAAAGACAAATATTGGCCCAAAATCAACCAAAAAAACAAGCCCTAAATTCGCATGTATTTTGTCTTTTTTTAATCTCTCACATGCAAGCTCGTATATTGATGAAAATTTGGCCCGTTATACTGCACTGCTATAGGTGCATTTACACAATAATTTGGAAATTTTCAAGCCTTACAATTCCATTTTTCTTACTTTTAAAAAACATGCTCCAATGCCCCCGTTCAGATGCCACTTTTTGGGGTAGTGCAGCACTACCGGGCGAGTCCTTTTCAGGAAAATAAAGAAAAAACAAATTATTATAAGTACTCGACTACTGGGTAAATCATCTTTTTTTTTGCGAATATACTGGGTAAATCATCTATTCAAGAAGGTAAAAAGGAAAACAAATTGAAATAGGTTGACTAGTGTGGAATTTGATCCATAGATTTGTCATGAATTGATTACTATATTTAAGTGGGGTATTTATTCTTTATAACTATTCAATGGTACTGGCCTACTGGGCGAATCCTCTTCAAGAAACTGAAATAAAAATAAACTATTGTTAGTAATCAATGTACTGGCCTACTACGCTCGTCCGAGTATATTGTTCCCCTCGTATTTTTTTTGTTGAACTTTGATTTTAAATTTAACTAATAAAATATATCTTTTATGTATTTAAAATAATATCATTTGAAACTTCTTCAAATACGTATCCAATGCTATAAATTTTATGGTGTATAACTTAAATTTTTGGTCAAAATTTGACCCAAATGCAATGGGGCTTATAAATCCGGACGGAGGTAGTACTCGATAAGTTCCTATTCGAGAACGTAAAAAGAAAACGAATTGATCAGAGTCGAATTTGATCTAGATTAGTCATGATTTGAATAGTATATTTAAGTGGAGTATTTATTTTTATTCCAAATATGCTACAACCCTACCGGGGGATCCTTTGAAGAAAATAGAAAATGAATGACCAGAGTGAGATTTGAACCCACACCCTTTCGGACCAGAGCCTTAATCTGGCGCCTTAGACCAACTCAGCGATCTGATCATTATGCTTAGTGAAACAATAAACGCCTTCTTAATCTTATAGAACAGAACGAAAGGAAACTGACCAGATTTTTCACAATAATGATGCCCAACAAATGAACGACGGAACCCCACTCCCCAGCAGAATATGGACAGCCCTAAAGAAAAAAAACAGGATACGGGTATGCGATGTAGCGTTCGGCTCGAATCTTGGATGATACGATGACGCATCACTCGATCGTGTACAAAAAATTGTTGTTGTGAGGATATAATCGAAAATGCCAAGACCGAGCTCCATGGAGGCCTTTATTTGAAAAATTCAAAATTCAAAATTTTTAGTTTCAAAAAATTATAAAAATAAGTACAAATATACCTACATACATAATGTAGTGTGCAAATTTTCAGGTCGAAATACATTGAAATGTGAACTACACAAAAAAGACAAATCTGAGGTTTTTTAGCATATGTACTGTCCATCCTCAAAGTCCATGATTTTGTTCTTTTTGTGCAGCTTGCAATTTGAGGTATTTCATCCTGAATTTTTTTCACACATACACTTTACATCCTTGCATACATGTGCATTTTTTTCCAAAAAAATTTGAAACTTATTTTTTTTTATTTTGATGTTTTTCAAAATAAAGGGCTCCATGGAGCTCGGTCTTGAAAATGCCCTACTCGGATATAATTCCTTACTAGTAGAACGCCCGTGCGTTGCCACAGGCCTTTGAAGGAAACAGATGCTACTCACCAATGGCAGAGCTTGGGCCGCATCTTAGGAAATGGGCTTGGTTGGGGGGACCAGGCTTGGCCAGATTTCAAATGATTTGTCGTAATTCATAGAGACGCTCCACAACCCCTGCACATCTCTAACAATAGCTACTTTATTTTGTCCTAATTCTCTCACATGATCAGCAGCGCACCCATCGGTAGCACAACTTGAGATTAAAATAGTTCAGTTTCAAACAATATGAGCACTATCCTAACTAGCCCATAGATACTTCACTGATTTTAGAATCTTCCTTGAAATAAAATATTTTGAATTTCTGTTGTCCATAATAATAATATATAGCAAACATGCCTGTGCATTACAAAAGGATAGACAAAGCGAACTTACGGCATCCATCGTGGCCGAAATAACCGCTCGCTACAGTTTTCCATTATAACTGCTGGAACACATTTTTCCGCCAACCAAACGCACCATTATTTCCTTCTCAAAAAGTAACATGGGTCCAGCTCACTCATGCATTTTCATCAAAAATAATACCAAGAAATATATACAATACAACCCGTGACAAATGCATAATTGCTCCTCTCTTAGACATTAGCGCAAGCCCATTTGTGCTATGAAGATGAAGCAGCACAAACAAATGAAATAAAAAAGAGAAGTACTTTTCATTTTCAACCCAAAGACTTTGCTACTGAAAACCACAACTGCCCATCAGAATGAAAAGAAAAGAAAAAATCTGCTTGGCAGCACGCTCAGGCAGAATCCTAGCAGGATCACACACTGGGTAAGGCAGAGGTGCATAGTACCCCCTCTGTTCCTAAATATAAGATTCCAACAAGTGACTACATACGAAGCAAAATGAGTGAATCTACACTCTAAAATATGTTTACATACATCCGAATATTAAAGTCCATTTAAAATATCTAAAAAGACTTATATTTAGGAACGGGAGTATATTGTTTTGTGATTTATGTACTGGTCGAGTTTTGCTCACCACGGACCTATGCATCAGGCTAACAACATATGAGCAAAACTCGACTGATTTGCTGAAGAACTAAAAGTGCCATCACCTGTTTACAGAAGCCATGCATGCTGCTGCTGCTGATTTCTTTCTGCTCTTCTTCTACATTTAGGACAGTAAAATCATGCCTAAAGCGAGCCCTTTCAGCGATTTGTATTCCGTCCATTTTCATGATCTAAACTTTTCTTGTCGTTGATCTCAGCAATCTCTCCCGTACTGGCCCAGCTGTCCTATGAGCTGCTGCTCCACAGGTCGAAACGGTGCTCTCTGGTAAACTGGGCCGTAGGCCAGCCCAGGAACAAATTGCTCGTGGCTCGATACAGCGGATTCAGCCCAAGGCAGCAAACGGACTCCCGTCTTCGTAAAATAAAAAAGAAATCGCTCGAGGGAGGAACAAATCGGGGGCGGTCGATAGACTCGATGCAGAGAGGATGCGGCGGGCGCTCGATGCAGGCGACGTGGGCGGGCTGTGGATCCAGCCGAGGCGCGAGTGGATCCAGGGTAGGCACGCTCGAGGGAATAATTCACCATTGCCGCATCGTCGACGGGCGGGTCGCTTCGCTGTTCACTTGTTCAGTGCCCCGTTCGCTCGGGTGCGGCGCGAGCGATCGGGACTCCTTGCGGTCGAGCTAATTTTTTTAAATAATACAAATTTTTTATAAAATTTGAAAAATAATATACGGTACAGTCGGCCAGCGGCAAGCCGAGTAGGGCCCAGTCGGCCACCGGTAAGCCGATTAGTGGCTGGGCCACCCGACGCACGGCCAGTCGGTCAGGTTGGATGAAGTCGGCCAAGGGGAGGCCGATAGGCCGGCCAATCGGCTTCTGGTAAGCCGATAAGTGGCTGGATAGATGGGGTGCTGCGTGCGTGATCGATGGATGGCTGCGTGGGCATGCGTGGGCTGATTGATTTCAGTATTATATATGTGCGAGTCCATGGGTTAGTCAGGCATACGGGTATTCGGGTACTCGCGTATGCATATGCGGCCGGCCGGTGTACACATATTCGATGTATTGTATATACACCACTACACCAGGTCCTGGACCACGTACAACCCGGCCAGGTCATGCGCGTACGCACTGGCTGTAGTGCTGTACCAAGTCATGATCCTATGCTAGTACGCATCGTAGGTGGTTTTGTCATGCATCTGCACGTGCATGCATGGCCATGCAATACTGAAATCAATCAGCCCACACATACAATATTGGAATCAATCAGCCCACGTACGCAGCCATCCATCGATCACACACGCAGCACCCCATCCATTCAGCCACTTATCGGCTTACCTGAAGCCGATAGGCCGGCCTGTCGGCCTCCCCTCGGCCGACTGCATGCAACCTGGCCGACTGGCCGTGCGTCGGGTGGCCCAGCCACTAATCGGCTTACCAGTGGCCGACTGGGCCCTATTCAGCTTGCCGCTGGCCGACTAGCACCAGTCGGGTTACAGAAAGCCGACGCCGTATTATTTATGTAATTTCTCAAAACCGTATATTATTTTTCAAATTTTATAAAAAAATGTATTATTTAAAAAAAATTAGCTGCGGTCGACGCCAACGGGCGGTGAGTCGGTGACGAGGGAAGCCAATCGTCGCTTGTCGATTCGACTCCACTCGTCGGCAGTTGAGGGATAATCCACCATTGCTACAGGTCTTTAATGGCAATCAGTGTGCGTCATTCGCCTGTAAGGCACTAATGCAGGTCAGTTACCATGACGCTCCTTGCCTGTCCATATATATCCCCTACAATCCAGCTGTTCCTTCTCGCCCCCTCCACACTTTGGCAAAAAAAAATGTCTCCGATGGCCATGTTTGGCGCTTAGGTCTACACTCTGCCAGTCTTCCCTCCTTCGAACATCCCCTCTTTTTTAATCCTTGTCAATTTTTTGATGAATGCAGTTGTCGATGGATTTAAGTTGGCCTCTCCCTTGTAGCAGATTATGTCAACGAGTCAATCTCCAATGGCTAACAGACATGTTAGTATTCGTGTACTGTTTTGCCTTTCTCCACCTAAATTTTGTGTCTGATCTTGTGTGTGATGTTCTGATATAATATGATGCGTAAATAAACATTCATGCTATATATACTAATATCTACTCCCTCCGTCCCAAAATATAAGAGCATTTTTTACACTAGTGTAGTGTCAAAAACGCTCTTATATTTTGGGACGGAGGGAGTAGATTAGAATAGGATTATTCACACTGTTATAGGTGTATTTCCCCCTCTACTTTTTTGTGATTTTTTTGATGTTGTGACATAATTTTTTCCCTAAAAAAACATGCAGGCTATTTCATTTACTCCGATGTGTGAATCAAAATCTAGGTGAATATCTCCTTGTGGCCATTTTCATGAAACATAATTTCTTCTCATAAGATCCTTACATGGAATTTCTATGTGAGAATTTATTTTCGACAGTTACAACAAAGCAAGATAGATGACAATGGTCTGAAATCGCAACCTCAACTCTTTCATTGCTTAACTCTAAATAAAACATGCAAAGCAGATGGGGAGTCATGGTTAGCACCAAACCAAATGGAATTAATATATCTTCCATTGAAAACAACCAAACTTTGTCTGGTGATCTTCACATTTGTTCCTTCTTTACTCCTGCAGTCTTGTGCCCCCACCCCCACCCATGATTCTTCTCCTACGAAGCAGCAGGGGACAAGCAGAGTATGGGCAGGATGAAGCCTAGCCATTGTTTTGTGTTGTGTACGTGAATGTCGTTCTCCACTGCGTGTTCATATAATTGACCGGACTCAGTTTTGATTTGTTAAATTGGCAACATATATTTTATTTTTGCAGCTTTTTTTCTCGAAATCAGCAAAGTTGAGAGCTCGGTGAGGTGCCTCTTATTGTTCCTTTGAAAATAGGGGTTTCTTACTTTGCGATACTGGTTTTACATGTATTTTGTTTTGTTTGCCAATGCAGATATTAATCATTCATATGTAATACAAGTTAAGCTGGATTATAGATCACACAAAGAATTCCACTTAAGTCAATTATCAACATGATCATATCATGTACATCATTTCCCCCAAATAAATATATGTTCAGTAGATGATGTTTCTTCCATCTCTGCAACTGTAGTTCATTGTGCAGATCTATACGAATCTTAAGTTTTACCAATGATCAAAGTCTTCACATTTTCTTAGGAATTGCATTACTTATGCCAGACTCTTTTTGTATAAACACCATCTTAGGGCTCATGCAACATGATCGTCAGTTTAGTAATTTCTCTTGATGTGTATACAAGCAACTACTTCACTGTGTTATGTAGGACGATAGTTGATGCCACTAGAGATACTAAAGCAGTTGGAATATAGCTGCAACATCTCATCATAACATGTAGACTCGATGTGTTTTCTTGCCCATTTATGCTTCTATCGATGCTATGCTCTCCACAGAGAATGACCAAAGTAGTTATCTTTGTGTAAATTGCTTCCTTTTCATGATGCTGTTATCACTTGTACTTTCCCCACTTTATATGGGTTCATGTTATTAGCATAACTATATTATTAAGTGTGTACACGTATATTCATTCTACATATTGTAACTTAGATATTTTTGTATTCAACTTTTTTGTCACTTCATATTTGCAAAAAATATAGTTATTCTATCGAAAGAAAGGGACGGGCGCAGCAACGCACGCCATCATGGTCTAGTAAATATTAAGTTAGGACAGTTTTACAATTAAGTTTAGTCGCTTAGACATCCACTGTAACATCCCCAAAATTCTAAATTTTGGAATGTTATAATAAACAGATAGATTGGATTGATTGTTTGATTGATTGACTGAAAGTGAGTGGAATTCGAAATCTTTTGAAAGTTAAATAAGAGGGAATAAAAGGACTTTCCCAAACTTTCATTTTGCTTTTATGATCTCCATGAATTCAAATTATTTTCATCACAAAACCCTCGAGAGAAGATGACATGACTTCTTCCATTTATTTAAATGACAAGGGGTGTTGAAAAATATTTGAATTTCATTTGAATTTTTTTTCCAATTCCGAAACTTTATGCAACTCAATGATTTTCACGAGAGAAGATAAAATGACTTTTCAAAACATATGAAATATGAGTTGGGAGTTCAAAAGGATCAAATTCAAGTCCTTTTGGAAATTATTTTAATTTGGAGTTATTTGGGTTTTATTCAAATTATTTTTCTCCAAAAATAAAAAATGCAGAAAATAGGGTAACATGATTCCCTACATCAGAAAATTGGAGAGAAATAAATTTGAAATCATTTTGGTATTTTAAAAATGATTTTTATTGGATTTTATTAAGGCAGTAGCACTTTTTGCTTTATTTAAATTTGTGAGTATTTTATTAGACTTTACAAAAATGTTTATGTTGTAGAAAATCTTTTTATGAAAATTTTGATATATAATATGCCTATATAAAATTTTAATTTATTTTCTTTATCCGGCTTTCCTTCTGTCTCAATTTAAAAAAAAACTGTACATGCGGCCCATAGTTATTTACCGCCCACACGCGTAGCATAGTGGCAGCGGGCGCCTCATTTGTTTTTCCCTCTCCTAAATGGGCCAGGCCCAGCCATCCTTTTTATTTTTTTACTTAGGCCGATTTTTGTTAAAAAAAACTGCAGTGTACGCGCGCAGCCGGCCCGTGGTGCTTTTAGCCCATGCGTTACCCGTTTATTTTATTTGTTCGTCTACGTTTAGTCCTACATTGCCTAGTCTTTAACCCCTAAACCTCTTTTCCACCTATAAATATAGACACATAGAGCCTCCAAAAATTATCCATTGCGGGTTAAATCAATATTTTGGTTCGACTAGCTAAAAATATATTTCTTCTCTCCGGCGGGACTTTGGAAGTTGTCTCCTCACTCCGAAGTCGTCTTTTAGGTATATTTATTCGTTCTCTGTAATTATACGTTAGACCTAATTTTTTTAGCCGTAGCTATTTTTCTTCTGCAAAACAGCTTGACCCTGATTTTTCAAATAGCCATAACTTTTTACTCGTTCATCCAAATTAGATGAAACCAGCGTCTATAGTTTCATCTTGTTTTCACCTATCCAGTGAACCTGTCACATCAATTTTATTTAATTTTCAAATTTCGAAATTTGTTTCATAGTCAAATTTTTTTTGATCATATCTTTTTATCCGTACCTCCGTTTTCGATGAAACCAACGCCCACTTTTTCATTATGATCCCCTCTATCCAGTTAAACAACTTAAACATGTTTTTGAAAGTTTTAAAATTTGATTCAAACAGATTTGTATTCAAACTTTTTTTGTTCATAACTTAAGTTCCGTAACTCCAATTTAGTTGATTCTTTTTGCAAATCGAAACTCTTGACCTAAACTTTCTGATAAGGCCAAATTCATATAATTTTGGTACTGTTAGAAATTGTTTTATGTTGCAAGAGTTATTTGCTTGGTTTTGATGTTTCCCGAATCGTCTTCTTCGTTCTTTCTGATCTTTTGAGTGATTGCTTATGTGTGGTTACTATTGCTTGCTTACGATAGATTGACCGGAGTGTGACGAATAGATCTATCAAGAGTGTTGAGTGCGAATCATCTTCATTAACATTGCAGGCAAGTAACACTTTGATCATACCTTCCATACCCAGTTTTTATTGCATTAGATCTATTCCTCAAACATTGCATGATTAGGATCTAATTAAATTGTGGGTACTGGGAAGTAGTTGAGGTAGTACCTATTACCTGTTTTCTTATCAAACCCTTGGGAGTTACTTCTACGTTGCTATTATATTGCTATGCTATGCTCGTAGACGTGGATTGGGTTTGAGTGAATTTTCCATGACAGATGAGAGATTGTTAATTTAATGGTTTACTTAAGGTGGCAACTAAAACTCACATCTGGATGGATTGAGGCACCTGGAGAACCCAGTGTTGTCTGTTTGTATAAGGACCGCCACCCAGGCTCAAAGGGATCATAAGATTATTCATGCTAGAAACTTCCGTGTGCAGCCGCAAGCTATTATGGGCTCTAGCATAGTTGAGTAAGTTGTGGGAAACCTTTCCATGATGGGCTAGCAGATGTAGGGGATTGTAGGTGTACCGGCCTATCTATCGGTTAAGGGGACCTCTTCGGAAAGACTGTGTCTCGGTCATCCGTTTCTCAAACATTATGCAGTGCGAGAATCAAGCGGAGGCGATCGAGTCTTGTGGGGAAAAGTGCACAAACCTCTGTAGAGTGTACAAACTAATCATGATTAGCCGTGTCCCCGGTTATGGACATCTTGAGTATCTAGTACTTGGATTATCCCGTTGATCTCATCATGTTACTTAATTTAAATTTGATTTGGGTTTAACCACGTTCTTAATTGGGATTGAGATGCTGTCAACCATCTCAATGTTTCACAACCACCATGATAGTTAAATAAAATTTATTCCTTTGAAGTAGGGAAAAATTGGCTTTTCGCAAAAATATTATAACCATAGAGCTTTTCCACTAGCCATATATGCATGTAGTGATAGTCTTTGTTCATCATTTCTCTATGGTGTGAATTTGCCAACATATTTCATGTGCTGACCCGTTTTTGGGCCGCAACGTTTCATGTTGCAGGATTCTTCCGACGAGTAAGTGATACGTTAGGGTTACGATTTCTACACTCAACTTTGCCGTTGGTGTTGATGGGAATCCACAACCTTGTTACTTTCGCTATTTTGGATTGAGGTAATAGTATTTACGTTATTTTATACATGTGATTTACCTCTGTTATAAATCCTCGAGTACTGTGTGTGTCAGCATACCGATCCAGGGATGACACTTAAGCACAGAGACTTGATCCATTCGGGTCGGGTCGCTACATCCACGCTGTAGATCAAAACTTAGCATGAATTTCTCCAATTAAAATGTCTAGATAAGGTATAGATATAAATCAGTACCAAGCATAGAATGTAATTTTCATCAGATAACCTACAGCGGTGATATAGTTTTCAGAAAATAAAATCGTACTAAAAAATTATACTAAAAAGTTAAATACACAAGATTCACCTTATGCTTGGAAAGAGCCTTTCAATCATCTTTATCGGTCGTCTGGCTCTACGCTATTTTTTTTCAATAATACACTTTTTTTAATAATTTAGAAAAATATTACGCCGTTTTTATTATTTAAAAAAATAATACAGCGTCGGCCATGTGGAAGCCGACTGGCTTCAGTCGGGCACGCGTAAGCCGATAGGCCTCAATCGGCCGTGGGTAGGCCGACAGTGGCCATCCCACGATCACTGCCGCTCCACTAGGCCTGCGGTCCAGTCGGCCGTGGGTAACCCGATAGGGCCCAGTCGGCTTCGCGGAGGCCGACAGGTGGCTGGTAATTAGATTAGCCAGTGGGGCTTTGCGTTTATAGACGAGGTTGACCGGCCGCGGCTTCGATAGCTAGCTAGCCTCGTGCATGCAAATTACTACTACCGGTGGCCACACCGGCGTTGTAGGCTATGTCGATGGCGAACTTCTTGAACACGTTGGAGCTCTGGCCTTGATGTACACTATGTGTACAAGTGCCCCATGATGTAGGCCACGCCGGCGTGCTTGGCCTCCACGATGGCGGCCAGCTCCTCCATCACCTCCGGGTCCACGTGCTCGCCTGCCAGGTCCGAGATCTCGAACCGCACGCGCTGCCGCCGCCGGGGACTCGGCCTCGTATATATGGCCTGCAGCGACTCCAGTGTGTCCGACTTGTCGCCGTCTATGGCCGCCGTGGCCGCGCGCACCACGATGCAGCCGGCTCCTGCAACAGCAGCCGCCCCGTCCGCGCCAGGTCGTTGGGCCGCCTCACCACGGACATCCGGCCCTCGACGGCCGACACGTACGTGGATCATATATACGGTCAGTGTGTCAGTCTGCTAATTGCCGGAGTTGCTACAAGTCACTAATTGCTATGGTGGCCGTCCAATCACTCGATGCATGCATGTCCAAGTTAATTGTCTAGGCGAGCGATCAATCATCACGGCATGCATGCATGTAGTAATACGCAGCAGTAGTAATTTGCATGCACGAAGCTAGCTAGCTACGTATGTTCCTGTATCGAAGCCGCGCCCGGTCATCCTCGTCTACAAACGCAAAGCTCTAATCTAATTACCAGCCTCCGCGAAGTCGACTGGGCCATATCGGCTTACCCACGGCCGATTGGACGCCCAGCAGGCCGAGAGGAGCAGCAGTGACGTGGGATGGCCACTTGTCGGCCTACCCATGGCCGATTGAGGCCTATCTTACCCATGGCCGACTGAAGCCAGTCGGCTTCCCGTAGCCGATGCTGTATTATTTTAAAAATAATAAGAACGGCGTAATATTTCTCTAAATTATTTTAAAAATGTATTATTTAAAAAAAAACTGGCTCTACTCCCTCCGTTTCAAAATAGATGACCCAATTTTATACTAAAGTTAGTACAAAGTTGAGTCATCTATTTTGGAACGGAGGGGGTAGTAAGGAAGAATCCAACTTCCCTATCCAGATCTGTAGAAATGATCAAAATAAATATGACGTAATCATGCATAAGTATAGAAAAGCCCACATTTTTATTCCTTGAAAAAATCAATTCACAATTTCACTCGACCATTTGCATATGTACAATTTGCTATTTTTCGGGGAAACGGATGTACAATTCATGTTACAGCAATCATATGACGAAAATGGACCAGAAAAGTAATGTTGTCTTCATCACAAGACTTGCTGAACTGTTTCTTATGTTTCTTTTCCTCCTAATCTTCAGTTCTGTACAAAGGTCTTCCATCAATCTATACAAAACACAAGGAAAAAAAAGACTTGCATGACAAACAAATCAGAACTCAGCTACATGGCATCACCATAAATCGTAGGTTCCAATGGGAAGCACTGTAATGCATTCATATTACCAATCAAAGATGCAAAAACACCGGACTATACTTATGCCATTACAACATCCCGATTCCATGGGGAAAATGAATCAAAAGCATATACCAAACCAACAAGTTCGGATCTAGGTAATTGCCCATGCGTTGCAACGGGGGCATAACCAATTAAACCAAACATGTACTGAAAAATGTCCAAGATCTTTCTTTACCATTATATCACCCTCCTTGTTCTTCTTCCGCCCACCATCTCTATCTATCAAACCAATCTTGTCGCCGCACTCAATGGCTCATCCTGCTCATATGATCAAATAGTATGAAATATAAGTAGTTCTCAGTAAAGAAAGTTAATGGCAAGGTACATCGTGGTATGATTCAGACTGAGGGTACACACACGGGAAATTGTTAATATAGAAAAGGAAAAACACATGTAACTTGTCAACAATTGTCAAAAGCTTTGAAGAAATTATTAACAACCTAAAAGGCCATGACCTATGTATTCACGTTTTCTTCTGAAGAAAGGGTTGTCATTGCACACAAATTGATGCAGGCAAAGAATATATATTTACAATTTTATTTTCCTCTACAAAACCAAATACACATCTGCATGGAAATATCTAAATCAAATAGCACAGATAGCTTGGACGCGGATTTTGTGTACATGCGGCCATGCGCTGCCGTTATCTCGTGCATCCGCGAGCGCGTCGTGATCGGCATCTAATATAGCCTCGTCTGCCCCACAGGAAGAACTGCACAGTGTTAATGCTGGCCAAATGTGAATACGCCCTCTATACGCTTGTACGAATGGGGCCCACGAATTTATGCTCGTACCAATACACCCTTGTATGTTAGCGGTGTGGCTGGCGTCGTCTTCATTGATGCGCCGCGTGTTAACTGAAGTAATTAATTCATGTTGGGTGTCATTATTCGGGTGCAGGGGAGCCTGCTGGTATTAATGGTGCGCAGAGCCTTGTCTTATTGAAGCATTCAAGCCAATTGCGGGTGATAGCTCGGTAGTTATTTCATCTTGATGGGTCGGACGCGCACGTCTCCCCTGCAATTTATGACTCTCTCTGCTGACGAGTACGTTCGTTTTCTTAATATGGGTTGACTAATTACGTTGGGGCAGTTGTAACAGTAAGTAAATGATTTATTGATAGACCAGCTCGCAGGCTGCGTGAGCAAGCTTAACATACTGGTGGGTGCATGCAGTCCACAGCGCAAAGGTAAATCATGTGGAAATGCAGTGCACTCAGCACAAGAAGAAATACATATATGGCTACAAGACAGTGTACGCAGGGGGAAATGATACTACGGAGCTTGTCGGCGCTCCCTACGCAGAGGAAATGATGCTTCAAAGCTTGTGGATGAAGATCATGGCCATGACCACCAAATTCGCGAGGCACAACACGAAAATGTTCTTCAGCAGCGACTGGTTCTGCTCGAGAAGTGCAACGTGGCGATGGACCGATGCGTGCGAAATCAGATGCCACCACCGCGCGCTGAAGTACTGTATGTACTTGTTCTCCCACTTCCAGAATCTGCACCCTCCAAGCCGCGGCGGGAGGAAAGATTAGCACGACGTGGAGGAGAAGGAATGAATAGATTTTTATAAAATCTTACCCGGTGTTGCATTCAGGGCAACAGATGAGTGGGAGTGGAGGCATCGCATTGGCAGCTTGGTGTGATGGAGGTGGTGTTGAGCTGTTGTGTGACATGGAAGAACACATGCTTTGGAAGTCGCTGCAAAAACTGAGAGGGATGGGGAAGGGGAGCAACTTCGACTGGCAGACTGGAGAAGAGCGTCGTGCAGCTAGCCGTTGTGCCTGATGTGTGATCAGGACGGGTCTCGTTCCCGCCTGGTGCAGCTAAGCCGTTGGCACTGCCGTGCAATCAATTCCCAGTGACGACCCCAACGTTCCAATGTGTGGTGCTATGTGGGCCATTCACTGCGGGCGTGGAGGCAAATACGAGCTAGTGTACGCTGACCCCGGAAGGTTATACACGAACGATGTATTTGATCAGCACAAATCACGTGGGGGTGAGGGGCTGTGATAACGACCTCGCGTAGCCGCATGTACACACGTGAATTATCGAGATAGCTTCAACTTGAGAATTGCTGGATGTTTTAATTCAGCCTTGTTAACACGCATATAAGAAAAATACAAAGGTCTTTACCATAATTCCTCCTTGCTACTGGCACCCAAAAAGACATGGGAAACAACACTTTAAAGCCCACGGCCATGACGCAAGATCTGCAAGTTGTTTAACACACGAACTCGATCAGATTGGACAAACGATCCTCCAAAACAATGTATATTTTCTGTACTCAATTCTCCCTAATTTTTGCACAGTTTTATAATTGCAAAACAAAGGTATCTTACCGCTGCCACTGCACCAAGAACGAACAAAGACCGAATCTGGATGTTAACTATCTAGTTGCAATGTTAGTACCTTAGAGCCCACCTGAAAATCCCCACTCCGCTACTCGGTTGAAGGAACTTCATCAATCCATATGGTATTTTATTGCTAAGGCAAATGTACCTTATATAATGCCAACAACTTAGTACATCATCCAAAACAGAAAAACTAATGTCTTGAAGAAATAGGCAAGCACAGACAAACAACCCCGCAACATTCCTTGACATCACCTATGGCTTTCATAAGGGTTTTTTTTCGAAAAGGAGGTTATCCCCCGGCCTCTGCATCAAAGCAATGCATGCGGCCATCTTATTAATAAGCCAACAGTTCAACAAAGTCTCCAGGTCTCAAAAAGCAAAAAAGCTCCCAAAGAGCAAAAAAAACATGAAATAGGATACCACAACCGGCGAAATAAAGATAGATAAGCAACTAGACACCTATCCTATTACATGACCGTCATCCAAACCGGTTGAAGATAGTCCGTGCTACTGTCTCCCACCGGATAGACCCAGTAACCATACGCTCCCTGGCATCCGTCGGAGTGAGTAGCGACCACATACGGATCAGTGTAGTGGCCCGAAAAATAACCTGCAAGAAATGAATATGTGTTGTTCTGTTAAAAACCAAATCATTCCTGCAGTTCCATAAAGCACATACTCCTACACGGATATGTTTTGCTGTTTCTGTCTCAACTCCATCTAGCCACGTCCCAAATAACGTGTGGATGGTAGTCGGAGGAGTAATATTAAATGCTATGTGAACAGACCGCCATAATTTTTTTGCCATTGGGCAATCAAGAAAGAGGTGTTTGATAGATTTCATCATTATCGCAGAAGCTACATCTTCGAGATCCTGTCCAGTTACGCTTTGCCAAATTGTCATTGGTTAGAATGACTTGTTTATGAACAAACCACATAAACACCCCAACATTAAGCCCCAGGTTGATGTGAACTTGTTCATATCAATCTTCAATACTTAGAAAAAAATCCTTCCTCATTTGCTCTTGCGAGATCTTGTAACCCGCCATGACGTCATCTCCTAGGATTGTGGTAACCCGCCGTGACGTCACCTGTCATTAATATTACACAAGGCCCAAATCTTAATATACCTTCTCTTTTAATGAGCCTCCGAAAATCGAGGCATCTGTGCTGTCACATATCCATTTTTTAGCCTCATCGATTCCCGCGCATGTCACTTGTCCTTCCAGCCTTATAAATAGGGCCAGGGGTCCTCTTTCACTTTCCCCCCTTGCCTCCTCATCTCTGTCTTCTACCTCACGACGCCTCAGCGCCCGAGCTTCGCCGCCGCCGTCGACCTTTGCCACTGCCTCGACATCGGCCGCTACATCAACCTGAATTAATTAGAGTCCGTCCGCGCGCCTCTACTGTTCAACAGCTCCGGTTAGTTTTCCCCTTTCCTTTTCCCGTAGATCCCATTAGGGTTTCCACGAGTTCGTCGGAGTTCATCTCCGCCCTTCTTCGTTCTCCACTGTAGCTTGTGATTTTGATTCAAATTTGGCACTTCTCCTGCGCGCCGGTAGTTGTGGTACTCATTTTTACTTATTAGAGCATCTCCTTTACATAAGAAATCCAATCTGGACACATGAACTGCTCAACTGCTGCAACTTAGGTCTAGATATATTCCATTATTTGAAGTGTCGTAGATCCAAAATCATAGCATCAATCTGTGAAATCAGTTTTTCCAACACTTAGCAACTTTTCCATTCTCAGATCTGTAAATCAATAGCTGTGTGGGCGGCTTAACTCAGAAACCATAACCCGCCAGGTACCATTAGTCCCCTTTTAAGCCGCCAATAGCTCACCTTTATTACTTCAATGCCATCCTCTGGTTTAACACCTTTACATGCATGCTTCATCATTACTTGCCTTTAAACCAACAACCATCTTAACCACGTAATCTTAAACCGGCGTAATCTTCCTTTCAGATCATCCAAAATGGCTAAGACATACACTGCCTGCAATTGGGTCCCATCCCGGGTCACCGAAGAAGACCTGAACAACTTCGTTGCAACTGGCACCCTAGCCAATAAAAAGGACATCCACTGGAGGGTCCCAGGCGAAGAAAATCCTCCTGAACCCAAGGACGGAGAAGTGATTGTTTTCACTGACCACCTGATTTGGGGGTTCAGCCCACCCGGCTCAAAGTTTTTCCACGACGTGCTTCATTTTTTCCAACTTCACCCTCAAGATATCGGACCCAATTCCGTGTCCAACATTTGCAACTTCCAAGTATTCTGTGAAGCTTATCTTCAAGAGGAGCCCACAGTTGAATTATTCAGAGAATTTTACTACTTAAACCGTCAGACAGAGTTTACTGACGGGCCCAGCTTGGAACTCGGTGGGGTTTCAATTTAGAAGAGGAAAGAAGCCAGCTTTCCCTACGCCAAGCCGCCGAGTCATCCCAAAGATTGGAACCAAACTTGGTTCTATTGTCAAAACACGTCTCCAGCAGACGAAAATCCTCTGTCGGGTTACCGCGACCACCGGCTTAGCAACGCACATCCACTCCCCCCACGGATCAGCACGAAGGAGCGGGCCAAATATGCGCCAACTTTTTCAAAGCTCAGAGCCTTTATGGCTAATGGCCTAACCGGCGTCGACCTTGTTCGGTGCTGGGACAACAACCAAAATCTGAAACATCAGAAGCTATAATTAACTACAACAACGCTACAAGTTCTTACTCATGTACAATAAATAACAAACTGGACATTTTATGAGGAAGGTAAATATAACTGCAACAGCATAGCGACAGTGTTTGGATGACAGCAAATTGATACGAACAGGTGTGTACATGCACAAATTTAGTAACATAGTACTAATAGCACTAAGCCGTCCACTATGTATGCCAAAACTGGTGTAAAGACAAATGTTGCTACATCTCGCATCGGTGCCCTGCACTGGCGAGCCGATGCAGCGGAAAAAAATCAGGGACCCGGACTCCGGAGCACATAGTTGCTCCGATGCCCAGTTCCTTCGTGCCATAAAGATTTAGTATTTTACTGCTTGGCTGCTCGGATGTGTGGACCAAAGTTGGCTGCACAAACTGCTGAAGCGGTGCCAAATAATTAGCTAATGGCACCGCTGATGAGATGGCAACAATTTTAGATACTAGGTACAAACTGTGACACTGTCTTAGGATGCGTTTGGTTGAAGGTGTGGTATGAATGGGTTGGGGCCATGACAGTGTCTGAATCACATAACAAATGATTTGTAACAACGAAAGAGGGTCTAACCTTCTCTGCACATGCCAGAAACTTCCTCCCACTGTCCACGGATTCAAACGCAACTAACTTCACGCATGGAGATTGATGGTGACAATGAGCAGATAGATCTTCAGCCAGCCTGCTCCATTCATTGCTACTAATGGTCCTAGGGAGCTACAAGAGGAAAAATGACTCAAATCGACCGCTGGGTAAAAATTCTTCATTTCAAGTCATAGCCTGAGAGAGAGAAGAGGGGCATACCCGGGTGGTGAAGGAGTCATCACCGGAGGAGGAACCGCTGGAAAGGTCTTTGAAGAAGACCATGGCGACCCCGGCGGTAGGATGCGAGACGACGAGAGCGAGGAAGCAAGCGAGGAAGCGGCTATAGCTTAGGAAGGAAGGAGGAAACAGAGGAAATGTGACTTGTGGTCGGGGAGAAAAGGGGGCGGGGAAGGGGGGAGGGGGCGGGGGTAGATATTTTGGCGGAAGGCCAAAATTTTGGAAATGTGGAGGGAAACTTAGCGCGCGGTGCCGCCGGACTATTCACTTTGAACGATTGTGTGCATCGCAAACGATTCTCCTGCTTTACGCGCATGGGATGAGTTTGATAATTCAAATTTTGGTGGAAATTTCCCCGGGTACGTCATTGCATAATTTAACATCGCTTGCTAATTTGGGCACACAAAAGAGCGTACAGCAGATAGACCACACTTACTTAATCGAGCAATTTTAGTAATTAAACAGAGCCAGTTGACCTAAACATTGCTCTAACAAAAGACCAACATTAAAAACATAGCCTAAGTACGCATAATTTTAACATATCCGCCGCCGCGCCGGCCTATGCATCGCCGGTGTGAGATGAGACGTCGATGACTTGTCCTGGTGACATGCCGTCGACTCCGCATCCCCCCTGCTGAAGTCGACCGCGTCCTCGTCCTCGGCGCCGCCCTCAAGGTTGTAGTACTCGTAGTAGTGGCTGCGCCAGAGCTCGCGTTTGTACTCCACCGCCGATTCCTCGACGGACAGACTCTTCTCTACCTCGAGCTCGGCCACGCGCAACTCCTCCTCCCGGCGCTCCTCGATCTCCGCTGCCTCCTACATCTCGAGCTCCTGCTCAACAACCTCATGAGGAAGCAGGTGCTCCATGGCCACCGCCGCCTTTTCGGATGTGGGTTGCATGCTGAATTCCGAGGTGGCCAGGAATATCTTGGCATGTGCATCCTCGATCTTGGCATGGATGGCCTCGACCCGGGCCAGGGCGACATCGGCGGCACGGACGGCAGCTCAAGCGCTCTCCCCGTTCGCAACCGCCATTGCAGCAGCAGCTGCAGCCGTCTCGGCTACTGCAGCTGCCCTGTCGGCTGCCGCAGACGCCCTCTCGGCAGAAGCGTCCGCGCTCAATGTGCATGCGGCGGCACTCTTGGCGTAGGCGGACGCGCTCTCGGCGCAGGCGGCTGCGCTTGGGGGGGGGGCGGCCATCGTACGGGCCTTCACGAAGCGTTTCCACGGCGTCATCTTTGCAAGAAGGGGTGCGGGAATGGGGATCGGGATTCGTGGATTTGAGGGTTGCCGGCACTGGAGCAGACGAGCCGGCGAAGCTTAAGGAGGAAGACTTAAATAGACCCAGATATTTCCATCGCAAACGGTTCCTACAAAACAACCGTATGTGATGTTGTAGATATTTTTTATTAGCTGTGAAAGACGAATTTGGAGTAAAGTGGCAACAGATGGTGTTTTAAATGTATGAGAAAATTTGTAGTACTAATACAACTGTCATGTCAAATTTTGGAAAATTTCAGGGGTCATTTGACCTTTTAAGACATTTAAGTGATTTTCTAGCCATTTAATAACTGTAATTGAAATTTGAACTACATGTACATGCAACAGCTAACCATAACGGTTTGAAAAGTCATATTTTGTGTACTTGTGTGCGATTTAATTCCATGTGTAGTAAATTGGAAGGAATTTTCAAACATATTGGTCTAACGGCTATGACCCAATTAAGCATAGAGTGCCATGGCATTTAAAATAAAAAAAATAAAAAAAATCAGAAACACATGAAACCTAGGTTGATGTAATGTCATGCCACCAAGATGATGTGGTAAAAAATTTGGCATGTGTGACGAAAGTTTGGACACACACCCCTCACAAACCGGAGCAACTCACTAGAAGGCTTGTGGTTCCGAGAGGGAACAATGCATGTTTGATGACGAACGGGAGATAGCTTCCTCTTACGGCCTTCAATTTTTTCTACGTGTAACGTGCACTAATACAACTGTCATGTGAAAATTTGGAAAATTTTAGGGGTCATTTGACCTTTTGAAGACATTTAAGTGATTTTCTAGCCATTTAGTGACCGTAATTCAAATTTGAACTACATCTACATGCAACGGCTAACCACAACGGTTTGAAAAATCATATTTGTGTACTTGTTTGCGAGTTAATTCCATGTGCAGTAAATTAGAAGGAATTTTCAAACATATTGGTCTCAGGACATGGACACATGCATATGTATGCATGGAGTGCCATGGCATTTTTAATTCCAAAAAATTTAAAAATGATCAGAAAAACATGAAACCTTGCTTGATGTAATGTCATGCCACCAAGATGATGTGGTAAAAAAATTGGCATGTTTGACGAAAGTTTGGACACACACCCCTCACAAACCGGAGCAACTCACTAGAAGGCTCGTGGTTTCGAGAGGGAACAATGCATGTTTGATGAGAAATAGGAGATAGCTTCCTCTTACGGCCTTCAATTTTTTTTGCGTTTAACGTGCACTACTACAACTGTCATGTGAAAATTTGGAAAATTCTAGGGGTCATTTGATCTTTTAAAGACATTTAAGTGATTTTCTAGCCATTTAATGACCGTAATTCAAATTTGAACTACATCTACATGCAACGACTAACCATAACGGTTCGAAAAATCATATTTGTGTACTTGTTTGCGAGTTAATTCCATGTGCAGTAAATTAGAAGGAATTTTCAAACATATTGGTCTCACGGCATGGACACATGCATGGAGTGCCATGGCATTTTAATTCCAAAAAATTAAAAAATGACCAGAAAAACATTAAACCTTGCTTGATGTAATGTCATGCCACCAAGATGACGTGGTAAAAAAATTGGCCAGTTTGACGAAAGTTTGGACAACCCCCCCCCCCCCCCACAAACCGGAGCAACTCACTAGAAGGCTCGTGGTTCCGAGGGGGAACAATGCATGTTTGATGACGAACGGGAGATAGCTTCCTTTTACGGCCTTCAATTTTTTTCTATATTTAACATGCACTAATACAACTGCCATGTGAAAATTTGGAAACTTCCAGGGGTCATTTGACCTTTTAAAGACATTTAAGTGATTTTCTAGCCATTTAATGAACATAATTCAAATTTGAACTACATCTACATGCAACGGCTAACCATAACGGTTTGAAAAATCATATTTGTGTACTTGTGTGCGAGTGAAATCCATGTGCAGTAAATTAGAAGGAATTTTCAAACATATTGGTCTCACGGCATAGACACATGCATGGAGTACCATGGCATTTTAATTCCAAAAAATTAAAAAATGAACAGAAAAACATGAACCTTGCTTGTTGTAATGTCATGCCACCAAGATGATGTGGTAAAAAAATTGGCCAGTTTGACGAAAGTTTGGACACACCCCCCTCACAAACCGGAGCAACTCATTAGAAGGCTTGTGGTTCCGAGAGGGAACAATGCATGTTTGATGACGAACGGGAGATAGCTTCCTCTTACGGCCTTCAGATTTTTTTTCTACATTTAACGTGCACTAATACAACTGTCATGTGAAAATTTGGAAAATTTTAGGGGTCATTTGACCTTTTAAAGACATTTAAGTGATTTTCTAGCCATTTAATGACCGTAATTCAAATTTGAACTACATCTACATGCAATGGCTAACCATACCGGTTTGAAAAATCATATTTGTGTACTTGTGTGCGAGTTAATTCCATGTGCAGTAAATTAGAAGGAATTTTCAAACATATTGGTCTCACGGCATGGACACATGCATGGAGTGCCATGGCATTTTAATTCCAAAAAATTAAAAATGATCAGAAAAACATGAAACCTTGCTTGATGTAATGTCATGCCACCAAGATGATGTGGTAAAAAAATTGGCCAGTTTGACGAAAGTTTGGACACCCCCCCCCTCACAAATCGGAGCAACTCACTAGAAGGCTCGTGGTTCCGAGAGGGAACAATGCATGTTTGATGACGAACGGGAGATAGCTTCCTCTTACGGCCTTCAATTTTTTTTCTACATTTAACATGCACTAATACAACTGTAATGTGAAAATTTGGAAAATTTCAGGGGTTATTTGACCTTTTAAAGACATTTAAGTGATTCTCTAGCCATTTAATGACCGTAATTCAAATTTGAACTACATCTACATGCAACGGCTAACCATAACGATTAAAAAAATCATATTTGTGTACTTGTGTGCTAGTTAATTCCATGTGTAGTAAATTAGAAGGAATTTTCAAACATATTGGTCTCACGGCATGGGCACCTGCATGGAGTGCCATGGCATTTTAATTCCAAAAAATAAAAAATGATCAGAAAAACATGAAACCTTGCTTGATGTAATGTCATGCCACCAAGATGATGTGGTAAAAAAATTGGCTTGTTTGACGAAAGTTTGGACACACCCCCCTCACAAACCGAAGCAACTCACTAGAAGGCTCGTGGTTCCGAGAGGGAACAATGCATGTTTGATGATGAACAGGAGATAGCTTCCTCTTACGGCCTTCAAATTTTTCATATGTTTAACGTGCACTACTACAACTGTCATGTGAAAATTTGGAAAATTCTAGGCGTCATTTGACTTTTTAAAGACATTTAAGTGATTTTCTAGCCATTTAATGACCGTAATTCAAATTTGAACTACATCCACATGCAACGGCTAACCATAACGGTTTGAAAAATCATATTTTTATGTACTTGTGTGCGAGTTAAAAAATCATCAGACGATGTAAATATGTGGTGTTCAGAAAAGAAAATGTAAACATCTGGCAAGACAACCGGCCCCCACACGATTGACACTCTATATCGCGGGTCATTAATCAGACACAGTTCTGTATTGGAAACTGTCAGCTATTATGTTCACACACGGATTTTGCTGCGGGAATCGTGTGTAATTCAAACTACAGTACTCGTAAATTCCGGCGACTGGCATGAGTACTGTTCCCGTCGATCTAGATTCCAGCCGCCAATAAATACTACCTTGCTCACGTCATCCCGCTTGCATTCTCATCTACATCCTCCCCTCGCTCGCCCTCTCTCTCTCTCTCAAATCTCTGCCATGGCGCCGCCGGTCTACCCACGCACCGACGAGGAGTCGCCGCCCCCCGAGGACGCTCACTCAAATAGCAGCGACGAGGACCCCTACATGCGGCCGGACGAGGTTGCGCCGGACCCCCAACTTTGGATTGGTTTTGGGGCCAGTACAATCTTTGTCTGTGGAAGACGCTGCCACCGGCTGAGAAAGCCAGGCAAGTGGCGTTCAAGAAGGAGATGGCGGAGCAGGAAGCCAGGTACCAGGCGGCCTGTGAAGCCCGTGATGCTGCCTGGAAAAAGGAGGCGGTGGAGCTTTGGGGGCGGGTGCGTCGTCGTGCGGAGGAGGTGTACGAAGATGGGTACTTCGCGAGGAAGGTCAAAGGCGCTTGGCGCCTCGTTGCTACGTGGAGGTGGGCCGACAAGCTCCATCGTGCCACCGACGAGGAGCTCCGGTGGGCGCCCAACGAAATGGCAAGATCATTCGCGCTCGTCCGCCAGCAAGAGGCAGATCGGTATGTCAAGTGCTGCGAGGCAGAGGAGGCGGAGTACTGCCTCCGCACTGGGAAGACGCCGCGCACCAGGGAGCTGCTAGCGAGGGGCTGCCAGAATGCTGGCCCAAGGAGGGATTATTAGTTTTAGTATTGTTCGTTTTCAAGTTTATGCATTGTACCTAGTAGTTAAGTATCATCATGTATATGTGATGATATTATATATATATTCTGTGATGAACTAATGAACAAATAATATATATATATTATGAATTCCATTTTCTATCTATTTTTGTATACTAATTTGAATCTGGCTGTTATCATCCACATATATAGAATGGAAAGCATATATACACACATTGAAACAGAACATATAAGAATGGAAAATAGAGTACACACATTGAAACAGAGCAATAAATAGAGCAATACTATGATTGCTGTGAATACATAGCTATCCATGTCGAAACGACTCAACAAAATAAAACGCGTCCATGAGACCATGACCAGCAGCCCTTGCCTACGGTAGCTCTTGGCTCTGCCTGAACTCGTGCAGGCGTTCGTCCAAGCGGTCGACACGCTCGCGGTACATCTGGAGCGCGATCTCGGGCTCCAAGTTGGCTATTTCATCGGAGATCACCAGCTCAAGGATCCGACGGCCATGTTCCTCTACTGCGCCCAGGTGGACACCTGGGCCAAGGAGGCAGTCGAGCCTACCGACCAGCACGTTGGGATCGAGCGGGCCGCGGACAAGGAAAATGGCGCGACCCATGCGAACGGCGCGGCGGGCGTCCGGTGCAAGTATGGCGCGGCCAGCCTCTGGTGCAAGTACGGCGCAGAGGGCCTCTGCCCACTCCTGGCGAGGAATGGGGGTACTGACGGGACGTGTACCCAGCTGCGACACTGTGTCGACGGCAGGCAAGCACCGATGGATCCGCTCATGCTGTGCGGCGCGCCGCGCCTCTCGCTCTGCAGCGCTCCAACGGTCTCGCCGTGCGGCGAGCCGCGGCCTATCGGCATGGACGCTCCTAGCTTGCTCTGCGGCGCCATTGATCATGTTGTGCAGCGAGCTGCAGCCTGTCGGCGCTGACATGCCTATCTTGATCCACAGCGCTGAAGTGCCATGCGCCAAGGGTCTACTCAACCCTGGCAATGACGCGCATCATGGCGTCGTCCATCGCGTTGCCGGGGAGCGCCGCGGACTCGACGGGCCGTGGCGCCTTCTGGTTTTCCTCGTCGACGAGGTTGATGGTAGAGGCGGCGCTTTGGTGGGTTGGCATGCTTGGAAAAGGTGGATGTGCTACAGGCTGCGCTTGTTGCCTCCATGCGTTGCGCGCCGCCTAGGTTTATGCGCAATATCGTTGGGTGGCGGGAAACAGGTGAGGAAATGGCGGGAAATGGTGGCGTGTTCATAAAACGCCATCAATTAATGGAAACTTAGCATATAAGGAACATCGAGCTAGCACAAGAAGTAGATGATGATGAGATGAACACGGACCACACTAGGGAACCTGCCGGTGATGAATTCATCAATCGCAAACGGTTGTACACTAGCAAGCATTTGCCCACAACACACACGGCTTATTCCATCACAAACAAGTCGGATGGATGAACTGTATGCCATGTATCGCACATTGTCAAAAAGTAATGCGGTAGACCTTCTTTAACATGTGTTAAAAATAAAAAAAATAAAAAACAAGGACCTCGAGGTTAAATTAACTCATGGGATGGGTCATATCAGTCATTTAATTTGACAGATATGACCCATCCTATCAGTTAATTTAACATCAACACAACTTCTCATCCAGTCACCCATCTGATGGTTGCTCCAGCCTGAGCACACTTAACTTGAGAGTTCTCTTACATGAGCTACTGGTGGAATAACTAGTCCCTGCTGACATAGGATGCCTCTTCGCATCCTTATGGCATATCCGGATGACCGCCCATCCCCCAATGGCCAATAGATGTTGTGTAGACAAAGCATATCACATACGTCTTATTAGAAGCAATCGTCTGTGTTATTATCGGTCTTCGGCTCTTCGCACACATTTCTGATTACAGACCTGTTTGCCGCGTATCACACACATCTTGTTATATTGAACCATTTCTGTTCTCTTGTCTCAACGCAAACAATTCATCCGAGTGAACTGCATGCCGTATATCGCACACACCTAGATCTGGCTGGCCGTTTCTTTTGTGTTACCTAATCACAAACAGTTCATCCGAGTGAACCGTATGCTGCATATCGCACACACCTTCATCTGGCAGCCCGTTTCTTTTGTTCCTCCTCATCGCAAACAGTTAATTTAACTGAACCGTGTGCCCTGAATCGCACATGCCACCAAAATATGAACCGTGTTTGATGCATTCGTCATCGCAAACGTTTTGCACCTTTTTTGACGGGTTTTTACACCATTGTTTGCGATTATTGCATCGCACACAGTTTCGTCGAAGGGTCTCTGATCGTAGTGTCGCGTTAGCAGCATCCTGCAGCAGTGATCATTGTTCTGAAATTTAAGTGAAATAACTGCGAATGCCCAGAAAACAAATCATGGAACATTGGAAGAAAATCACCTTTAATAATATGCCAGCACCTTTTATAAAACTCAGCTGGAAAACCATCCGGTCCAGGAGCTTTATTATTCTTCATCTGTGAAATTGCCTCAAACACCTCTTTCTCCGAAAATGGGGCGGTCAAGATATCGTTCTCGTCCGTCGCAAGTTGAGGGATATCCTCAACCCTAGACTCATCTAAGGACACAAAACTATCCTCAGGTGGCCCAAACAGGTGCTTGTAATAATTGGTGATGTATAATTTTAGGTTTTCCTGTCCTAAAATCGTCCCCTCATCTTGCTCGAGCTGAAAGATTTTATTTTTTCGACGCTTGCCATTCGCAATCATATGAAAGAATTGTGTGTTATCATCCCCTTGGACGACTTTTCATAGTTTACCTCTAAGCGCCCACTTTAATTCTTCCTCTCGAAGCAATTCTTTCAGTCTCATTTCCGCCACCACTTTAGTTTTCAGCTCTCTGGTATCTAAAATGGAGGAATCGGCTTTTAAATCGAAGGAATTAATAAGGTTAAGGAGCCTTTCCTTTTCAACCTTATAAACACCACTCAAATGTTTGGCCCAACCGCGTAAGAACTGTCTTAAATGCCTAATCTTATTCTGCCACGTTTCTACACTCAATCTCCCTCCTGAATCTTTTTCCCACTCCCATGCTATCGGATCCAAGAAACCTTCTCTTTCAAACCATGCTAATTCAAAAGAGAAGATATTTTTATTTCCCACATGAGTTGCCTCCCTAGAGTCAACAAGCAGTGGGGTATGGTCAGAAATCGCCCGCGACCACGCTTGGACTGTCACCAAAGGAAACTTCTGTTCCCATTCCACGCTGGTGAGAACACGATCCAACTTCTCATATGTTGGATTTGGCAACGTGTTGGCCCAAGTAAATTTTCTACCAGAAAGCTCAATCTCCCTAAGATCCATGCTTTCAATAATTGTATTCAACTATTGGGAAAAGTAGCACGCAATTTCAAAAAAATCCTACGCTCGCGCAAGATCTATCTAGGAGATGCATAGCAACGAGAGGGGGAGAGTGTGTCCACGTACCCTCGTAGACCGAAAGCGGAAGCGTTTGACAACGCGGTTGATGTAGTCGAACTTCTTCTTGTTCGGACCGATCAAGCACCGAACGTACAGCACCTCCGAGTCCTACACATGTTCAGCTTGATGACGTCCTTTGAACTCTTGATCCAACAAAGTGTTGAGGGAGAGTTCCGTCAGCACGACGGCGTGGTGACGGTGATGGTGAAGTGATCCGCGCAGGGCTTCGCTAAGTACTACGAAGATATGACCGGAGGCGTAAACTATGGAGGGGGGCGCCGCACACGGCTAACAATTGTTGGTGTGTGTTCTAGGGACCCCCTCCCCATGTATATATAGGTGGGAGGGGAGGGGAGCTGCCTTGGGCGCCCCAAGTAGGAGGAATCCTACATGGGGGCCCTATTCCAATTCGCCCCCCCTTTCCTTTTACCGGAAGGGGGAAAAAGGGAAGAGAGGGGGAGGAAGGAAAGGGGGGACGAACCCCCTCCTCCTTCTCCTATTCGGACTCCTTCCTTAGGGGGTGTGCCACCCCTTGTGGGCTGGTGTGCTCCCCTCCTATGGCCCATAAGGCACATTATTCCCTCGGGGGTTCCGGTAACCCCCTGGCACTCTGATATGTACCCGATACACCCCGGAACACTTCGGGTGTCCGAATACTATCGTCCTATATATCAATCTTTATCTCTCGACCATTTCAAGACTCCTCGTCATGTTCGTGATCTCATCCGGGACTCCGAACAATATTCGGTCACCAAATCACATAACTCATATAATACAAAATCATCATCAAACGTTAAGCGTGCGGACCCTACGGGTTCAAGAACTATGTAGACATGACCGAGACACCTCTCCGGTCAATAACCAATAGCGGAACCTGGATGCTCATATTGGTTCCTACATATTCTACGAAGATCTTTATCGGTCAAACTGTAATGACAACATACGTTATTCCCTTTGTCATCGGAATGTTACTTTCCCGGGTTCGATCGTCAGTATCTTCATACCTAGTTCAATCTCATTACCGGCAAGTCTCTTTACTCGTTCTGTAATGCATCGTCCCGCAACTAACTGTTGGGGAACGTAGCAGAAATTCAAAATTTTCTACGCATCACCAAGATCAATCTATGGAGTAATCTAGCAACGAGGGGAAGGGGAGTGCATCTACATACCCTTGTAGATCGTGATGCGGAAGCGTTGCAAGAACGCGGATGAAGGAGTCGTACTCGTAGCGATTCAGATCGCGGTTGATTCCGATCTAAGCGCCGAACCACGGCGCCTCCGTGTTCAACACACGTGCAGCCCGGTGACGTCTCCCACGCCTTGATCCAGCAAGGAGAGAGGGAGAGGTTGGGGAAGACTCCGTCCAACAGCAGCACGACGGCGTGGTGGTGGTGGTGGTGGAGCGCGGTACTCAAGCAGGGCTTCGCCAAGCACTACGTGAGACGAGGAGGGAGGGAGGTAGGGCTGCGCCAAGAGAGAGACGTTCTCATGACTATGGCAGCCCCAAAACCCTCACTATATATAGGGGAGGGGGAGGGGTTGCGCCCCCATGTAGGGTTCCCCCCAAGGGGTGCGGCCAGCCCTAGATGGGACTTGGAGGGGCGGCCAAGGGGGGAGAGAGGGGGCGCACCACTAGGTGGGCCTTAGGCCCATCTGAGCCTACGGTTTCCCCTTTCCCCCCCACCTTCCTGCGCCCTTGGCCCCTTGTGGGAGGCGAACCAGCCCACTTAGGGGCTGGTCCCTTCCCACACTTGGCCCACGCAGCCCTCTGGGGCCGGTGGTCCCACCTGGTGGACCCCCGGGACCCTCCCGGTGGTCCCGGTACGTTACCGATAGCACCCGAAACTTTTCCGGTGACCAAAACAGGACTTCCCATATATAAATCTTTACCTCCGGACCATTCCGGAACTCCTCGTGACGTCCGGGATCTCATCCGGGACTCCGAAGAACATTCGGTAACCACGTATATCTATTCCCTAAAACCCTAGCGTCATCGAACCTTAAGTGTGTAGACCCTACGGGTTCGGGAACCATGCAGACATGACCGAGACGTTCTCCGGCCAATAACCAACAGCGGGATCTGGATACCCATGTTGGCTCCCACATGTTCCACGATGATCTCATCGGATGAACCACGATGTCGGGGATTCAATCAATCCCGTATACAATTCCCTTTGTCAATCGGTATGTTACTTGCCCGAGATTCGATCGTCGGTATCCCGATACCTTGTTCAATCTCGTTACCGGCAAGTCTCTTTACTCTATCCGTAACACATCATCCCGTGATCAACTCCTTGGTCACATTGTGCACATTATGATGATGTCCTACCGAGTGGGCCCAGAGATACCTCTCCGTTTACACGGAGTGACAAATCCCAGTCTCGATTCGTGCCAACCCAACAGACACTTTCGGAGATACCTGTAGTGCACCTTTATAGCCACCCAGTTACGTTGTGACGTTTGGTACACCCAAAGCATTCCTACGATATCCGGGAGTTGCACAATCTCATGGTCTAAGGAAATGATACTTGACATTAGAAAAGCTCTTAGCAAACGAACTACACGATCTTGTGCTAGGCTTAGGATTGGGTCTTGTCCATCACATCATTCTCCTAATGATGTGATCCCGTTATCAACGACATCCAATGTCCATGGTCAGGAAACCGTAACCATCTATTGATCAACGAGCTAGTCAACTAGAGGCTTACTAGGGACATGGTGTTGTCTATGTATCCACACATGTATCTGAGTTTCCTATCAATACAATTCTAGCATGGATAATAAACGATTATCATGAACAAGGAAATATAATAATAACCAATTTATTATTGCCTCTAGGGCATATTTCCAACACTAACTCATTAGTCACTTTGCTTGCAAGGCTTCTTATGATGTGCATTACCGAGAGGGCCCAGAGATACCTCTCCGATACTCGGAGTGACAAATCCGAATCTCAATCTATGCCAACCCAACTAACACCTTCGGAGATACCTATAGAGCATCTTTATAATCACCCAGTTACGTTGTGACGTTTGATAGCACACAAGGCATCCTCCGGTATCCAGGAGTTGCATAATCTCATAGTCGAAGGAATATGTATTTGACATGAGGAAAACAATAGCAATAAAACTGAACAATCAATATGCTAAGCTAACGGATGGGTCTTGTCCATCACATCATTCTCCTAATGATGTGATCCCGTTCATCAAATGACAACACATACCTATGGTCAGGAAACTTAACCATCTTTGATTAACGAGCTAGTCTAGTAGAGGCTTACTAGGGACACGGTGTTTTGTCTATGTATCCACACATGTATCAAGTTTCCGGTTAATACAATTCTAGCATGAATAATAAATATTTATCATGATATAAGGAAATATAAAATAACAACTTTATTATTGCCTCTAGGGCATATTTCCTTCAGTCTCCCACTTGCACTAGAGTCAATAATCTAGATTACATAGTAATGATTCTAACACCCATGGAGTCTTGGTGCTGATCATGTTTTGCTCGTGGAAGAGGCTTAGTCAACGGGTCTGCAACATTCAGATCTGTATGTATTTTGCAAATCTCTATGTCTCCCTCCTTGACTTGATCACGGATGGAGTTGAAGCGTCTCTTGATGTGTTTGGTTCTTTTGTGAAATCTGGATTCCTTCGCCAAGGCAATTGCTCCAGTATTGTCACAAAAGATTTTCATTCGACCCGATGCACTAGGTACTACACCTAGATCGGATATGAACTCCTTCATCCAGACTCCTTCATTTGTTGCTTCCGAAGCAGCTATGTACTCCGCTTCACACGTAGATCCCGCCACGACGCTCAGCTTGGAACCGCACCAACTGACAGCTCCACCATTCAATATAAATATGTATCCGGTTTGTGACTTAGAGTCATCCGGATTAGTGTCAAAGCTAGCATCGACGTAACCATTTACGACGAGCTCTTTGTCACCTCCATAAACGAGAAACATATCCTTAGTCCTTTTCTGGTACTTCAGGATGTTCTTGACCGCTGTCCAGTGATCCACTCCTGGATTTCTTTGGTACCTCCCTGCTAAACTTATAGCAAGGCACACATTAGGTCTGGTACACAGCATAGCATACATGATAGAACCTATGGCTGAGGCATAGGGAATGACTTTCATTTTCTCTCTATCTTCTGCAGTGGTCGGGCATTGAGTCTGACTCAACTTCACACCTTGTAATACAGGCAAGAACCCTTTCTTTGACTGATCCATTTTGAACTTTTTCAAAACTTTATCAAGGTATGTGCTTTGTGAAAGTCCAATTAAGCGTCTTGATCTATCTCTATAGATCTTGATGCCCAATATATAAGCAGCTTCACCGCGGTCTTTCATTGAAAAACTTTTATTCAAGTATCCTTTTATGCTATCTAGAAATTCTACATCATTTCCAGTCAACAATATGTCATCCACATATAATATTAGAAATGCTATAGAGCTCCCACTCACTTTCTTGTAAATACAGGCTTCTCCGAAAGTCTGTATAAAACTGTATGCTTTGATCACCTCATCAAAGCATATATTCCAACTCCGAGATGCTTGCACCAGTCCATAGATGGATCGCTAGAGCTTGCACACTTTGTTAGCACCTTTAGGATCGACAAAACCTTCTGGTTGCATCATATACAACTCTTCTTTGAGAAATCCATTAAGAATGCAGTTTTGACGTCCATTTGCCAGATTTCATAATCATAAAATGCGGCAATTGCTAACATGATTCGGACAGACTTAAGCATCGCTACGGGTGAGAAATGCTTATCATAGTCAACTCCTTGAACTTGTCAAAAACCATTCGCGACAAGTCGAGCTTTGTAGATAGTAACATTACCATCAGCGTCAGTCTTCTTCTTGAAGATCCATTTATTCTCTATGGCTTGCCGATCATCGGGCAAATCCACCAAAGTCCACACTTTGTTCTCATACATGGATCCTATTGTCGGAGTAAATGGCCACGGGTAGCCTAACCGACTGCCCCTGGTTCTTCTGAAAAAATTATCAGGCCTTCGGGCTTCCAAGCACTCCGAGCATTGGGCCGCCTTCCCTGGCCGGCTACCTCTGAAGCCGGCTCCCGGAAGGCGACCCAGCCTCACCAACTCCTCCCCGGGACGACTACGGGGTGGCCGACTCCAAGAAGCCGGCCAAGAAGGACGCCGACTCCTAGGAGCCGGCCAAGACCACAACCACCAAAGCTGTTCCCACATAACGGCGACACGACGGGGTGTGGCCACAGTGCGGCCCACTACCCGCAAAGCCCGAGGCGGGCATGGCTACAGGAGGCCGTACGGGACAGCCGTCTCCCGTGCGGCTCGGCACTGTAGCCATGCTGGCCTCAACGTCACCCACGACCGACTCCCGTACGGCCCGCGGGCGGCGGGCCCCTTCAGCCAGAGAGAGGCGTGAAGGCGGCCCGGCCTTTCCCAGTCAGCCAAGAGCGTAGCCGGCCTCCAGAAGCCGGCTACTCCCTTCCTCGAAGCAGGAGCCCCATTAAGGAGACAAGACGAGGTAAGGCTACAGTGAGAACCCCCGAGCTGGCCCACTGTAGCCACGCTTACCTCGACAAAGCCCTCGTCATCAGAGGCGCGGCTACAGTAAGCAGCCGCCGACAAGACCCTAGGCGGTGGGGCCGGCCTGTCGACCAAGTAGCCGGCAGCCGGCGGGACCCACCAGCCGGCGGAGAAGCCGGCGAGCGTAGACACTGACGGCTGGGACCAGAGCCCAGTCGGATTACCATTGTACCCCCGGGGGGTAGGTCTATATAAACCCCCCGGAGCACCCATGCAAAGGGTTGGCCTCTGAGCATAGTTTGCTTCTAAGCATAGCACACACACACACCATAGATAGAGAGAAGCAAGAGCTAGCCTTGTTCTTCTTCTCCCTTGATCCCAAACAGCTCTAGGAGCGATTGTAGCTACCCTTACTCGATCTAGTGATCATGCGGAGACCCCGCAGAGCAGGACTAGGGGTGTTATCTCCTCGGAGAGCCCCGAACCTGGGTAAGATCCACCGGCGTGCATGTCTTCGCCTCATCCCGTTTCTAGGCACCGGCGACGTTTTATTGGCTCCCACAATGATAAGCCATCCCTTGGCATATGTCGCACCAACCACCCGACATTTGGCGCCCACCGTGGGGCCAGGTGCACCGTCGTCCGGAGACCTGTTCTGGACGGGAACCCTCTTCCTCCCCCGCGAGCGCAGCCAGCCTGCTGCGCCTGATGGCGTTTGCCTCGACGCGCTGCAAGGCGTCGACGACGCCTGCGCAGCGAGCTGCCTCGCCGATCTGCTCGGCGAGACTCGCATCTCCGACGAGCCTGCGTCCGACGCAGGCACCGACTACCCCGAGAGCCGCCTCGTCAGCCTCCTCGACCAACTTCACGTCTCCGGCGAGCCTGCTGCGGACATGGAGTCGGTCGGCTCCACCGACCCGATGCTCATCGACTCCGACACCGCGTCGCTTGACGCCTACCCCTCCGACGTGGTGGTCTTCGACGACCCCCTCCCTCGAGCTGACAGCGGCAGCAGCGCTGTCACCGAAGTGCTGGTCATCAGCCACGTCTCCAACTCGGGCGAGAATGCCCGCGACGCTCAGCAAGCGGCGATGCACGACCTCTCCGTCCCCATCCCGGCCGACGCCGACGCCGAGACCCTGGAGGCACGCCGCCTTGCCCTCATCGCGGAGGGCCAGAAGATAGCCTCGATGAGACGCCTCACCGAGGCCCACCAGCGCGAAGTCGACCGCGCCGCCTTCGGCACGCCGCCGCCTAGCGGCCCGAGCCGAGCCGGCTTCGTCCAGAAGCGCGGCGCAGCCGTCGCCAGCATGTTGGGCGCAGATCGCCCCGTCTACGCCACCCCGCTCGAGAATCTGCGAGCCGCTCAGGCGGCTGCAGAATAGCTCAATGGGCTGGGAGCCGATGAGCTCCTCTACATGACGAGACGGATCCAACAGCTGCTCGACGCGGCTGCAGAACGACACGAAGCCGGCGCCCGTGCTGATAGTCATCCCCCGCGCCGGGAGCACGCCGCGACGTCCCGCTCGCCGACTGCGAGCGGCGCGCGCCAGAAGAAAGACAAGGAGCCGGCTGTCAGCCGCAGCCGGACTCGCATCACCATCGAGCGCGACGCGGATGGCCGCCCTCGAGCTGTAGAGCACCAAGGAAATCTGCCTCCTCCCCCGCCTCGAAGAGAAAGACGCCTCACTCCGCCGCCTATTACACACCCGACTCTTGGCGACCGACTCGGCCGCCGAGAAGGAGTTGGCGAGAACGACGCCCGCCACAGGATCGACCGCCTTGCTCGATCCTTGGCGTTAGAAGAAGAAGACGATGTCGGCCCGCCATGCTTTGGCCCCCGCATCCGCGACGAGCCCTTCCCCAAAGGGTTCTCGCTCCCCAGAGACACGCCCAAGTACAACGGCTCGGTGAAGCCGGAAGATTGGCTCATCGACTACTCCACGGCCGTCAGCATAGCCAACGGCAATCGGCGTGTCGTCGTGAAGTACGTCCCCCTGATGCTGCAAGGCACGGCGCGCACATGGCTCAACAGCCTCAAGCCCTACAGCATCAACAGTTGGCTGGACTTCACCGAAGTCTACGTACGCAACTTCACCAGCACCTACAAGCGGCCTCCCAAGCCTTGCAAGCTCTCCCTCTGCGTCCAAGGGCCCAACGAGTCGACCCGCGACTACCTCACGCGATGGGCCGAGCTCCGCAACTCCTGCGAGGGGTGCACGAGGTCCAGGCCATCGAGTACTTCACCGCCGGGTGCCGAGAGGGCACCCTCCTCAAGCACCGACTCCTCTACGACGAACCGGCTACCCTCGATGAATTGCTGGTCATTGCCGACAAATATGCCACCGCCGACTCCTCAATGAAGACCGAGCTCCGAGTAGATGCCTCGGGGAAAGTACTTGCTCCGGCTCCCAAAACGCCGGCTGGCGACCCTAATCGGCGCCCCTACCAGAACGACCACAAGCGCAAGGGCCCCATGCCGACTTCCTCCAGTCGGCAGGTGGCCACAGTTGAAGACGAGCAGCCTGAAAAACGGCCCGCTCCCAAGAAGAAGGGTGGAAGGCCGGCTTGGCAGCCGTCTTTCTCCTACGAACAAGCACTCGATGCCCCCTGCAAGTTCCACAGCGGCGCGAAGCCGTCCAACCACACAACTCGGAAATGCCACTGGCTCACCCGCATCACCAAGGGCGAGGGAATGCTACCGCTCCGCCTCCCGGCCCGCCGCCTCCAGCCCCTCAGCAGCCGGCGGCTCGACCGGCAGTCGACGCCATCCAAGACGAATTCCCCGAAGAGCACGCCGCCTACGTCGTCTTCACTAGTCAAACCGACGACAAGCGCAGCCGACGCCGACAGCACCAAGAAGTGAATGCAGTCGCCTCTAGCACCGCCGAGTTCATGCACTGGTCAGAAAAGCCAATCAGCTGGAGCCAGGCCGACCACCCAGAGGTGATGCCTTCGCCCGGCTCCTATGCAATGGTCTTGGACGTCACCCTCGCGACAGAGAGGCGAGCTGCCAGATTTTCCCGCGTCCTGATAGACGGCGGAAGCAGTATCAACATACTGTACCGCGATACCATGGAGAAGCTGAACATCAAAGCGAAGCAGCTCATGCCGAGCCGCACCGTCTTCCATGGTATCGTACCCGGCCTGTCTTGCTCTCCAATCGGCAAGATCAAAATGGATGTTCTCTTCGGAGACAAAGATCATTTTCTCCGGGAAGCAATATGGTTCGAGGTAGTGGATTTGGAGAGCCCCTATCATGCACTACTTGGCCGACCTGCTTTGGCCAAGTTCATGGTTGTGCCCCATTACGCCTACCTGAAAATGAAGGTGCCGAGCTCGAAGGGGATCATCACGGTAGCCGGCGACTACAAGAAGTCCATCGAGTGCGCCATGGCTAGTAGCCGGCTGGCCGAGTCCCTCGTGGTGGCAGAAGAGAAGAAGATGTTGGAACGGGTTGTGGCCATGGCCGGCAAGCAGCCGGCCTTGTCCCCCAACCCCAAGGATTGTGATGCGCAGGGCTCCTTTCAGCCTGCAAAAGAGACGAAGAAGATACCTCTGGACCCGGAGCACCCGGAGAGGTTCGCTGTCATTGGGGCGAACTTGGATAGTAAATTGGAAGGCGAGCTCGTCGACTTCCTCCGTGAGAATCGAGACATCTTTGCATGGTCCCCAAAGGACATGCCGGGTGTCCCGAAGGATTTCGCCGAGCACAAATTACATGTCCGAGATGATGCGAAGCCGGTCAAGCAGCCCCTCCGCCGACTGTCAGAGGAGAAGCGAAGAATTGTGGGAGAAGAGATAGCCCGGCTCCTTGCAGCCAGCTTTATCATGGAAGTGTTCTTTCCAGAGTGGCTTGCCAACCCAGTTCTGAAGAAGAATAACAAGTGGCGTATGTGTATAGACTACACGAGTTTGAACAAGGCCTGCCCAAAGGATCCGTTTGCTCTGCCACGGATTGACCAAGTGATAGACTCCACAGCCGGATGCGAGCTGTTAAGTTTTTTGGATGCATACTCAGGGTATCATCAGATCAAGTTGGACCCGGCTGACCGCCTGAAGACTGCCTTCATCACACCCTTTGGAGCTTTCTGCTACCTGACAATGACATTCGGCCTGAGAAATGCCGGTGCCACTTTTCAGCGGTGCATGCAGAAATGTCTCTTGAAATAACTCGGCAGAAATGCCCACGTCTACGTAGACGACATTGTGGTGAAGACAGAGAAGCGCGGTACCTTGCTGGAAGACCTGAGAGAAACATTTGCCAACTTGCGCCGATTCCAAATCAAGCTCAACCCCGAGAAGTGCGTGTTCGGAGTGCCAGCCGGCCAGCTGCTAGGCTTCCTGGTCTCCGAACGCGGCATTGAGTGCAACCCCGTCAAGATCAAGGCCATCGAGAGGA
Source organism: Aegilops tauschii subsp. strangulata (assembly GCF_002575655.3). Classification (NCBI taxonomy): domain Eukaryota; kingdom Viridiplantae; phylum Streptophyta; class Magnoliopsida; order Poales; family Poaceae; genus Aegilops; species Aegilops tauschii. The sequence continues at coordinate 253,982,184 of NC_053041.3, forward strand.
TGGAGATTCCCACCAAGCTGCGAGATGTGCAGAAGTTCACTGGCTGCTTAGCCTCCCTGAATCGTTTTATCAGCCGACTAGGAGAAAAGGCTCTCCCCCTGTACCGACTCATGAAGAAGTCCACTCACTTTGAGTGGAATGATCAAGCTGACCAAGCCTTCCATGAGTTGAAGAAAATGTTGACCACTCCGCCTGTCCTGGCAGCGCCGACTGAGAAGGAGCCCATGCTCCTCTACATCGCCGCGACCAGCCGAGTCGTCAGCACTGTTGTTGTGGTCCAGCGCCCGGAGGAAGGCCGAGCCCAGCTGGTCCAGAGGCCGGTCTACTATCTCAGCGAAGTACTATCCAGCTCGAAGCAAAACTACCCGCACTACCAAAAGATGTGCTATGGGGTGTACTTCGCTGCCAAGAAATTGAAGCCCTACTTCCAAGAGCACCCCATCACGGTCGTGTGCACTGCCCCGCTCGCCGAGATCATAGGCAGCCGGGATGCATCCGGCCGGGTGGCCAAATGGGCCATTGCCTTGGCGCCCTACACGATCTTCTATCAACCCCGCACCGCCATCAAGTTGCAAGCATTGGCCGACTTCCTCGTCGACTGGGCCGAGACCTAGTACTTACCGCCGGCTCCCGACTCTACCCATTGGCGGATGCACTTTGACGGGTCCAAGATGCGCACCGGCTTGGGAGCCAGCATCATCCTCACCTCTCCCAAAGGCGACAAGCTCAAGTACACGCTGCAGATCCACTTCGCCGCCTCCAACAACGTCGCCGAGTACGAGGCGCTCGTACACGGGCTCCGGCTAGCCAAAGAGCTTGGTATACGCCGGATCCTGTGCTACGGCGACTCAGACTTGGTGGTCCAGCAATCATCTGGCGACTGGGACGCCAAGGACGCGAACATGGCGAGCTATCGTTTCCTCGTCCAGCAGATAAGCGGATACTTCGAAGGGTGCGAGTTCCTTCATGTGCCAAGGGCCGACAACGACCAAGCAGATGCCCTAGCACGGATCGGCTCCACCCGACAAGCCATACCGACTGGCGTCTCCCTCCAGCGCCTCCTCAAGCCGTCCATCAAGCCGTCTCCAGAGTCGGATTCCATCTTCGTACCGCCTGCGCCAGATACAGTCGGATCCGAATGGAGAAATCCCGCAGGCGGCACGGGGACTTCGACAACTGGCCCGGGGACTACCGTAGTCGCACCCGGCCCGGGGACTTCAGAACCCGGCCCGGGGACTACAGCAGTCGGCCCGGGGACTGCAGCGGCACAAGAAGCGGTGGCCGACTCCAATGCAACACCCAACCCACCCACCCGAGTCATGGTGGCCACATTAATAGAAGAAGAAGTCACAGCTCCCTCATGGGCCCAGCCCATCCTCAAGTTCCTAGTCAGCAGAGAGCTGCCGGCTGACGAGATCTCAGCAAGACTAGTGCAACGACGAGCCACAGCATACACAATAATCAACAGAGAGCTTGTGAAGCGCAGCGTCACTGGAGTCTTCCAGCGTTGTGTCGAGCCAGAAAAAGAAGTGGCAATCCTCAAAGACATCCACCAAGGCGAATGCGGCCACCACGCAGCCTCAAGATCCCTTGTGGCCAAGGCTTTCCGCCATGGTTTCTTCTGGCCGACTGCCTTGGAGGATGCTAAAGAAATAGTCAAGAGCTGCAGAGGATGTCAAGTTTTTAGTTCCAAGCAACACCTACCGGCTTCTGCCCTCAAGACCATTCCCCTTACTTGGCCTTTTGCCGTCTGGGGACTGGACATGGTGGGCCCTTTCAAGACAGCCCGCGGTGGCCTGACACATCTACTTGTTGCTGTGGACAAGTTCACAAAGTGGATTGAAGCAAAGCCAATCAAGAAGCTCAATGGGCCGACTGCCGTAACATTCATCACCGACATCACTACTCGGTACGGCGTGCCGCACAGCATCATCACCGACAACGGCACGAACTTCGCCAAAGGAGCACTGGCACGTTTATGCGCGACGCAGGGCATCCGACTGGACTTAGCGTCCGTTGCCCACCCGCAGTCAAACAGCCAGGTCGAGCGAGCAAATGGACTCATCCTCTCCGGCATCAAGCCCCGACTGGTTGTACCACTGGAGCGATCGGCCGGCTGCTGGCTCGAAGAGCTGCCGGCTGTCCTCTGGAGTCTATGCACTACACCCAACAAGTCAACCGGCTTCACTCCATTCTTCCTCGTGTACGGTGCCGAGGCTGTCATCCCAACAGACATCGAGTTTGACTCGCCTCGGATCACCATGTACACGGAGGAGGAGGCCAAAGAAGCAAGAGAAGACGGCGTGGACCTACTGGAAGAAGGCCGGCTGTTAGCACTCAGCCGGTCCGCCATCTACCAGCAAGGGCTGCGCCGCTACTACAACCGCAAGGTCAAGCCAAGATCCTTCCAAGAGGGCGACCTTGTGCTCCGGCTGATCCAGCGAACAGCCGGCCAGCACAAGCTCTCGGCCCCTTGGGAAGGCCCCTTCGTCGTCAGCAAGGCACTCGGCAACGACTCCTACTACTTGATCGACGCGCAAAAACCAAGAGCACGCAAGAGAGACGACTCCGGCAAGGAGTCGGAGCGACCATGGAACGCAAACCTCCTAAGACGATTTTACAGCTGAAAAGCAGTATGTATCACGCTCCCCTTTTGTATTAAGTACAAACCAACAGGCCCCCCGAACAGTACTCGGGGACTGCCTTTTATTTATCTATGAATGACGAGTGTCATATCCATGAATGTATTATTACATTTTGAATTTTTGTCCGGCTCCGGGTTCGACTAGTCGGCCCGGGGACTGGCCGCCTTGAGCTATATCGAAAGTTTTTCCTAAAGTCAGAAAAGTAGTGCGCCGGCTCCCGAGTCCTCTCTTGTTGAAAGTCGCAGCTCAAAGAACCGACTGTCCGACTAGCAAGAGGAAAGACAGAAAGGACGCCCACACGAAAAACGGCTAAGGAACAACGAACCTATATAGCAAAGAGACGGCCTCCAAACATGCCTGCCGGCTACCAGAGCAGCCGGCTGGCCGGCTTCCTAAAAAACTTAGCTTTAGTCCAGCAGAGCTAAAGTACTTCCCCCTCCGCAATCGACCAAGCACTCCCCCGGCTACAGATTGCAGAGCAACTGTTTGACTGGGGAGGCGACAACCAAGGGAGGGCGGCAAAGGAAAAAGCAGAAGGACAAAAAGCAAAAAGTACAAAGAATGGCCAAATGCATAAGTCATATATATACATAAAGCCGCCAACAGGCCGGCAACAGACATAAGTTCGAATACACCCAGTGGGTGGAATTGTGCGAATTTAACCAAACATTGTTCTAAAGAGTAACAAGACAGGAAAAGCAAAAAATGGCGGACTAGGGCGCGACATGGAGGCCGAGCTGGTCGGTGAAGGCGGCCTCGCCGGCTGAAGGAGTGGCCGCCTAGCGGGTCTCGGCTTGGCCATCACCTACGGCAGGCGACGCACTCGCGCGCGACGTGGTGCTGGAGGTGCGGTCAGGCTGAGGCTGGCCGACTGCTCCACCAGCCGGCTCAGCGTCTTCACCCTCCTCCTCCTCCTCTTCGCCCTCATCGCTGGAGTCGATCTCCTCCGCCGAGTCCTCACCGTACGCCGGGTCCAGCCCGAACCACTCTTCCGGCTGGGCAACTCCATTGTCGTCCACCTCGGGGGCGAAGACGCTGGTGTCGGTGTAGTCGGCGATCGCCGAAGCCCGCCGAATGATGGCCGGCCGCGCCGGCTCCAGCTCCGTGTCGGCTTGCTGCCGCCAGGTAGCCAGCTGGTCCAGGTTCAGGCCGGGATACCAGGCCTTGACGAACTCCAGCGCCCGCCTGGCGCCGGAGCGAGCCGCCGAGGCCTTCCAAGCCTCGAAGCGGCCGACTGCCACCTCCAGCCAGTCGGCGGTACGACTGGGGGTGCGAGGGACCGCTTGGCCGGGCCAGAGGGCGGCCAAGACCTGCGCCCCGGCACGCTGAAGCCGGCGAAGCAGCCGATGAGCCGGCTGGATGCGAGCCTGGATCGCCAGGAGCTGTTCCTCCAGCGAGCGGCCGGCGGTTGGCGAGATTTCAAAGCCGGCTTGCCTCCGCGCCTGGTGACGGGCCTCGATGGTCTGGTTGGCGGCAGTAGAATAGCCAGGGAAATACTTTGCGCAAGAAAGAAGAAGAAAGGAAGAAAAGAACACCAAAATCAGAAAAACGAGCCAAAGTGGCAGACGGCAAGAAAGGACGAAGGGGTAGGCGGCTTACCGTCAACCAGATCTTCGATCTGGCCATAGCCAGAGACCAGAGTCTGCCTGGCCTCAGCCCAGCCGGCCGCCTCCATCTCGAACTCGGCCTGGAGAGTGGCTTCGTGGTCCTGCGCCGCCTTCAGTGCCGCCTTGTGGCTTTATTCCTGGTCGGCCAACTTCTTGGCCAGGCGGTCGCGCTCCTGCACCAAGGCGGCGAGCTCGGCATCCTTGGCACGAAGAGCAGTCTGGGACTCCCCCAGTTGTGCCCTCAGACTGGCGTTGGCCGCTGCAAAGTCGGAAGAAGAAGAAGAACAGTAAGAAATCGTCAAGGAAGATCCGACCCGACTGCTCAGCAGTCGGCCCGAATCTCGGGGACTACACCCAGTGGGTGCGCTGACGCGCCCCCACATGAGATAAAGATCAAGTCACGTACCTCGGCTCTCAGTAAGGTCGGCGGTCATCTGAGTCAGCTCCCGAGCCTGGGAGTTGAAGGCGGCCGCTCGAAGGTTGTGGTAGTCCTGCAAGATGGACAGAAGACCGAAGTGAGAACAAAAATAGCAAAGGCAAATCCACCAAGAAGTTCCAAGCCGCCTACTCAGCAGCCGGCTCGGAACTCGGGGACTACACCCAGTGGGTGCGCTGACGCGCCCCCACGGAAGAAATCAAGATCAAGAAAAAAGCAAAGTCAAGAAGAAACAAGACGGGAGTACTAACCCGGATGGCCGCCCGCGTTGCGAGGAACTCGTCGGTGAACTGCCTCAGCGCCGCGGCTTGGCTTTGGAGCCGGGTCCGGACGTCTTGTGCAGCCACGTTCACTACGGCTGTCCCTCCGCCTGGCGTCCACCCCGAGGTAGCGCTGGCCGCCTCCGCGTCTCGGGCCGATGAGCTGGAGCCCACGGCCGGCTGTGGCTCCGACGCGGCCTTCCCCGCGCGCCGACTCGGCGGCACCCGAACCGCCACCTCAGCCCCCGCGGCCGGCTCGCCCTCCGCCGACCGTGCAGGCGGCGGGTCAGGCTGGTCGCCTTGGGCCGCCCCAGTTGGCGGGGTCGGCTCCGACGCCTTCTCCAAGATGATGACGTCGTCGCCGCTTCCCCCCAGCCCCGGCTGATCGCCGCTGGCTCCCCCTGGCGAGGGTTCCATGTCCCCAGGCACCATGACGCGCAGCGGGGTGACCATCAAAACCTCCCCCGCCGCCGCCGCGGCCTCAGCCTCTGCCAGGGCCCTGGCTGCGGCCTCGGCGAGTGCCTTCGCCGCCTCCTCCTCCCGTGCCGCCTGGGCGGCGGCCGCCTTCCGTGCCTCCTGCTCCTCCCGCGCCTCCCGCGCGTTCCTTTCCGTCGCCTCCTGGAGGTCGGCGCGGGGGTCCACACGGCGGGTGGTGCTCCCAGAGCCCCTTGGCGACTCGACGACGGAGCCGGCAGCCGCCCACTCAAGTGACAACGGAGCTCTGATCGTTGAAGAAAAAGACGAGAGTTCAAGAACCACCAAAGAAAAGAAAGAAAGAGAGTACACAAAGAAAGATTCGGACTTACGCCGACACGGTCTGCGGTTGCTTCACCACCTTGCGGAAACGAGCCGCCTTCGCGGCCGCCTCCTCCCGCCTGGTGGCTGCCGCCCCGCCTCTGGGTTTCTTCGTTCGGCTGCCGAACAAGCCCTGGGCGGCGCGACGCTTCTGACCTCCACCCCGAGCAGGCCGCGCGGCGGAGGAGCCCGCGCCGCGTCCAGATGCCGGCTGGCGGCGCGGGACAGCTTCGGCTTCATCCTCGTCCGGCCAGTCATCAAAGGTGGCAGTGAACCCGGAGCCGCCTGTTTCGCCGCCGGCTTGGCCTCCGCCCGGCTCGACGTCGTCGTCCATATGGACCGCCCCCAGGTCGGGGTCCTCCAGGTCATGTTCGGTCCGGTCAGGGACAAAGCGGCGCTCCGTGTCTGACCCGCCGGCCGGCCGAAGAAGAGGACTCTGTCAAAGAACAAGCCGACTAAGTTAGAGTCGGCCCAGAGGAACTCGGCAATGAAGAGAGAGAAAAAGACACAGGGAGAGCATACCGTAGGCGGCGGATTGGCTCGGCTATACGGCTCCTTGCCGAACTGCCACTCTTCGGTGAGTTGGCAGTTCGCGAGGTAGTTCACCATGTAGGCGACCTCCTCGCGCGGCATCTCCTTGGTACACATCCGGCTTGGATCGAGCTGGCCGCTCATCTGACAGATCAGATGAGGCCGGCTTTGGAGCGGAAGGACCCGGCGCGTGACGAACGCGGCCAGAAGATCGGGCCCCGTCAGGCCCTCCGACTGGACCATCACCCGCAGTCGGGCGATGGCGGCGTTTCCCGCCGGCGACGGCGTCACAGCCCGGAAGGACCACTGGGGCAGCCTGCCCGCCGGTGGGCCGGCTACGTAAGCCGGCAGGTTGATGTAGTCGCCCCGTGGGGCAATGTTCCGCACGTAGAAGTACGACTTCTGCCACTTCTTCACCGATTGGATCAGCGTGATGACGGGGAAGGGGTTGTCGGCAGCCGATCTCCGCGACGCGATGAAGGCGCCAGTATGAGCCGGCACGCCCTTCCTGCGCGTGCCCAGCTTCGACTGGAAGAACTCCCCCCAGAGCTCAAGGGTGGGGAGGACGCCGAGATAGCCCTTGCACAGGGTGATGAAGGCGGACAGCAGCACCACCGCGTTGGGGGTGAGATGGTGCGGCTGGAGCTGATAGAATTCGAGCCAGGAGCGGAAGAAGGCGCTTACTGGCAGACCGAAGCCGCGCAAGAAGTGCGAGCGGAAGACCACCCGCTTGCCCTCCTGCGGCCTCGGCGAGATTTCCTTCGCCGGCGCGAGGCGAACCTCCACTTTGTCCGCGCTGGGCAGCCGCCGCGTGTCGCGGAGGAAGTCGACGTGGTCGTCATGGACGTTGGAGCCGTCCCAATCCCCGCCGAGCTGCTCTACGGTGGGAGGCATGGCGAAAGCTAGCATGGCGGCGGAGGAGCGTGCGGTGGAAGAGCGCGGCGGCGAGGCGCTGTCGCAAGAACTGGCAAGAGGAAGAAGACGGTGGAAGTAGGAGGAGCGTGCGAGGGCCTGCCGCCCTCCACCTCCCCCTACTTATAGCCTCACGAGGCCGAAGAGGTCGGACGTGGGGGGGGGCGTGGGATTAACTACGCCCACTCCCCCCACGTCTCGCGATTATTGCGCATAAATGCGAGCCGAAACTGCCGCACGGAACGTGCGGGCAGTTTCGGGATACAAAGGATCCGCGCCTGGGCCGGGGCGCGGACGTGGCGGGCCCCCTCCCTGCGGCGACCTCCCGTCACGCGCGTGGGCTGGCAGGCTTTCCGGCCACGTGGTTCGCCGACGGCCCGTGGCCGGCCCGCGGCCCGGTGCACGTGCCAGCGGGCTCCCGCCCTCCGACTCCAGAAGATTTCGACTCAGGCGGCGCGCCTGACCAAGGCCGGCTCCCAGCTGCCGGCTTGTCACGATAGGAAGCTGATCGAGCTTCTCAACCCCCACTCCACCTCGAAGCCCAATCAGCTTCGGGGACTACTGTCGGAGTAAATGGCCACGGGTAACCTAACCGACTGCCCCTGGTTCTTCTGAAAAAATTATCAGGCCTTCGGGCTTCCAAGAACTCCGAGCATTGGGCCGCCTTCCCTGGCCGGCTACCTCTGAAGCCGGCTCCCGGAAGGCGACCCAGCCTCACCAACTCCTCCCCAGGACGACTACGGGGTGGCCGACTCCAAGAAGCCGGCCAAGACCACAACCACCAAAGCTGTTCCCACATAACGGCGACACGACGGGGTGTGGCCACAGTGCGGCCCACTACCCCCAAAGCCCGAGGCGGGCATGGCTACAGGAGGCCGTACGGGACGGCCGTCTCCCGTGCGGCTCGGCACTGTAGCCATGCTGGCCTCAATGTCACCCACGACGGACTCCCGTACGGCCCGCGGGCGGCGGGCCCCTTCAGCCAGAGAGAGGCGTGAAGGCGGCCCGGCCTTTCCCAGTCGGCCAAGAGCGTAGCCGGCCTCCAGAAGCCGGCTACTCCCTTCCTCGAAGCAGGAGCCCCATTAAGGAGACAAGACGAGGTAAGGCTACAGTGAGAACCCCCGAGGCGGCCCACTATAGCCACGCTTACCTCGACAAAGCCCTCGTCATCAGAGGCGCGGCTACAGTAAGCAGCCGCCGACAAGACCCTAGGCGGTGGGGCCGGCCTGTCGACCAAGTAGCCGGCAGCCGGCGGGACCCACCAGCCGGCGGGACCCACCAGCCGGCGGAGAAGCCAGCGAGCGTAGACACTGACGGCTGGGACCAGAGCCCAGTCGGATTACCATTGTACCCCCGGGGGGTAGGTCTATATAAACCCCCCGGAGCACCCATGCAAAGGGTTGGCCTCTGAGCATAGTTTGCTTCTAAGCATAGCACACACACACACCATAGATAGAGAGAAGCAAGAGCTAGCCTTGTTCTTCTTCTCCCTTGATCCCAAACAGCTCTAGGAGCGATTGTAGCTACCCTTACTCGATCTAGTGATCATGCGGAGACCCCGCAGAGCAGGACTAGGGGTGTTATCTCCTCGGAGAGCCCCGAACCTGGGTAAGATCCGCCGGCGTGCATGTCTTCGCCTCATCCCGTTTCCAGGCACCGGCGACGTTTTATTGGCTCCCACAATGATAAGCCATCCCTTGGCATATGTCGCACCAACCACCCGACACCTATCTCAGATTTCATGGCTCAAGCCATTTATCGAAATCTGGGCTCATCATAGCTTCTTCATAGTTCATAGGTTCGCCATGGTCTAGTAACATAACTTCCAGAATAGGATTGCTGTACCACTCTGGTGCGGATCTTGCTCTGGTTGACCTACGAGGTTCAGTAGTAACTTGATCTGAAGTTTCATGGTCATCATCATTAGTTTCCTCTCTAGTTGGTGTAGGCATCACGGGAACGGTTTTCTGTGATGAGCTACTTTCCAATTCAAGAGAAGGTACAATTACCTCATCAAGTTCTACTTTCCTCCCACTCACTTCTTTCGAGAGAAACTCCTTCTCTAGAAAGGATCCATTTTTAGCAACAAAGATCTTTCCTTCGGATCTGTGGTAGAAGGTGTACCCAACAGTTTCTTTTGGGTATCCTTTGAAGACGCACTTCTCTGATTTGGGTTCAAGCTTATCAGGCTGAAGCTTTTTCACATAAGCATCGCAACCCCAAACTTTAAGAAACGACAGCTTAGGTTTCTTGCCAAACCACAGTTCATACGGTGTCGTCTCAACGGATTTAGACGGTGCCCTATTTAACGTGAATGCAGCTGTCTCTAATGCATAACCCCAAAACGGTAGTGGTAAATTGGTAAGAGGCATCATAGATCGCACCATATCTAATAAAGTGCGGTTACGATGTTCGGACACACCATTACGCTATGGTGTTCCAGGTGGCGTGAGTTGTGAAACTATTCCACAATGTTTTAAATGAAGGCCAAACTCGTAACTCAAATATTCGCCTCCGTGATCAGATCGTAGAAACTTTATTTTCTTATTACGATGATTCTCTACTTCACTCTGAAATTCTTTGAACTTTTCAAATGTTTCAGACTTGTGTTTCATCAAGTAGGTATACCCATATCTGCTCAAATCATCTGTGAAGGTCAGAAAATAATGATACCCGCCGCGAGCTTCAACACTCATCGGACCGCATACATCAGTATGTATTATTTCTAATAAGTCATTAGCTCGCTCCATTGTTCCGAAGAACAGAGTTTTAGTCATCTTGCCCATGAGGCATGGTTCGCAAGTATCAAATGGTTCATAATCAATTGATTCCAAAAGCCCATCTGTATGGAGTTTCTTCATGCGCTTTACACCAATATGACCTAAACGGCAGTGCCACAAATATGTTGCACTATCATTATCAACTTTGCATCTTTTGGCATCAAAATTATGAATATGTGTATTACCATAATCAAGATTCAACAAAAATAGACCACTCTTCAAGGGTGCATGACCATAAAAGATATTACTCATATAAATAGAACAACCATTATTCTCTGATTTAAATGAATAACCGTCTCGCACTAAACAAGATCCAGATATAATGTTCATGCTCAACGTTGGCACCAAATAACAATTATTCAGGTCTAAAACTAATCCCGAAGGTAGATGTAGAGGTAGTGTGCCGACGGCAATCACATTGACCTTGGAACCATTCCCGACGCGCATCGTCACCTCTTCCTTAGCCAATCTTCGTTTAATCCGTAGCCCCTATTTCGAGTTACAAATATGAGCAACCGAACCAGTATCAAATACCCAGGCGCTACTACGAGCATTAGTAAGGTACACATCAATAACATGTATATCAAATATACCTTTGTTCACTTTGCCATCCTTCTTATCCGCCAAATACTTGGGGCAGTTCCGCTTCCAGTGACCAGTCCCTTTGCAGTAGAAGCACTCAGTTTCAGGCTTAGGTCCAGACTTGGGCTTCTTCCCAGGAGTGGCAACTTGCTTGCCATTCTTCTTGAAGTTCCACTTCTTTCCTTTGCCCTTTTTCTTGAAACTATTGGTCTTGTTAACCATCAACACTTGATGCTCCTTCTTGATTTCTACCTCCGCAGCTTTGAGCACTGCAAAGAGCTCGGGGATAGTCCTCTCCATTGATACGTCTCCAACTTATCTATCATTTTTTATTGTTCCATGATGTTATATTATCAATCTTGGATGTTTTATAATCATTTTATATCATTTTTTGGTACTAACCTATAGACATAGTGCCAAGTGCCAGTTTTTGTTTTCTGCATGTTTTTTACATCCCAGGAAATCAATACCAAACGGAGTCCAAATGCAACGAAACTTCACGGAGATTTTTTATGGACTAGAAGACACCCAATGGGCCAAGGCAGTGCCTGGGGGTGCTCCGAGGGGAGCACAACCCACCAGGGTGCGCCAGGAGGCCCAGGCACGCCCTGGTGGGTTGTGTCCACCTCGGGTGCCCCCCGGACCGCCTCTTTGCTCTATAAATACCCCAATATTCCAGAAACCCTAGGAGAGTCGACTAAAATCAATTCCAGCCGCCGCAGAGTCCAGAACCACCAGATCCAATCTAGACACCATCACGGAGGGGTTCACCACTTCCATTGGTGCCTCTCCAATGATGCGTGAGTAGTTCTTTGTAGACCTTCGGGTCCGTAGTTAGTAGCTAGATGGCTTCCTCTCTCTCGTTTGATTCTCAATACAATGGTCTCTTGGAGATCCATATGATGTAACTCTTTTTGCGGTGTGTTTGTTGGGATCGGATGAACTTTGAGTTTATGATCAGATCTATCTTTTTATATCCATGAAAGTTATTTGAGTTTCTTTGATCTCTTATGTGCATGATTGCTTATAGCCTCGTATTTCTTCTCCGATATTTGGGTTTGGCCAACTTGATCTATTTATCTTGCAATGGGAAGAGGTGCTTTGTAGTGGGTTCGATCTTACGGTGCTTGATCCCAGTGACAGAAGGGGAACCGACACGAAGGTATCGTTGCTACTAAGGATAAAACGATGGGGTCTATCTCTACATAGATATATATATTGTCTACATCATGTCATCGTTCTTATTGCATTACTCCGTTTCTCCATGAACTTAATACACTAGATGCATGCTGGATAGCGGTCGATGTGTGGAGTAATAGTAGTAGATGCACGCACGAGTCAGTCTACTAATCTTGGACGTGATGCCTATATAATGATCATTGCCTGGATATCGTCATGATTATTTGAAGTTCTATCAATTGCCCAACAGTAATTTGTTTACCCACCGTTTGCTATTTTTCTCGAGAGAAGCCCCTAGTGAAACCTACGGCCCTCGGGTCTCTTTCTCATATTATTTGCTTTTGCGATCTACTTTTCCTTTGCTTTTATTTTCAGATCTATTAAACCAAAAATACAAAAATACCTTGCTGCAATTTATTCTTACTTATTTTATTTGGCATTTGATCTATCAATCTACTACAATTTATTTCACGTCTGTTTGCCTATCTTGGGGCGCCGCTACCCGAAAGGGATTGACAACCCCTTTTACACATCGGGTTGCGAGTATTTGTTATTTGTGTGGAGGGGACGTTTACGTTGTGTTGCTTGGTTCTCCTACTGGTTCGATAACCTTGGTCTCATAATTGAGGGAAATACCTACCGCCGCTGTGCTGCATCATCCCTTCCTCTTTGGGTAAATACCGACGTAGCTTTAAGCCGCATCAAATGGAATTTCTGGCGCCGTTGCCGGGGAGGATCTTCAACATATACCAGGTTCCTAATCACAAATCTCATCTCCTCGCAATTTAAATTATTTGCCATTTGCCTCTCATTTTCCTCGCCCACACTTCACAAAAATTTGCCATTTTATTCGCCCCTCTTTTTCGTTCGCCGTTCTCTTGCTTACTAGTCCTTATGGCTAGCATGTCTACTCCTCCTTTGTCACCAGACTTTGAAGTTCTATACTTCAAGCAAAGACAAGGAGAAAATTTGAAAGATGCTTGGTATAGGCTTATGGAATCCTATTGTATTTGCAATTTAAAGGGGGGTGCTAATATCTTGCTTCGTAATTTTTACGTAGGATTGACTTTGCATCATAGACAACTCTTAGATTTTGCCGCCAAAGGGAATTTTATTGAGCTTGATGCCAATGCTGCCTATGAAATTTTAGAAGGAATTTTGGGAGTTCCGCCTCAAAAGAAGGGGTTTTATTTCACCCCACAGGGAGTTCAAATGTTAGATAAACTAGGTGATTTGCATAAACATATGGTTGAATTACAAAAATATAATGAACCCCTCAAACATCTCAATGGTAGTATCAATCGCATGAATACCTTGATTACTCTTTGCAACAAGCGATTGGATATTTTGGATCTAAAGATGGTTTCTTTTCCGAAGAATTTAGGGAAGTGTAAAGAGCCTCCCGGGTTTGAGAAAACCCTTACAAAAGTTTCCAAAACTACGGATGATAAAACTTAGATCCTTGCTTTATGCCTAGCTAAGGGCGTAAAACTATAGCGCTTGTTGGGAGGCAACCCAATGAATAAAATTTATTTTTGCTTTTTGCTTTCTGTTCTTGAGTGTTTACACAATTATGCTACTGTTATGATTGTGTTTTTTGTGTTTTAATTAGTGTTTGTGCCAAGCAAAGCCTTTAGGATCTTCTTGGCTAATAGTTGTTTGATCTTGCTGAAAAACAGAAACTTATGCACTCAAGAAAATAATTTTCATAAATCACAGAAAAGTGCTTTTGCCTTGATTCTTTTTGCAGAAGATTAATATACAAATTTCTCAGGTCGTCCTAATTTTTCAGAATTTTTGAAGTTTCATAAGTATTCTAAATATCCAGAGTGCTACAGACTGTTCTGTTTTTGACAGATTCTGTTTTCTTTGCGTTGTGTGCTTGTTTTGATGGCTCTATGGCTTTCTTTGATGAGTTTTTGCCATAGAAAAGTTGGAATACAGTAGATATAATGCAAGAACAAAATATGAATTGGTTTGCTACAGTACTTATAGTAGTGATTTGCTTTCTTATACTAAAGGATCTCACAAAGGTTTTGTTGAGTTTTGTGTGATTGAAGTTTTCAAGTTTTGGGTTATCTTACGATGGATGAAGGAATAAGGAGTAAGAAGAGCCTAAGCTTGGGGATGCCCCGGCATCCCAATCTATTATCCAAAAGAGAGCAAGCAACTAAGCTTGGGGATGCCCCGAGTGGCATCCCCTCTTTCTTCTAACGACCATCGGTATTTTACTCGAAGCTACATTTTTATTCGTGACATACTATGTGTTTTGCTTGGATCATCTTGTATGATAAGAGTCTTTGCTTGTATTGATTACTTGCTGGACACACCTATTTGAGAGAGCCAAAATTATGTCATGACTTGTTAGAATTGCTCTCTATGCTTCACTTAAATTTTTATGAGCTATGGACTTGCTCTAGTGCTTCACTTATATCTTTTTGAGCACGGTGTGCTTTAGTATTTTTGAAGAAATGCTCTCTTGCTTCACTTAGATTTGTTTGAGAGTTAGTAAATTTTTTAAGAAATTCTCTCTCGCTTCACTTAAATTAATTTGAGAGAAAGAAATATTATGCTCATGATCTTCACTTATATTTGTTTGAGCTTATCAAAAGCAACACATGAAAATTGGTTCCAAAGTGATAGATATACAAGAAGGATATAATAAAAACTTTCATGAAGATCATTGGACAAAATAAACTTGATTCTTAGTAATAGTTTTGAGATATGATGATGTGATATGTGAGTCATGTTGATGAGTAATTATGCTTTAGTAAGAATATTGGTGTTAAGGTTTGTGATTCCCTATGCAAGCACGAAAGTCAATAGTCATGCAATGAAATTACATCCTACTTGTGGTGCATTATTCGGTGTTAATTATGCTTAATGCTCACTTATGAGATTATTTGTTTCTTGGTTGGTCGCTTCTCAATCTTTTGCTAGCCTTCATTTTGCACTAAGTATGATCACTACTTGTGCATCCAAAAACCCTTAAACCAGTTTTGCCACATGAGTCCACTATACCTACCTATATGCGGTATTCTTTTGCCGTTCTAAGCAAATTTGTATGTGCCATCTCTAATTTTCAAAATGAACTTCTCTTTTGTGTGCTCATACCGCTAACAAGGCGGTGAGGGGTGGCTAATATTTTCCATGCTAGATGTGTTATTCTCACGATGAGTGTTTATTCACTTGTCATTGCACGAGAGTAAGGCAAAGGTATTAGGGATGCCCAGTCCCAAAATGAAAAATGAATTTACTTTATGTTGTCAAATAATAAATTCCTTGGAAAGTGTTGGTATGGAGGGCAACCGTGGATACGGCTAGCCATGGAAAGTGAAAGTATGGTTGAAAAAGGAATAAACTTTATTTTCTGTTTGGGAACCGCCTATGATATATCTAGCATGGAAAGTGTTGGGAACTCTAAGTCATTTTCGTTGGTAGGGAAGGCACACCTCCCAAAATGTTTTTATCTCTCAATTTTCGCTTTGAGCTCTGGCACCTCTACAAATCCCTACTTCCCTCTGCGAAGGGCCTTTCTTTTACTCAATTTTTTTATTTTGAATTTGAGTCTCCGTCTTCTCTTATAAAAGCACCGGCTAGGAGGCACTATGATCGTTCTTGAGTATTGGGTGTAGTTAATATGCGAGTGTGTTTCATGATTGGATCAATGATTGAGCATGATGGGCTAGGGATAGCTTATTTTAGCGTTGATATTTTGAAAGACATGGTTGCTTGTTGATATGCTTGAGTATTTAAGTCATCATGTCAAAACTAGACTATTGCTTTGAACATTATAAAAGTCCAAATGACCATGCTATAAAGAAAAGAATATGAGATGACATGTTAGGCAGCATTCCACATCAAAAATTCTGTTTTTATCACTTACCTACTCGAGGACGAGCAGGAGTTAAGCTTGGGGATGCTGATACGTCTCCAACGTATCTATAATTTTTGATTGTTCCATGCTGTTATATTATCAATCTTGGATGTTTTATAATCATTTTATAGACATTTTATATCATTTTTTGGTACTAACCTATTGACATAGTGCCAAGTGCCAGTTGTTGTTTTCTGCATGTTTTTTACATCACAGGAAATCAATACCAAACGGAGTCCAAATGAAACGAAACTTTACGGAGATTTTTTATGGACCAGAAGACACCCAATGGGCCAAGGCAGCGCCTGGGGGTGCTCCGAGGGGAGCACAACCCACCAGGGCGCGCCAGGAGGCCCAGGCGCGCCCTGGTGGGTTGTGCCCACCTCGGTGCCCCCCGGACCGCCTCTTTGCTCTATAAATACCCCAATATTCCAGAAACCCTAGGGGAGTCGAAGAAAATCAATTCCAGCCGCCGCAGAGTCCAGAACCACCAGATCCAATCTAGACACCATCACGGAGTGGTTCACCACTTCCATTGGTGCCTCTCCGATGATGCATGAGTAGTTCTTTGTAGACCTTCGGGTCCGTAGTTAGTAGCTAGATGGCTTCCTCTCTCTCGTTTGATTCTCAATACAATGGTCTCCTGGAGATCCATATGATGTAACTTTTTTTGCGGTGTGTTTGTTGGGATCGGATGAACTTTGAGTTTATGATCAGATCTATCTTTTATATCCATGAAAGTTATTTGAATTTCTTTGATCTCTTATGTGCATGGTTGCTTATAGCCTCGTATTTCTTCTCCGATATTTGGGTTTGGCCAACTTGATCTATTTATCTTGCAATGGGAAGAGGTGCTTTGTAGTGGGTTCGATCTTACGGTGCTTGATCCCAGTGACAGAAGGGGAACCGACACGAAGGTATCGTTGCTACTAAGGATAAAACGATGGGGTCTATCTCTACATAGATATATATTGTCTACATCATGTCATCGTTCTTATTGCATTACTCCGTTTCTCCATGAACTTAATACACTAGATGCATGCTGGATAGCGGTCGATGTGTGGAGTAATAGTAGTAGATGCTGGCAGTAGTCGGTCTACTAATCTTGGACGTGATGCCTATATAATGATCATTGCCTGGATATCGTCATGATTATTTGAAGTTCTATCAATTGCCCAACAGTAATTTGTTTACCCACCATTAGCTATTTTTCTCGAGAGAAGCCACTAGTGAAACCTACAACCCCCGAGTCTCTTTCTCATATTATTTGCCTTTGCGATCTACTTTTCCTTTGATTTTATTTTCAGATCTATTAAACAAAAAATACAAAAATACCTTGCTGCAATTTATTATTATTTATTTTATTTGGCATTCGATCTATCAATCTACTACAATTTATTTCACGTATGTTTGCCTATCTTGGGGCGCCGCTACCCGAAAGGGATTGACAACCCCTTTACACGTTGGGTTGCGAGTATTTGTTATTTGTGTTCAGGGGTTGTTTAAGTTGTGTTGCTTGGTTCTCCTACTGGTTCGATAACCTTGATCTCATAACTGAGGGAAATACCTACCGCCGCTGTGCTGCATCATCCCTTCCTCTTTGGGGAAATACCGACGTAGCTTCAAGCTGCATCATCCATCCCTTGCATGTTATAGTTCATCACGAAGCCTTTATAGCTTGGTGGCAATGATTGGAGAACTCTGTCAATAACACTATCATCTGGAAGATTAACTCCTAGCTGAGTCAAGTGATTATGATACCCAGATATTTTGAGCATGGGTTCACTGACAGAATTATTCTCCTCCATCTTGCAGCTATAGGACTTGTTGGAGACTTCATATCTCTCAACTCCGGCATTTGCTTGAAATATTAACTTCAACTCTTGGAACATCTCATATGGTCCATGACGTTCAAAACGTTTTGAAGTCCCGATTCTAAGCCGTAAAGCATGGCACACTGAACTATCGAGTAGTCATCAGATCGAGCTTGCCAGACGTTCATAACATCAGCATATGCTCCCGCAGCAGGCCTTTCACCTAGCGGTGCATCAAGTGTGCAGCAATGAGGATAATCCTCAAGTTACGAACCCAGTCTGTGTAGTTGCTACCATCATCTTTCAACTTAGCTTTCTCTAGGAACGCATTAAAATTCAAGGGAACAATAGCACGGGCCATTGATCTACAACATAGATATGCAAAAACTATCAGGACTAAGTTCATGATAAATTAAGTTCAGTTAATCATATTACTTAAGAACTCCCACTTAGATTGACATCCCTCAAGTCATCTAAATGATACGTGATCCAATTCAACTAAACCATGTCCGATCATCACGTGATATGGAGTAGTCATCAATGGTGAACATCTCTATGTTGATCATATCTACTATATGATTCACGTTCAACCTTTCGGTCTCTACTGTTCCGAGGCCATGTCTGTACATGCTAGGCTCGTCAAGTTTAACCTGAGTATTCCGCATGTGCAAAACTGTCTTGCACCCATTGTATGTGAACGTAGAGCCTATCACACCCGATCATCACGTGGTGTCTCAGCACAACGAACTATCGCGACGGTGCATACTCAGGGAGAACACTTATACCTTGAAATTTTAGTAAGGGATCATCTTATAATGCTACCGTCGTACTAAGCAAAATAAGATGCATAAAAGATAAACATCACATGCAATCAAAATATGTGACATGATATGGCCATCATCATTTTTGTGCCTTTGATCTCCATCTCCAAAGCACCGTCATGATCTCCATCGTCACCGGCTTGACACCTTGATCTCCATCGTAGCGTAGTGGTCATCTCGCCAACTATTGCTTCTACAACTATCGCTAACGCATAGTGATAAAATAAAGCAATTACATGGCGTTTGCATTTCATACAATAAACCGACAACCATAAGGCTCCTGCCAGTTGCCGATAACTTTTACAAAACATGATCTACTCATACAACAACGTATATCACATCATGTCTTGACCATATCACATCACAACATGCCCTGCAAAAACAAGTTAGACGTCCTCTACTTTGTTGTTGCAAGTTTTACGTGGCTGCTACGAGCTTCTAGCAAGAACCGTTCTTACCTACGCATCAAAACCACAACGGTGATTTATCAAATTTGTTGTTTTAACCTTCAACAAGGACCGGCCGAAGTCAAATTCGATTCAACTAAAGTAGGAGAAACACACACCCGCCAGCCACCTTTATGCAAAACTAGTTGCATGTCTGTCGGTGGAACCGGTCTCATGAACGTGGTCATGTAAAGTTGGTCCGGGCCACTTCATCCAACAATACCGCCGAATCAAAATAAGACGTTGGTGGTAAGCAGTATGACTATTACCGCCCACAACTCTTTGTGTTCTACTCGTGCATATCATCTACGCATAGACCTGGCTCGGATGCCACTGTTGGGAAACGTAGCATGCAATTTCAAAAAAAATCCTACGCTCACGCAAGATCTATCTAGGAGATGCATAGCAACGAGAGGGGGAGAGTGTTTCCACGTACCCTCGTAGACCGAAAGCGGAAGCGTTTGACAACGCGGTTGATGTAGTCGAACTTCTTCTCGTTCCGACTGATCAAGCACCGAACGTACGCCACCTCCAAGTTCTACACACGTTCAGCTCGATGACGTCCTTCGAACTCTTGATCCAGTAAAGTGTCGAAGGAGAGTTCCGTTAGCACGACGGCGTGGTGACGGTGATGGTGAAGTGATTCGCGCAGGGCTTCGCCTAAGCACTACGAAGATATGACCGGAGGCGTAAACCGTGGAGGGGGTGCCACACACGGCTAACAATTGTTGGTATGTGTTCTAGGCGCCCCCTCCCCATGTATATATAGGTGGGAGGGGGAGGGGAGTTGCCTTGGGCGCCCCAAGTAGGAGGAATCCTACTTGGGGGTCCTATTCCAATTCGCCCCCCCCCCTTCCTTTTACCGAAAGGGGGAAAAAGGGAAGAGAGGGGGGAGGAAGGAAAAGGGGGCCGAACCCCCTCCTCCTTCTCCTATTCGGCCTCCTTCCTTAGCGGAGGGCGCCACCCCTTGTGGGCTGGTGTGCTCCCCTCCTATGGCCCATAAGGCACATTATTCCCCCGGGGGGTTCCGGTAACCCCCCCCCCCGGCACTCTGATATGTACCTGATACACCCCGGAACACTTCGGGTGTCCGAATACTATCGTCCTATATATCAATCTTTATCTCTCGACCATTTCAAGACTCCTCATCATGTCCGTGATCTCATCCGGGACTCCGAACAATATTCGGTCACCAAATCACATAACTCATATAATACAAAATCATCATCGAATGTTAAGCGTGCGGACTCTACTTCACTCTGAAATTCTTTGAACTTTTCAAATGTTTCAGACTTGTGTTTCATCAAGTAGGTATACCCATATCTGCTCAAATCATCTGTGAAGGTCAGAAAATAACGATACCCGCCGCGAGCTTCAACACTCATCGGACCGCATACATCAGTATGTATTATTTCTAATAAGTCATTAGCTCGCTCCATTGTTCCGAAGAACAGAGTTTTAGTCATCTTGCCCATGAGGCATGGTTCGCAAGTATCAAATGGTTCATAATCAATTGATTCCAAAAGCCCATCTGTATGGAGTTTCTTCATGCGCTTTACACCAATATGACCTAAACGGCAGTGCCACAAATATGTTGCACTATCATTATCAACTTTGCATCTTTTGGCATCAAAATTATGAATATGTGTATTACCATAATCAAGATTCAACAAAAATAGACCACTCTTCAAGGGTGCATGACCATAAAAGATATTACTCATATAAATAGAGCAACCATTATTCTCTGATTTAAATGAATAACCGTCTCGCACTAAACAAGATCCAGATATAATGTTCATGCTCAACGTTGGCACCAAATAACAATTATTCAGGTCTAAAACTAATCCCGAAGGTAGATGTAGAGGTAGTGTGCCGACGGCAATCACATTGACCTTGGAACCATTCCCGACGCGCATCGTCACCTCTTCCTTAGCCAATCTTCGTTTAATCCGTAGCCCCTATTTCGAGTTACAAATATGAGCAACCGAACCAGTATCAAATACCCAGGCGCTACTACGAGCATTAGTAAGGTACACATCAATAACATGTATATCAAATATACCTTTGTTCACTTTGCCATCCTTCTTATCCGCCAAATACTTGGGGCAGTTCCGCTTCCAGTGACCAGTCCCTTTGCAGTAGAAGCACTCAGTTTCAGGCTTAGGTCCAGACTTGGGCTTCTTCCCAGGAGTGGCAACTTGCTTGCCATTCTTCTTGAAGTTCCACTTCTTTCCTTTGCCCTTTTTCTTGAAACTATTGGTCTTGTTAACCATCAACACTTGATGCTCCTTCTTGATTTCTACCTCCGCAGCTTTGAGCACTGCAAAGAGCTCGGGGATAGTCCTCTCCATTGATACGTCTCCAACTTATCTATCATTTTTTATTGTTCCATGATGTTATATTATCAATCTTGGATGTTTTATAATCATTTTATATCATTTTTTGGTACTAACCTATAGACATAGTGCCAAGTGCCAGTTGTTGTTTTCTGCATGTTTTTTACATCCCAGGAAATCAATACCAAACGGAGTCCAAATGCAACGAAACTTCACGGAGATTTTTTATGGACTAGAAGACACCCAATGGGCCAAGGCAGTGCCTGGGGGTGCTCCGAGGGGAGCACAACCCACCAGGGTGCGCCAGGAGGCCCAGGCATGCCCTGGTGGGTTGTGCCCACCTCGGGTGCCCCCCGGACCGCCTCTTTGCTCTATAAATACCCCAATATTCCAGAAACCCTAGGAGAGTCGACTAAAATCAATTCCAGCCGCCGCAGAGTCCAGAACCACCAGATCCAATCTAGACACCATCACGGAGGGGTTCACCACTTCCATTGGTGCCTCTCCAATGATGCGTGAGTAGTTCTTTGTAGACCTTCGGGTCCGTAGTTAGTAGCTAGATGGCTTCCTCTCTCTCATTTGATTCTCAATACAATGGTCTCTTGGAGATCCATATGATGTAACTCTTTTTGCGGTGTGTTTGTTGGGATCGGATGAACTTTGAGTTTATGATCAGATCTATCTTTTTATATCCATGAAAGTTATTTGAGTTTCTTTGATCTCTTATGTGCATGATTGCTTATAGCCTCGTATTTCTTCTCCGATATTTGGGTTTGGCCAACTTGATCTATTTATCTTGCAATGGGAAGAGGTGCTTTGTAGTGGGTTCGATCTTACGGTGCTTGATCCCAGTGACAGAAGGGGAACCGACACGTATGTATCGTTGCTACTAATGATAAAACGATGGGGTATATCTCTACATAGATAGATCTTTTCTACATCATGTCATCGTTCTTATTGCATTACTCCATTTCTCCATGAACTTAATACACTAGATGCATGCTGGATAGCGGTCGATGTGTGGAGTAATAGTAGTAGATGCACGCACGAGTCAGTCTACTAATCTTGGACGTGATGCCTATATAATGATCATTGCCTGGATATCGTCATGATTATTTGAAGTTCTATCAATTGCCCAACAGTAATTTGTTTACCCACCGTTTGCTATTTTTCTCGAGAGAAGCCCCTAGTGAAACCTACGGCCCTCGGGTCTCTTTCTCATATTATTTGCTTTTGCGATCTACTTTTCCTTTGCTTTTATTTTCAGATCTATTAAACCAAAAATACAAAAATACGTTGCTGCAATTTATTCTTACTTATTTTATTTGGCATTTGATCTATCAATCTACTACAATTTATTTCACGTCTGTTTGCCTATCTTGGGGCGCCGCTACCCGAAAGGGATTGACAACCCCTTTTACACATCGGGTTGCGAGTATTTGTTATTTGTGTGGAGGGGACGTTTACGTTGTGTTGCTTGGTTCTCCTACTGGTTCGATAACCTTGGTCTCATAATTGAGGGAAATACCTACCGCCGCTGTGCTGCATCATCCCTTCCTCTTTGGGTAAATACCGACGTAGCTTTAAGCCGCATCAAATGGAATTTCTGGCGCCGTTGCCGGGGAGGATCTTCAACATATACCAGGTTCCTAATCACAAATCTCATCTCCTCGCAATTTAAATTATTTGCCATTTGCCTCTCATTTTCCTCGCCCACACTTCACAAAAATTTGCCATTTTATTCGCCCCTCTTTTTCGTTCGCCGTTCTCTTGCTTACTAGTCCTTATGGCTAGCATGTCTACTCCTCCTTTGTCACCAGACTTTGAAGTTCTATACTTCAAGCAAAGACAAGGAGAAAATTTGAAAGATGCTTGGTATAGGCTTATGGAATCCTATTGTATTTGCAATTTAAAGGGGGGTGCTAATATCTTGCTTCGTAATTTTTACGTAGGATTGACTTTGCATCATAGACAACTCTTAGATTTTGCCGCCAAAGGGAATTTTATTGAGCTTGATGCCAATGCTGCCTATGAAATTTTAGAAGGAATTTTGGGAGTTCCGCCTCAAAAGAAGGGGTTTTATTTCACCCCACAGGGAGTTCAAATGTTAGATAAACTAGGTGATTTGCATAAACATATGGTTGAATTACAAAAATATAATGAACCCCTCAAACATCTCAATGGTAGTATCAATCGCATGAATACCTTGATTACTCTTTGCAACAAGCGATTGGATATTTTGGATCTAAAGATGGTTTCTTTTCCGAAGAATTTAGGGAAGTGTAAAGAGCCTCCCGGGTTTGAGAAAACCCTTACAAAAGTTTCCAAAACTACGGATGATAAAACTTAGATCCTTGCTTTATGCCTAGCTAAGGGCGTAAAACTATAGCGCTTGTTGGGAGGCAACCCAATGAATAAAATTTATTTTTGCTTTTTTCTTTCTGTTCTTGAGTGTTTACACAATTATGCTACTGTTATGATTGTGTTTTTTGTGTTTTAATTAGTGTTTGTGCCAAGCAAAGCCTTTAGGATCTTCTTGGCTAATAGTTGTTTGATCTTGCTGAAAAACAGAAACTTATGCACTCAAGAAAATAATTTTCATAAATCACAGAAAAGTGCTTTTGCCTTGATTCTTTTTGCAGAAGATTAATATACAAATTGCTCAGGTCGTCCTAATTTTTCAGAATTTTTGAAGTTTCATAAGTATTCTAAATATCCAGATTGCTACAGACTGTTCTGTTTTTGACAGATTCTGTTTTCTTTGCGTTGTGTGCTTGTTTTGATGGCTCTATGGCTTTCTTTGATGAGTTTTTGCCATAGAAAAGTTGGAATACAGTAGATATAATGCAAGAACAAAATATGAATTGGTTTGCTACAGTACTTATAGTAGTGATTTGCTTTCTTATACTAAAGGATCTCACAAAGGTTTTGTTGAGTTTTGTGTGATTGAAGTTTTCAAGTTTTGGGTTATCTTACGATGGATGAAGGAATAAGGAGTAAGAAGAGCCTAATCTTGGGGATGCCCCGGCATCCCAATCTATTATCCAAAAGAGAGCAAGCAACTAAGCTTGGGGATGCCCCGAGTGGCATCCCCTCTTTCTTCTAACGACCATCGGTATTTTACTCGAAGCTACATTTTTATTCGTGACATACTATGTGTTTTGCTTGGATCATCTTGTATGATAAGAGTCTTTGCTTGTATTGATTACTTGCTGGACACACCTATTTGAGAGAGCCAAAATTATGTCATGACTTGTTAGAATTGCTCTCTATGCTTCACTTAAATTTTTATGAGCTATGGACTTGCTCTAGTGCTTCACTTATATCTTTTTGAGCACGGTGTGCTTTAGTATTTTTGAAGAAATGCTCTCTTGCTTCACTTAGATTTGTTTGAGAGTTAGTAAATTTTTTAAGAAATTCTCTCTCGCTTCACTTAAATTAATTTGAGAGAAAGAAATATTATGCTCATGATCTTCACTTATATTTGTTTGAGCTTATCAAAAGCAACACATGAAAATTGGTTCCAAAGTGATAGATATACAAGAAGGATATAATAAAAACTTTCATGAAGATCATTGGACAAAATAAACTTGATTCTTAGTAATAGTTTTGAGATATGATGATGTGATATGTGAGTCATGTTGATGAGTAATTATGCTTTAGTAAGAATATTGGTGTTAAGGTTTGTGATTCCCTATGCAAGCACGAAAGTCAATAGTCATGCAATGAAATTACATCCTACTTGTGGTGCATTATTCGGTGTTAATTATGCTTAATGCTCACTTATGAGATTATTTGTTTCTTGGTTGGTCGCTTCTCAATCTTTTGCTAGCCTTCATTTTGCACTAAGTATGATCACTACTTGTGCATCCAAAAACCCTTAAACCAGTTTTGCCACATGAGTCCACTATACCTACCTATATGCGGTATTCTTTTGCCGTTCTAAGCAAATTTGTATGTGCCATCTCTAATTTTCAAAATGAACTTCTCTTTTGTGTGCTCATACCGCTAACAAGGCGGTGAGGGGTGGCTAATATTTTCCATGCTAAATGTGTTATTCTCACGATGAGTGTTTATTCACTTGTCATTGCACGAGAGTAAGGCAAAGGTATTAGGGATGCCCAGTCCCAAAATGAAAAATGAATTTACTTTATGTTGTCAAATAATAAATTCCTTGGAAAGTGTTGGTATGGAGGGCAACCGTGGATACGGCTAGCCATGGAAAGTGAAAGTATGGTTGAAAAAGGAATACCATTATTCCCCCGGGGGGTTCCGGTAACCCCCCCCCCCCCCCCCCGGCACTCTGATATGTACCCGATACACCCCGGAACACTTCGGGTGTCCGAATACTATCGTCCTATATATCAATCTTTATCTCTCGACCATTTCAAGACTCCTCATCATGTCCGTGATCTCATCCGGGACTCCGAACAATATTCGGTCACCAAATCACATAACTCATATAATACAAAATCATCATCGAATGTTAAGCGTGCGGACCCTACGGGTTCGAGAACTATGTAGACATGACCGAGACACCTCTCCGGTCAATAACCAATAGCGGAACCTGGATGCTCATATTGGTTCCTGCATATTCTATGAAGATCTTTATCGGTCAAACCGTAATGACAACATACGTTATTCCCTTTGTCATCGGAATGTTACTTGCCTGAGATTCGATCGTCAGTATCTTCATACCTAGTACAATCTCATTACCGGCAAGTCCCTTTACTCGTTCCGTAATGCATCATCCCGCAACTAACTCATTAGTCACTTTGCTTGCAAGGCTTCTTATGATGTGCATTACCGAGAGGGCCCAGAGATACCTCTCCGATACTCGGAGTGACAAATCCTAATCTCGATCTATTCCAACCCAACTAACACCTTCGGAGATACCTATAGAGCATCTTTATAATCACCCAGTTACGTTGTGATGTTTGATAGCACACAAGGCATTCCTCCGGTATCCAGGAGTTGCATAATCTCATAGTCGAAGGAATATGTATTTGACATGAAGAAAGCAATAGCAATAAAACTGAACGATCAATATGCTAAGCTAACGGATGGGTCTTGTCCATCACATCATTCTCCTAATGATGTGATCCCGTTCATCAAATGACAACACATGCCTATGGTCAGGAAACTTAACCATCTTTGATTAACGAGCTAGTCTAGTAGAGGCTTACTAGGGACACGGTGTTTTGTCTATGTATCCACACATGTATCAAGTTTTCGGTTAATACAATTCTAGCATGAATAATAAACATTTATCATGATATAAGGAAATATAAAATAACAACTTTATTATTGCCTCTAGGGCATATTTCCTTCATAAACATGAACGACCATCTGCCGTCAAAGTTATCATTGTTCTTTTCTTCCGACCTATGGCTTTCACAAGAGCCCCAATGTTCTTATATCAGTAGAAACGCATACTGGCGGCTGGATCGTATTCCATCTCTCAAACAAGGGAATGCACTGTAGGGTAAGCATGACTTATATTACTAGTTGAGCATGCACGTGATACAAGAAAGAAAAACATAAAACCTTTTTCATCACAAGAAAAGAAAAACATGGTGTTGCAGCCTCTGGTATAGAATGCAATCGTTGTACAGATCGGTTGGGTTAATGTATACGATAGACGGCAATTAATATAATCCAAACCTATTCGCACACGAACACATCACCGTGTAACCTCGACGCTGGGGGTGATGCACCGCAGCTCACGTCGAAGGAGACCCGACCGGAAGCGCGGTACGCAAGAAATCCGGCGGGCGCTTTTGTTGACCCGAAGCCCCGTTTGCCCGGGAGGGACCCCGTCAGGGCTCGCAGCGGCTATGGGCTGCTCCAGGTCGATTCGCTCGCCCCTAGAGCCTCGTGTATCTGAAGCCCTCCATTGTTGAAGAACGATGAACAACGAGAAGAAAAATACAAGGGTAGGGGATAGATGAACACGAAATAGTAGTAGATGTGTTTGTTCGATTGCGTGTTGTTTAATCGGCCGTCACCCCTTAGGTATATAAGAGGCGAATGGACTTTCCGTACAAAAAAAGGACTCCAAATCACGTCCAAATCTTTCCAAAATTAACCGACTCGGATTTAGGTAAGTCTGGAACATCAGTTCTGTGTTTAGGTCCCACAGGCCACGAACGATTTCAGATGAAGATGATCCCAAAAGAAAATTTGATCGTTTCGATGAGACGAACAAGTTTTGTGTTGAACATTTTTCGATTCGAGGCCATCTTCACAGCCAAATCGTTCGTGCAAAACAGACTGTTACTCGCGCTACCCATCAGACACCGTGTCTGATGGGGCGCGCCACTTTTGCCCCGTCACAGGGCCGCACTCAGGTGGCTATAACTTTTACATACGATCTCGGATTGATACGATTTTTAGATCATAATCGATCGTTTCAACGAGACAAGACAATTTGTGTAGATTAGTTTTCCATATGAGGCCGTCTGGGGGCGTAAACAGCCAAACAGTGTTCCGGACACAAAATCTCAGTATTTCGAACACAACTTTGGCCTTAGAAATGAGATCGGATGGCTAGGGCGCAAATATCAAAGTTTCTCCTTTTGACGATACAAAACTTTCTCACTTTGAGAACTTTTTCATTTGAGGCCTTTTAATTATGTTTTTTGACTATGCCAAAATCTGGTGTCAACACATGCCCCCTGTTTTTCGGCAAAAACTTGTGTGCTGAAAAATAACTTGCACGAAGTTTGTTCTAAGCGCGATGTCAACACTCCATCGGCCATTTTGTACGTGCTTAGGATGATAAGTATATATCGGCCGTTTATATTAGCAACAAAAGTGAAGCTAATCGAACATATAATGATTTGGTAATACCCTTTCATGATGTAAGAAATTATATTGCATTCATGGGTTAAAATAAGCCCATTGAGGGCAACCAATCATACCTGATGACGAATTCCATAGCATAGGCATCAACGGCATAGTTGAGGAATATGGGTAATGTGTGGACCGAAGATGTTGAAACCTTCGGCTTCGTCCTTCGTAGTGTTCACCCTTTTCCTTCTTCACCTTTGCCGCACTTCTTGTAATGGAAGCTTGCACATAATTCTTATTTTGAGTACTTTCTTTAGGAACCCATGCCATGTTCCTTTCTTCAAGTTCTTGTGCACTAAGTTTTGTAATTTCTTCTTTTGCCAATATGATAAGCCGAGTGAGCACCCTGGCTGTGATTTTGTTTGAAGCAATGGCAATTCCAATTTTACCTTGTGCACTCTCAACTTCTTCTCTTCAGATTTGACACTTGATTGACTTGTCTCATTTCCTTTAATAGCCAATGTCAACACTTTAATTGGTTCTTTTTCATTTGAGATCGAATCTGAAGTAGCACTCTTACGACCATCTTTTTTAACACGGTAAACTTGCTTGACCACCTCTTTCTTATTTCTTGAGCTCGGACCGATTCCTTATGATTGAAACGGTCTTTGACATGTGCTTGTTCAAATGTTGATCTTTTTGGAGCTGCATAATGTTTGTGAGATGGTCTAAAATAAGATGAAGAATGCGCCCTTGTATCATACCTATCCCACAATGGATATGGATTTACATGATCATAGGAAGGTACCCATGGCATTGGCATTGGCGGCACAAAATATGGATACGAATATACTCCATTAGAATTCTCATTTTGCCAATACCGATCCTCGGGTTTGCGCCTACAGGGTGATCTTGATGCTCTTGAATTACTTGGCCGATAAACACTGTTCTCTTCACTTATCTTCTGATATTTTTCCAATAGTTGCGCGAAAGTGACTTTCGGCTTTTTACCTTTGTGCTTACCTCGGCTTTTGCTTTCTTTGGTTGTGCTTGCACCGATCTTTGGATTTCCTTGTTGCCCCCAGTACTTGGCGTCTTTTGTGCAACCTTGATGGAATTTTCGCCCTCAAGAATACTATCATTGTGCTCTCGAACAACTTCCTTACTTGAAAGCTTGATCCCATTATCCACAGTTTTTACCTTCTCATGTTAAAATGGATCGGCTTGAAGCGGCCGATGCAAAAATCGTTTGCCATCAGGACCAATCGGAATAGACTGGTCATCTCTTGGTATTCGACGAAACATGTTGCAATCCTCAAAATTATGCTTGGACGAATCATGTAACTTACAATACATTCGTCCTTTGATTGATGGCTTGACATGGTGATCAAGAATTCTAATATAATTATTTTTCAGCAAAAAATCAAATATTTGATCACACATGCTTGAATTGGAGGTATACTTCTTGTTTTCTAGCCGATCTTGGTGTGCGAACGGCTTTGGAGTTAAGCAAACGAATGGTTCAAATTTGGAATATCCCCATTCGGCTATGCATTGTGTTTTGCACCCTATCTCCGATGTATTTGGATAAGATATTATATTAGCATCGGATTTCTCAAAAGAATTTGACATTGGCTTTAAATTTCTGAAACAAAAATAGTTAGAATACACATGTCTCAAGTCAGACCAAGTCCAAGCCTAGTATGAAACAAGCAAAGCTACCTAATTAGATATGAAATTTTTATAAAGCAATGGGGAAAACTTTGGCTGCAATAATAGGTCACTATCAATCTTTATAAATGGCACAATAGGTTGACCGATATGTTCTATAACAGTTTTATTGCTAACAAGTAAATTTCCCTTCTTCATTGGTATTTCAAAATTACTTATGAGAATTTTTCTTATAGAAGCATCAACAATAAAGTTGCGACCAAATCGGAAGATAGGTAAATCACTTGCTAGACATACCTTTTCAAACACGTTGGGAGAGCATGATGGTTGCGTTACTTGAATGATATGTTGTTCCTCTTTCGGATAGCTCCCCAACACCTTGTCGTCCTGTTTTTCTAGAACAGATTCGGCATACGTAATATTTGATTTGGTCTTTTCAATAGCTGAATTAACTTTGTTATCTGAATCACCACCTTTTTTGATAATTCTATCCACACCCAATGCTTTATCTCTTTGACATAATCTAACTTGGATTGCAGCAGAATTAATAGGCTTTCCCTCTTTTATTAATTCATGTAGAACAACATTGCATTCGTCCCAAAAGGACGTAAGATTTTTCTTAATGACCCAATCTGGATAGAATTGCCCCCCCGACACTTTTAGACTCTTTCGGTAACGAGATGTCACCGAAATTCTGTAATTGTACAGGGAGAACATTGTATGCTACGATACTAGGTGAAGACACATGTGATCCTATAGAATTTTCACTTATTCGGCTATTAGCGTGAAGGTGCGAAGCCGAATTATGAATACGTATAGTTGCATATGGTGCCAAAAAATTAGTAGCATGAGGTGTAGCATATGATGATTGAGGGTAATTGGCTGGATAACTAGTAGTAGCATGGCCAATTCCCCTATCCACCGGCATGTTCTGATTAACATATTTCAAGCTAGTTGCCGATGAATAAAAAGGTGAAACACTTTGTTGCATACTATCGGAAGTTCCTATGTGAGGTGTTTCAACTTGATTAACGGAACTCATCATGTTGTTCATCAGCATATGGATTTGTGGGGCTGCCGATGCATGGGAGTTGGTATACATATGTTCCATGTTGCTAAAATTATATGAGGTAGAAGCATGGAGATTTTGTTGCATCAGCTCTTGCACATAATTAGATGCATGATTTATGAAGCTAGGGCTAGCCGATACATCATGCTCATTAAACGATCTAGCAACAACATATGCATTATTTGCATTGGGTATTCATGTTACCTTTGTAGATTGCAAATCCTAGATGACGATCTCTTCGTAACAAGAACGGGTCGGAGACCGTTCAAAGCTTCGTCCCCAGCAGAGTTGCCAAAAAGTGTGTTCGCACACGAACACGTCACAGTGTACCCTCGACGCCGGGAGTGATGCACCGTAGCTCACGTCGAAGGAGACCCGACCGGAAGCGCGGTACGCAAGCAATCCGGCAGGCGCTTTTGTAGACGTGAAGCCCCGTTTGCCCGGGAGGGACCCCATCAGGGCTTGCAGCGGCTATGAGCTGCTCCGGGTCGATTTGCTCGCCCCTAGAGCCTCATGGATCCGAAGCCCTCCATTGCTGAAGAACGACGAAGAACGAGAAGAAAGATACAAGGATAGGGGATAGATGAACACGAAATAGTAGTAGATGTGTTTGTTCGATTGTGTGTTGTTCAATCGGCCGTCACCCCTTAGGTATATAAGAGGCGGATGGACTTCCCGTACAAGAAAAGGACTCCAAATCACGTCCAAATCTTTCCAAAATTAACCGAACTCGGATTTAGGTAAGTCCGGAACATCAGTTCGGTTTTTAGGGCCCACGGGCCACAAACGATCTCGGATGAAGATGAGCCCAAAAGCAAATTTGACCGTTTCAATGAGGCAAACTACTTTTGTGTTGAAAGTTTTTCAATTCGAGGCAATCTTTATGGCCGAATTGCTAGTGCAAAACAGACTGTTACTCGCCTACCCATCAGACATCGTGTCTGATGGGGCGCGCCACTTTTGCCCTGTGACATGGCCGCACTCAGTTGGCTGTAACTTTTACATACGATCTCGGATTGATACGATTTTTATATCAAAATCGATCATTTCGATGAGACGAATACAATTCATGTAGATCGATTTTCCATACGAGGCCGTCTCAGGGGCGTAATCAGCCAAACAATGTTCTGGACACAAAATCTCAGTATTTCGAACACAACTTCGGCCTTAGAAATGAGATCGGATGGCTATGGCCCAAATATCAAAGTTACCCCTTTTGACGATACAAAACTTTCTCACTTTTAGCACTTTTCCATTTGAGGCCTTTTAATTATGTTTTTGACTATGCCAAAATCTGGTGTCAACAAAACCCAGCCTGTGCAAACTTCAAGAAAGAAGATAAACTTGTGTGCATACCCAATGATGGTGTTACCACTGACGTTCCTAGTCACTGGTGGTGATAAAACATGTATAATGAGAGTTGTCATAGAACCACTGTAGGAAGTAACTATTCCTACTCCTGCAGATTAGAGGAAGAACAACAAATTAGAATGAGTATTTCATATGTCACGAAGTTGTCACTACTTACAAGACATCAATATCATGCATCAAAATAAATATCAAAGAACAACAGAGAGAAGAATGAGTGTTCATTGGGTGTGCCAAAGTACCCGCACCACGGGATTTACTGGTCAATTGGGTTAGTGTTTTAACTTTGTCACGATAAAGCTCTCTTGCTTTTAATATATGGGACAAGTTAAGACAAGTGAATAATTATACTGCGAATTTACTATTGTAAGGCATGAGCAAGTATCAATTCTGAACTTCTGATATAGGGCAAACTGGGAAACATCTGTAAATCTGTTTTTTCTAAGCATTAAATGATGAAAGCATTTTTGTTATCAATCTATAGCTATAAAAGATGCATTATTTAAAATAAATTATGACCTCATATGTGCAATAAGAAAAATGGATCGCAATATCTCGCTGACTTCAACATGACATATTGATGACCCACAAGTATAGGGGATCAATTGTACTCATTTCGATAAGTAAGAGTGTCGAACCCAACGAGGAGCAGAAGGAAATGACAAACGGTTTTCAGCAAGGTAATGTCTGCAAGCACTGAAATTGTAAGTAACGAGTAGTTTGATAGCAAGGTAATTTGTAACGAGCAAGTAACGGTAACGGTAACAAAAGTGCAGCAAGGTAGCCCAATCCTTTTGAGGCAAAGGACAAACCAAAACGGTCTCTTATGATAAGCAAAGCATTCTTGAGGGTACACGGGAATTTCATCTAGTCACTTTCATCATGTTGGTTTCATTTGTGTTTGCTACTTTGATAATTTGATATGTGGGTGGACCGGTGCTTAGGTGATGTTCTTACTTGAACAAACCTCCTACTTATGATTAACCCCCTCGCAAGCATCCGCAACAACGAGAAAGTATTAAGAATAAATCTAACCATAGCATTAAACTTTTGGATCCAAATCAGTCCCTTACGGAATAGCGCATAAACTAGGGTTTAAGCTTCTGTCACTCTCGCAACCCATCATCTAATAACTACTCCACAATGCATTCCCTTAGGCCCAAGTATGGTGAAGTGTCATGTAGTCGATGTTCACATGACACCACTAAGGGAATCACAACATACATATCATCAAAATATAGAACACATATCAAGTTCACATGATTACTTGCAACAAGATTTCTCCCGTGACCTCAAGAACAAAAGTAACTACTCACAAATGATAATCATGCTCAAGATCAAAGGGGTATTAAATAGCATAATGGATCAGAACATATATTCTTCCACCATATAAACCATATAGTAATCAACTACAAGATGTAATCAACACTACTAGTCACCCACAAGTACCAATCTATAGTTCTGGTACAAAGATTGAACACAAGAGATAAACTAGGGTTTGAGAGGAGATGGTGCTGGTGAAGATGTTGATGGAGATTGCCCTCCCCAAGATGGGAGAGTTGTTGGTGATGATGATGACGATGATTTCCCCCTCCGGGAGGGAAGTTCCCCTGGCGGAATCGCTCCGCCGCAGGGCAAAAGTGCTCCTGCCCCAAGTTCCACCTTGAGATGGTGGCACTTCGTCCCGAAAGTCCTCTCCTGATTTTTTTTCTAGGTCAAAATGACTTCTATACCAGAAGATGGACACCGGAGGTGGGCCGAGGAGGGCACAACCCACCAGGGCGCGCCTAGGTGGGTTGTGCCCCCTTGGTGGGCCCCTAGTAGGAGACAACATTCAAGTCAGCGAATACCTGCACAAACAAACACCAACTTGCACCCAACACGATAAGGGGTTGTCAATCCCTTCACGGTTATTTGCAAAGTGAGATCTGATAGAGATGATAAACGGTAAAGTTATATTTTTGGTATTTTTGGTATATGGAATGGAAAGTAAAAGATTACAAAGTAAGCAAATAGGAAACTAGAATTGTAGATCGGAAACTTATATGACGAAAAATAGACACGGGGGGCATAGGTTTCACTAGAGGCTTCTCTCGAGATAGAAATTATTATGGTGGGTGAACAAATTACTGCCGAGCAATTGATAGAAAAGTGCATAATTATGACGATATCTAAGGCAATGATCATGAATATAGGCATCACGTCCGTGTCAAGTAGACCGAAACGATTCTGCATCTACTACTATTACTCTACACATCGACCGACTCCTGCCTGCATCTAGAGTATTAAGTTCATAAGAATAGAGTAACACATTAAGCAAGATGACATGATGTAGCGGGATTAACTCAAGCAATATGATGAAAACCCCATCTTTTTATCCTCGATGGCAACAATACAATATGTGCCTTGCTGCCCCTACTGTCACAGGGAAAGGAAACCGCAAGATTGAACCCAAAGCTAAGCACTTCTCCCATTGCAAGAAAAACCAATCTAGTTGGCCAAACCAAATCGATAGTTCGAAGAGACTTGGAAAGATATCAAATCATGCATATAAGAATTCAGAGAAGATTCGAATAATATTCATAGATGAACTTGATCTTAAATCCACAATTCATCGGATCTCAGCAAACACACCGCAAAAGAGTATTACATCGAATAGATCTTCAAGAACATCGAGGAGAACTTTGTATTGAGAATCAAAGAGAGAGAAGAAGCCATCTAGCTACTAGCCATGGACCCGTAGGTCTGAAGTAAACTACTCATGCTTCATCGGAGAGGCAATGGTGTTGATGTAGAAGTCCTCCGTGATCGAATCCCCCTCCGACAAGATGCCGGAAAAGGCCCCAAGATGGGATCTCAGGGGTACAGAAGGTTGCGGCGGTGGAAAAGTGGTTTCGTGGCTCCCCTGGATGTTTTTGGGGTATAAGAGTATATATAGGAGGAAGAATTAGGTCAGGGGAGCTACGAGGGGCCCACAAGGTTGGGGGCACGCCCTACCCCCCTGGGTGCGCCCTCCACCCTTGTGGCCGCCTCGAGGCTCTTCTGACTTGCACTCCAAGTCTCCTGGGTGTCTTCTGGTCCAAGAAAAATCATCGCGAAAGTTTTATTCTGTTTGGACTCCGTTTGGTATTCCTTTTCCGCGAAACTCTAAAACAAGTAAAAAATAGAAACTGACATTGGGCTCTAGGTTAATAGGTTAGTACCAAAAATCATATAAAATAGCATAGTAATGCATATAAAACATTCAAAACCGATAATATAATAGCATGGAATAATAAAAAATTATAGATATGTTGGAGACGTATCAAGCATCCCTAAGCTTAATTCCTACTCATCCTCGAGTGGGTAAATGATAAAAACAGAACTTTTGATGTGGAATGCTACCTAACATATTTATCCATGTAATTATCTTTATTGTGGCATGAATGTTCAGATCCGTAAGATTCAAAACAAAAGTTTAATATTGACATAAAAATAATAATACTTCAAGCATACTAACAAAATAATTATGTCTTCTCAAAATAACATGGCCAAAGAAAGCTTATCCCTACAAAATCATATAGTCTGGCTATGCTCCATCTTCATCACACAAAATATTTAAATCATGCACAACCCCGATGACAAGCCAAGCAATTGTTTCATACTTTTGATGTTCTCAAACTTTTTCAACTTTCACGCAATACATGAGCGTGAGCCATGGACATAGCACTATAGGTGGAATAGACGGTGGTTGTGGAGAAGACAAAAAGAAGGAGACAGTCTCACATCAACTAGGCGTATCAATGGGCTATGGAGATGCCCATTAATAGATATCAATGTGAGTGAGTAGGGATTGCCATGCAACGGATGCACTAGAGCTATAAGTTTATGAAAGCTCGAAAAAGAAAACTAAGTGGGTGTGCATCCAACTTGCTTGCTCATGAAGACCTAGGGCAATTTGAGAAAGCCCATCATTGGAATATACAAGCCAAGTTCTATAATGAAAAATTCCCACTAGCATATGAAAGTGATATCATAGGAGACTTTCTATCATGAAGATCATGGTGCTACTTTGAAGCACAAGTGTGGCAAAAAGGATAGTAACATTGTCCGTTCTCTCTTTTCTTTCATTTTTTATTGGGCCTTCTTTCATTTTTTTGGCCTCTCCTTTTTCGTCCGGAGTCTCGTCCCGACTTGTGGGGGAATCATAGTCTCCATCATCCTTTCCTCACATGGGACAATGCTCTAATAATGAAGATCATCACACTTTTATTTACTTACAACTCAAAAATTACAACTCGATGCTAGAACAAAATATGACTCTATGTGTATGCCTCCGGCGGTGTACCGGGATGTGTAATGAATCAAGAGTGACATGTATAAATGATGAATGGTGGCTTTGCCACAAAAACGATGTCAACTACATGATCATGCAAAGCAATATGACAATGATGATGCGTGTCATAATAACGGAACGGCGGAAAGTTGCATGGCAATACTAGACTTACAATATAATGGTAGGAATTCTTTACATATATGGATACATTGAACATGAAAATTAAATTTGTATGACCTATCCCCTATGTTAATCATAGTCAAAGAGGTAGTTTGATCAGTTTACAATGCACCAGCGATAATCAAAGTGGTAGTTTAGTCTATTTGCAATGAAGTAGAGCGGCTAAAATGACTTTTTTTCTTAGGTCTTCAAGTTGGATCGATCTTAAGCTTCAGGTTCATCGAGTTTAAAATAAGGCCGATTGATGGTAAAATATGTGTGCCGGGGGCCTGCAAATTCCATAATATTTTTTGAATAAAAGAGGGGGTGGCCCGTTCGATTTCCATTGAAGAAAGCATAAAGTCTATAGCCTTCATAAATACAGAAAGATTGAAGAGGTTGATAAATATAATATACAAGAAAACAAAAGATGCTTGATTAGCTCATATCATCAATGGCACTCCACTATTAGGTTGAAGAGATGTTCCTAATTGTAAATCTTGAAAATACAACACACTAAAAGCTTCACAGACCTTTGAGAAAAGTGCAATCTATAATTCACTGCGGTGAAAATCCGCCCCGCCTGCCCGAGCACCGTTCTGGGCCTGGCCCAACAACGTGTCGCGCTTATGTGTGGCCCAGGCCCGGGGGCTCTTGTCGGTGTACAAAAGTAGGGGCACACCTTTGTACCCCTTTACTTGTGCACGGGCAATCAGATCCGCGCGCCACGGCCACACTAAGCAGGGCAGGGGAAGGGAGCCGGAAAGAAGCCGAAGCACAAGACGCCCAAGACAACGCCAAGGCCAAGAACACAAAGAAGAAGAGGGGCGAAGCAGGTTCCCCCGGCAAGGCCCTTGCCGGGGCAGCCTCAGCGGCCCCGGCAAGACCCTTGCCGGGGCAGCTCGCCCACACCAGCGGAGCACGCCACCCTTGAGCCTGCGGGTTCCAACTCAACCAGCCACATTGGAACTAGGGCTCGGGAGGCCCCTCCGTGGTAGCATGCAAATATTTGTCAAGACCATAGAGATATGAGATCAGATGAGAACCAGAAGACGGTGACCCTCGGCGGGATCCTTGCCGAGGAGATCCACAAGACCCCCGGCAAGCGCCTTGCCGGGGACAACTACAACGCCACGACAAGACCCTTGCCGGGCCCCCGGCAAGACCCTTGCCGGGCCCCCGGCAAAGCCCTTACCGAGGGCGTCAGCGGGCCACAGCCAGGCCCGCGTCGGCCAAGACTCCACCGCCGTCCCCAAGCAGCTGCTAGCTCAACCAGCTGGGCGGGCACCTGCGTGGCGACGGGCGGCCTCTATGCCAACTCAGCAAGCACCTGCGTGGTGGCATGCAGATCTTCGTGAAGACCCTACCACCGCGCCACCTCAGCTGCCTGCCTGCCTACATGGCACCACATGCACCGCTGGCCTGGGTGCGTGTCGAAGCGAGGGAAGGCGGCAACGGACGGGACGGGCTCCGTTCCCATCCCCGATAAAGCTAAGGGACACCTAAGCTACGCATTGAATGCGTCTTGTCCTGTAACACAAGCGATAAGCTCGCAGCACTGTAGGCCTTTCCACCTCCTGTGTGCCACTGTGGCAGCCCCTTTCGACTATAAAAGGAGGCCCTTGGCATACTGGAGAGGGATTTGGCTCTTTTGAACTACGCAGCCACCATAGCTAGTTCGAGAGCTCAAGAACTCTCTAAAATACAGCCACCAAAGCAGGACAAGGGTATTACGCATCCTCGCGGCCCGAACCTGGGTAAACAATCCTCGTGTTGACTGTTATCCCTGCTCTTCTCACAACCCTGCGCCCCGGCAACCGTAGTAGGGATTCTTGTGATCCCATAGGTGTCGTTCCCCACCGACATCTTTGGCGCGCCAGGTAGGGGGCGCAATTGTGAGAATCTTGTCTAGTAGTTAACCTAGCAGTCCTTCATCGCCATGGCTTCTTAAGAAGAAGACGACCATGAGAAAACGGTGCCGCCTGCAAGCGCAAAGGACGCCAGCGCGGCAGCAGAAAAGCTAAGTCGCGCAGAGCCTTGAGCAATTTCCCTTTATACACAAGGTTATTATCCTCGGAGATCCTGCCTATGTATGAAAAACCTGCACGCAAAGGGGCCCTCCCGCAATTGGCAATGCCTTTGTTCTGTTTCGAGTCCGCTCAACAGCTCAAGCGGCCGCGTTGAGAGTGGCAGGGTAGCCTTCTGCACTTGGCAACGCTCTCGATTCTGACTCGAGTCAAGCTCGACAGTTCGAGCAGCCACGTTAGGGGCGGTAAGGTGGTTTCCCCGGCAGCAAGCACACCCGGCAGGCCAATGGGGATCCGTCCTCAAGACGCCGCCCTGGGTTTACGCGCCGGCAAGCCTACCCGGTTAACGTAGGGCGGACATACAAAGGGAAATCAAACAGGAAAATAACATGCATCGTATCAAGAGTACTGCAAGTTATATTACATCAAATTTTTGCTGCAGTTCTAACTAAAGATAGAAATTGTCTTGGTTGTAAACCTGCATCGGCGATAAGAAACGGGGTGCCTAATCCCGGCGCTGGCCCTCCACCCTTTGAATTTCGTCGATGAGGCTGATGATGGGCTCGATACGCTCCTTGAGCGGTGCGAGGTCAGTACCCTCCGGCAAGCTCTCCAGCGCGGCGTCGAAGTCAAGGGTGGTGTTCCAGTACGCCACCTTGGTGAGGACCTTGGTCATGGCACACCGGTAGAGTCTTCGGTTCTCGTCGGCCAGTGAAGCTGTCCTCTTGGAGTGGAGCTGCTCCAGGGCCCCGAGAACACCATCGAAGAACAGGGTCAGCTTGGCGTTGGTAGTCCCGCTGAGCTCTGGGGTGTACCTCACATTTGGCATCCCCATGGTAGCCAGCTGCGCGGTGATCCTGCCGGCGACGCCCTCGAGGCGGCCGATCCAGCGATTCTCGCCCTCCACAGAATCCTTGTGGCTGGCAGCTTCGTTCCTCCGCTGCAGCTTCTCGGCCTCCAGATCCTTGGCCAAGGTCTCGTCCCGAGACTTGGCCCCTGAGAGCATCTCCTCGAGGCCCTCCAGCTTCAGCTTGAGGTCTTTAATGGAGTTGTTGGCCTCGGAGAGCTCCCCGGCCCTACTGACGGCCGCGCCCTGCGCCTCCGTCAGGGCGTCGTTGAGCGTGTCCTTCTCCTGGGAAATCTTTAGGGCCTGCTCCTTTAGCCCATCCCGCTCCACCTCCAGCTCCTTCACCTTGCCGGCGTGAACCAGAGCCTGGGCATCGAGCGCCTCCCTGTGCCTCTGCTCTAGCTCTTGGGTCTGCTGCACGACAAGCTTCTCCACCTCCTCGTCCTTGGTGCGGAGTTTGGCATCAAGGTCCGCCTCGCGTTTGGCGAGGTCCTCCTCCTGTGAGTTCAGCGGGGCCTGATGTTGGGTCCGAGCGGCCTCGGCTACAGCGGCCAAGCCCTCGGCCGTTTCCTGGGCCTTCTTGATGTCGGACAGCTTCATGGTAAGCTCCACGTCGTGCTTGGCCAGCTCACCCTGGGCGGCCTTCAACTCTTCGCTAGCTTGGCGGAACCAAGTCTGCGCCTCGGCGACGCGCACCTTGAGGTCCGCCTCTGCCTTGTCCACCGTTGCCATCCTGGACTTGGCCTTGTCTAGGCGGGCGCGATGGAGCGCCTGGAGCTTTCGGAAGCTGGCACCCATGGCCTGGAGGAGCCGCTCCTCCTGGGAACCGTCACCACCAGCACTCGGCTCATCGACGACCTTGAGCCCGCGGCGGCAAGCACTTCGTCATCAAACACCTCTCCCTCGATGGGCGCCCTGGTGCTCGACGCGCCTGGAAGGTGGACGAACAGATCGTCGCCCACCCTCAGGTATTTGCCGGAGCCAGAGGCAGCGGAGGAGGAAGGCTGGTCATCGACCACCTCCTCCTCGGCAGCAGCCTTGCCGGATTCTCCGGCAGGCCCCTTGCCGGCCTCTTCGGCAGTAGCCTTGCCGGGCTCCCCGGCAGGCCCCTTGGCGGCATCCTCCGCAGTACCCTTGGCGGACTCCTCGGCAGCGACCTTCTCGGCTTCTGCCACGGCGTCCTTGGCGACGTCCTCGATGATGGCGTCTATGTCCTCCTGGTCCGCCGATGGACGATCTGGACACCAAGAAGGGGATGAGACAAAGCCAAGACCAAGAGTCAGCAAGAAAAGAAAAAGAACATGGACGAAAGGCGAGCGGCTTACCAGTGCCGGGCTGGGAAGCAGAGGTCCCCTCCCCGCCAACATTCTGCGCCGAGGCGAAGCCACCAGCGCCCAAATTCTCCTCCTCCTCCTCCATGTGCGTGGGCTCGGTGCTTGGCGCCCTTGCCGGGGACGCCCCTCGGGGCGGCGTGGTTGATGGGGGCGGCGTGTTGGAAGTAGCCCTCTGTGGCTCCTCCTGCTGCTGCTCTCCTCCTGCATACACGGCAAGGTCAGCACCAAAGTATCATACCCCTGACACATGTCGATGAGGGGTGAGTGATGAACTTACGCTGGGGACTGCGCCAGGGGCTGCTGCCTGGGCTGCTCAACACCACCAGTGGCTCCCTTGAAGTACCAGCCGGGGGCTGGCCGCCCGCCGAGGCCTTGGCCCTCTTCACCCTCTGGGCCAGCGTCTCCGCGTCCATGCAAAGATGAAAACAAGTCAAGACAAGCGGTATAGATTGCGGAGACAGAGATGACGGGAAAGAGCAAGATACTTACTCGTCATCCACCTCCTCCTCTGTTGTCTTCCTCTTCCTCCTTGGGCTGAGGGACCCGAAGTCGAAGGTGACCCCCGCATCGACGTCTGCCGGAGGAGGGGAGGAGGGCGGGGTCTGCGCGCACTTGGATGAAGAGGAGGCAGATGCTTTCTTCTTCACCACCGCGGCCTTGACAACCTTCTTCGCCGCCGCGGCCCTCGTCTGACGCGCGGACTCCTCTGGAGACTTTGGCCGCCACGCGGCCTTGACGGGCCGTACCGGCTCGCCAGAAGTGGCCCGCCGCAGGACTCGCCAGAAGTGGCCCGCCGCAGGACTCGCCCTCTCCCCGTGACCGGAGGGTCAACAGCCTCAGCCTCCTCCGACGATGACTCGTCGACCTCCTCCTCGACAAGAGGAGCCCCGGTGCCAGCGCTGCTGACCTCCCCAGCGGCCTCTGCCCACTGGCGAGCTCCTTCTCCTCCGCCTCCGCCGTAGCCTTGTCCTCCATGCAACCAGCGCTGCCGGCCTCCTCGTCAAGCTTCGCCTCCTGGCAGCGATGTAGTCCAGCTCCGCCTGGGTGGTGTCCTGGACGAGCCGCGGCTCGGCGGTGACGTACCCCTCGTGCAAGGTGTCAAAGAACTCCTGCACTTGGATGTCCTCCGGCTCGACCCAGCTCGGGTCAAGCCCATGCGCGTTGAAGTCCGGCATCATGGCGATGATGTCGGTCCGGCGCGAGTTGTTGCTCAGCGGGACCACTCCCACCGGCAACTTGAACAAGGGCCCCTTGGTGACCTTGCCGGCCTTCGCGGTGGCCCTCGCGG
The DNA here is from genome assembly GCF_002575655.3 of Aegilops tauschii subsp. strangulata. NCBI lineage: Eukaryota > Viridiplantae > Streptophyta > Magnoliopsida > Poales > Poaceae > Aegilops > Aegilops tauschii. The sequence continues at coordinate 254,024,075 of NC_053041.3, forward strand.
CCTTGCCGGTCCGCTCGACCTCGCCGCCGCGGTTCACATCGAGCTGGAAGAGTCGCTGGCAGAAGTGGGCGTGCCCCATCATCGTGAAGTTATGGTCGAGGCTGGGGCGAAGCCTCATGATGTCGGCAGCGTTCGTGAAGAGCCAGGCCGGCCTCGCCTTGTTATGCAGCGGAGTGATTCAGCGGCGGATGAAATCCTCCCTGATCATCTCAAGGGTGAGCCCGGCCTCGGTAAGGCGAAGGATCCTAGTGGTGGCGACCGTGAGCTTCGCGTCGTCGGCATCGACGTCACCCCAGTCGCCCCAGCGAACCGGCGGCGCATCGCGAACCCGGCAAAAGTTCGGCGGGTCCTTCTCTTTGATCCAGCACCGGCCCCGCCATTCTTCCCACCTCTCCTTCATGGCGCCCTCCGGGTATGCCCCCTTGGACTGTGGGATCCAGATAATGCAACCGAAAATGGCGCCCCCAGTTGGATCCGAGGGGTGAAGTAATGGCGAAAGAGCGTCGTGTTGGGATGCACCCCGGCGAAGCCCTCGCAGAGGTGTGCGAAAAGAGCCATGCACGCCACGGCATTCGGAGTAAAATCCAAAAGATGGAAGCCGTAGGTATGCATGACGTCGCTGAAGAAATCGGAGAAGGGGGGACAGAGCCCGCAAGAGAAGTAATCGACAAAGAAAGGGTACCGATTTGGGGCGGCCTTAGCGCAATTGGCGGGGATGACGCGCGTGGCTGGATACCCCGTCTTCTCTCCCCCCGTCTTCACCCCCACAGGGGTTTGAAGGCCTACCGGAGCTCGAACACGTCGACCGTCGAGGTGAAGTAGGCGAGCTACGCCCGCTGCACCGCCAGCGCACTCTCCGGCGGCTCCGTCGCTCCGGCATCCTTGGCCACTCCCTTGCCCTTGGTGGATTTAGGCGCCATGGCGGCTGGGGGGAGCAAGAGACGGAAGACGGCGGAGACACAGCGGCGGCAAGCAAAGGCGAAAGCTTAGGGAGGAAGAAAGAGGGTGGCAGCTCTGATATTGGAGAAGACGCAGGGAAGGGGGTAAAGTGAGCAGCGCGCCCGCGGTTATTCCTTTTTACGGGGAAGGCGCGGGCCGCCTCCTTTCCCATTAACTGCGACGTGATGCATGCATGCGGGAACCGCCCCACGCATGCCGCCCATGTCACGCCCCCCCCTCCCCCCCGTCGCGCGTTCAACGCGGGTCGTGGGGAAGCGCAGCGGACAAACGGTTACTACGGTGAAAATCCGCCCCGCCTGCCCGCGCACCGTTCTGGGCCTGGCCCAACAACGTGTCGCGCTTATGTGTGGCCCGGGCCCGGGGGCTCCTGTCGGTGTACAAAAGTAGGGGCACACCTTTGTACCCCTTTACTTGTGTACGGGCAGTCAGATCCGCGCTCCACGGCCACACTAAGCAGGGCAGGGGAAGGGAGCCGGAAAGAAGCCGAAGCACAAGACGCCCAAGACAACGCCAAGGCCAAGAACACAAAGAAGCAGAGGGGCGAAGCAGGTTCCCCCGGCAAGGCCCTTGCTGGGGCAGCCTCAGCGGTCCCGGCAAGACCCTTGCCGGGGCAGCTCGCCCAAACCGGCGGAGCACGCCACCCTTGAGCCTGCGGGTTCCAACTCAACCAACCACATTGGAACTAGGGCTCGGGAGGCCCCTCCGTGGTAGCATGCAAATCTTTGTCAAGACCATAGAGATATGAGATCAGATGAGAACCAGAAGACGGCAACCCTCGGCGGGATCCTTGCTGAGGAGATCCACAAGACCCCTGGCAAGCGCCTTGCCGGGGACAACTACAACGCCATGACAAGACCCTTGCCGGGCCCCCGGCAAAGCCCTTGCCGAGGGCGTCAGCAGGGCCACAGCCAGGCCCGCGTCGGCCAAGACTCCACTGCCGTCCCCAAGCAGCTGCTAGCTCAACCAGCTGGGCGGGCACCTGTGTGGCGATGGGCGGCCTCTACGCCAACTCAGCAAGCACCTGCGTGGTGGCATGCAGATCTTCATGAAGACCCTACCACCGCGCCACCTCAGCGGCCTGCCTGCCTACATGGCACCACATGCACCGCTGGCCTGGGCGCGTGTCGAAGCGAGGCGAGGCGGCAACGGACGGGACGGGCTCCATTCCCATCCCCGATAAAGCTAAGGGACACCTAAGCTATGCATTGAATGCGTCTTGTCCTGTAACACGAGCGATAAGCTCGCAGCACTGTAGGCCTTTCCACCTCCTGTGTGCCACTGTGGCAGCCCCTTTCGACTATAAAAGGAGTCCCTTGGCATACTGGAGAGGGATTTGGCTCTTTTGAAGTACGCAGCCACCATAGCTAGTTCGAGAGCTCAAGAACTCTCTGAAATACAGCCACCAAAGCAGGACTAGGGTATTACGCATCCTCGCGGCCCGAACCTGGGTAAACGATCCTCATGTTGACTGTTATCCCTGCTCTTCTCACAACCCTGCGCCCCGGCAACCGTAGTAGGGATTCTTGTGATCCCATCGGTGTCGTTCCCCACCGACACAATCTGAAAACAAGTATCAAACTTTTGATGCACTAACAATGATAGTTTGTTCCCCCGATGGAACAATGATAGTCTCTTGATATATACAGTAATAATTAGAAAAAAGAGGTACGTAGATCATTATAATTCTGCATGCGTCTGCTTTAGAATGTGAATCGTTGGCAGCAATCCTACAAGACACCTCGTACTATCAAGTATAACATTGAAGCAGTTACAGATTTATAGGCAATCAGGAACAACAGGATGATGCCGGTTCTACATGGATGGATCTGCACGAGACGGAGGATGAAATAATGTTCGGATCGGACCTGCTGCTTGTTGGCGTGTTGGAGAAGATCCTCGCGCGAAAGCCGCCGCCGCCGCCTCTAGTCATCTCCATCGGGCAAGTCGCCGCCACCGCTGTTGCGGCCTCATGCCCCCCATGGTTGCTGCCTCTCCACAGGTCCAACGCTGAGCATAATCACGACTAATAGCATCTGCATTGAGGGAGTAGAAAAAAATCAATAAATATCAGATTCAGATTTGAGGGAGAAAGAACTGGGGAGTAGGGAGAGGAAGGAGCCGAGAAGATGAAGTTGAGTCATGCCGAAGTGATGAAAGGGCATGCAATTACCCACCACGCCATTAATGTCTGGCAACATTAATTTTCTTCCTCAATCTCCGGCTATTGGACTTCAATCGATAGCAACGATTCATTGCACCCTGACGTCACCACGCGAGGTCGCACGGTCATGGACCGCGGCATGCGCATTTATAGGGGGCGAGGTGTGCATTTTTTAATCCTTGTGAAGCCATGGAGAGAAATTGGATTATACTGGCCCAGCAGGCCCAAACAACAACGGATCGCAGATTTTGTTATCGGAGCATCGGCCAGTCCATGTAGCGCTCCCAGCGGCCCTGAAGGTGCATCCAACGGCCAAGAGCGTCCAGAATAGCAGATCTGATGGCTGAAAATGATGATGGCCTGAGATGGCTGGATTAGTGCTCAGTTTTAATGTATTTAAATATCTCAAAATGGCTATGGAAATGCCATAATAGGTAGGTATGGTGCATGTTTTGAGGAAGGATTGTGGTGGGTTTTATGGTACTGACGAAAGTTGCGCGGTACAAGAGAGGCTAGCAATGGCGGAAAGGTGAGAGTGCGTATAATCCATGGACTCAACATTAGTCATAAAGAACTCATATACTTATTGCAAAAATCTATTAGTCATCGAAACAAAGTACTACGCGCATGCTCCTAGGGGGATAGATTGGTAGGAAAAGACAATTGCTCGTCCCCGACCGCCACCCATAAGGAAAACAATCAATAAATAAACCATGCTCCGACTTCATCACATAACGGTTCACCATACGTGCATGTTACGGGACTCACAAACTTTAACACAATTATTTCTCAAATTCACAACTCACTAGCATGACTCTAATATCACCATCCTCATGTCTCAAAACAATCATTAGGAATCAAACTTCTCATAGTTTTCAATGCACTATATATGAAAGTTTTTATTATATCCCTCTTGGATGCCTATCATATTAGGACTAATTTTATAACCAAAGCAAATTACCATGTTGTTTAGATAATCTCCAAATAATATAAGTGAAGTGCGAGAGTTCATCAATTTTTATAAAATAAAGCCACCGCCGTGCTCTAAAAAGATATAAGTGAAGCACTAGAGCAAAATTGCCTAGCTCAAAAGATATAAGTGAAGCACATAGAGCAATTCTAATAAATCACGATTCATGTGTGTCTCTCTCAAAAGGTGTGTATAGCAAGGATGATTGTGGCAAACTAAAAAGAAAAGACTCAAATCATACAAGACGCTCCAAGCAAAACACATATCATGTGGTGAATAAAAATATAGCCTCAAGTAAAGTTACCCATAGACGAAGACGAAAGAGGAGACGCCTTCACGGGGCATCCCCAAGCTTAGGTTTTTTGACATCCTTGAATATTACGTTGGGGTGCCTTGGGCATCCCCAAGCTTAGGCTCTTGCCACTCCTTATTCCATAGTCCATCAAATCCTTACCCAAAACTTGAAAACTTCACAACACAAAACTCCAACAGAAAATCTCGTAAGCTCCGTTAGTATAAGAAAATAAATCACCACTTTTGGTACTGTTGTGAACTATTTCTTTATTTATATTTGTGTAATATCTACTGTATTCCAACTTTTTCATGGTTCATACCCCCCGATACAAGCCATAGATTCATCAAAATAAGCAAACAACACGCGAAAAATAGAATCTGTCAAAAACAGAACAGTCTATAGCAATCTGGATATTTCGAAAACTTCTGTAACTCCAAAAATCCGGAGAAATTAGGCAGTCCTAATAAAAAAAATCTTCTGCAAAAAGAATCAACTGAAAATCATGTTCCTGTGATTTATGAAAATTATTTTCGTGCGCGCAAAAGTTTCTGTTTTCCAGCAAGATCAAATTAACTATTACCGTAGGCTATCCCAAAGGTCTTACTTGGCACAAACACTAATTAAAACACAAAACCACATCTAACCAGAGACTAGATGATTTATTCAAAGCAAAACATGACCTAAAAAAGCAAGAACAAAAATAAAATTGGGTTGCCTCCCAACAAGCACTATTGTTTAACGCCCCTAGCTAGGCATAAAACACGAATAGGTCTAAGTATTATCATCTTTGGCATTCAATCCATAAGTGGCTCTCATAATAGATTCATAAGGCAATTTAATTTTCTTTCTTGGAAAGTGTTCCATGCCTTTCCTTAATGGAAGTTGAAATCTAATGTTTCCTTCTTTCATATCAATAATTGCACCAATCGTTCTAAGGAAAGGTCTACCAAGAATAATAGGACATGTAGGATTGCAATCTATATCAAGAACAATAATCCTAGGCTCTCCAAGGCAACTCCAAGGCAATTTTGCGCCAGTGGCCACTCCGGCCCCGGCGGCCACCCCTCCTGTCGGCGAGACTCCGGCCACGGCAGCCACCCTCTTAGAAAACGGCCCCCTTTGCCCTCAACTTTGATTGTGGCAGAAAGTTTCAAGCAGATATGAGAACCAAGTTTGGGCATCCGGTGGTGTTTTCACCTGGTTTTTGTCAACGAGAGTTCATCTTGGTGGTTTCTTTCTGCCGATCAACTTTCAAGCTTGATGTGCACACGGTTAGTGTTTGTCTCCTGGCCATGTTTGGTGGTTATGCTCAAGGCTTTAGGGTTCGTCATTTGAGAGATAAAACTTTCAAATTTTTGGTTGCTTCAAAGTCCGTTGGTTTTGAGATCTACAATAAGGGTAGAATTGTTGAGCAAGATTTTGAGGTGGTTTTTAGCTTGTGGAACTTTGGTGGTCCGAATTGGCATAGGGAAGAACTTTCTTATTATAGTGAACTTGATAAAGAGTGGACTTTGGTCGATAGGCATGGCAAGGCCGTGGCAACCAATTCCGGCGATCGCCAGAGCTACAGCTCGGTGGTCAGAGACGGTAGATCGGTCTTCGAGCGGTTATCGGGTCCCATTCAAATCGGAGACAATCAAGGGGAGGCTTTCATTTCACCCTCTATTAATTCTGAGTTAAATAGGTCTCATAATCATCCTCAGGTGTCTCAACGTGCTACCCATGGCACGTACATTGTGTGTTTTGCATGCGGGGGGCAAGGACACTACGCGCGTAACTGCATGGCACCGAACCTACCTGGGCTTTGGCCTTTTCTTCAGTTTAGCACTATTCCGAGCCCACCCGAACAGGCCTGGGCTGAGGGTGAGGTGGAGGCCTGGTTCAAATGTGTCGGCCCGGCAGTCCCGATTAGGCAGGTCTCGTCATTTAAGGAGTTGGTCAAGGACCTATTTCAAAATTTCCAACCGATACCACAGCCTGCCTCCTCGCATTCCTCTGCTCTTACCAACTCTGCTTCCACCTCGACGAGCTCGCCGTATTCCTCACCATCGGCGGAGCGGGCATTGGTGGTCCGTTCCTCGGAAGCGCCAGCCATGGCCAACATCCCTATAGACCTTGTTCCCTTTGTTCCCCATGGTTTTCAGATTCTTGAAGTAGAAGGGCGAACTGGGGTTTCCAGGGCAATCTTGCCGCATCGTCCAAGGAGGCATGAAGATTGGGCGATTGCTACCATTCAGCCGCATCCAAAAGAGGTATTTTTCCCCAACGTTAGAAAAGTTCTAGAAGAGTTTTTCCAAGGAGTGGAGCAAGTAGGGTTCAGAGAAATTCAGCCATGTCCTTTTGCTGAAGCATATGTTCAGCTCTTGCATGTCAGAGATAGAGATCGTCTTATCAGGCAGAGCCCACACCCATTTTGTGATGTTTTCATTTCATTCACTAAGCACAATGAGGGTAGGAACTGGCGTAGAATTCACTTCAATAGAACCTGCTGGTTGCTGTTTGTTGGAGTTCCATTTTATTACTTCAACACGGAAGACATTGCTGCTGCGATTGCCAAGTGGGGCAGAATCATAAGCTGGGAAAGGGAAGATGCTCTGAGAGGAAAAAAATTAGTTAAGGCCAGAGTGACTGATCTCATTGATATACCAAAAAGCATCAGATGGTCTGAAGGAGAATGTTTTGAAGAGGAATCCTGGACTAGTTCAGTTGAGGTTTTACTAGAAGAAATGCTGGGAGGGGGCCCTGTTGATGAGGACCCTATTCCACCTCCTGGAGGGGACCCACACCCAGTTCCACAACATGCCAATGATTTCCCAGGTTTTTAGCCAGTGCCACTTAACAATGAGCCAGCTCAGAATGATGACTGGGATGATTGGAGGAGCATGAAGAGCAAGGACACTAGGCTTTTCCTCAGGCCAACAATCCTGAACCACCTCAACAGCAAGCAAAACTGCGAATTTTACAAGATGATGGTGCTCCAAACAGCTGCATTACCACTACAATATCTTTGTCAGATGGTATGTGGTCTAATACACACACTGCTAGTGAAGAGGTTAATCAAGGAGGTCCAGTTAATCCTATGGGCATGGGTCTGCAGAATATTCTTCTTGCATATCAAGTAGAAGGGGAAGAAGATGATGTTCAGCCAGCTAATGATAACTTGGTTGATGTTCAGCAGCAGGGAGAAGTTGCTGTCCCTCTGGATTTACAACAAGTTCAACAACCTGCATCACCAGTTCCAGGAGAAGTTACTGTTGATGAACCTACTGAGAATGAGCAAAATCTTGAACCTGAAATGCCATAAGGAGAGTTAAACTTGGATAATGATAATGATGTTTCTCATAACAATGATATTCCTTTGGTGTCTGAATCTATGGTTGTCCCCAAAGAGCCAGAGGAAATTCAGGGTTCAGCACACAGGACTGCAATGAAAGGCAAAGCTGATGTTCCTATTCCTCAGGTTGGCACATCAACTGGTGTGCATAAAAAATGTATGGAGAGTTTTTCATTACCCAACTCTTCCAGCTTAATAGACATTCAAAAACTTGTTGAATCTCATACTTTGGATATTATTGATGGTGCCCACTTGATTTCTGAAGAAGGTCTGGACCTGTGATTCAGCATTTTGCTCCAGCTACACAGGGAGAAGTTAACACTTTCAAGATTGACATTCCAGTAAGTTGGTTTAACTTCATAATTCATCTACTTCTGACTCCTGATAAATTTGGTTGGGTAATGCATCTGCTCAAATTTGATCTGTGGAAAATGCTTACTGCCAATTGTGACTCTGAAGAGACTATTTTGCTTCATATCCCTGATGGATGTGCTACTACATAGGCCCCAAGTTGTAAGGAGATAATGCTGGGCATGGGCAAAGAAAATGAGGGCATTAGCCCTGCTGCTCACTCCTCTAGTGGAGCTGGAAGTCCACTAAAACAAGTATCTCCTAATAAGGTCATAAACCTGCCTCAAGGTGAAGCTATCTCAAAGAAAAGAAGGGACAGAGAGCCTCTGGTGGAAACTGAGGTGAGGAGGAGTGACAAAATTAAGAAAGACAATAATGGATATAGAAGGATGTCTTGTGACGCTACATCTTGCTTACCTTGTAATGCTATACCTCCAATTGTGCAAAATAAAGTGGTAAAAAATCTGACAAAATCTTTCTGCAAGGTATCTAAGGAAGAACTGCAGGAGAAGCTTTCCAAGAGGCCCAAGAAGAAAGGTCGGGAGGACGTGGCCAAGATTCCCAAGGCCACTGGTGCTGCAAATCACACCAAGAGTGTACCATGATGTGCTCTCCTTTTAGTAGCAGTCAAAGGGTAGTAATGAGGAAGACTAGTTTGGTGGTTGGATGTAAGCTGTATTATGTGGTTGCTGTATTCAGAACATGTTTCATGTCTGATTATGAGACTTGGTGGCCTCTTTTGTTTCATGGCCTTTTGTTCACTCAGCTTGAACCCTGGATCTGTGTCTTGTATGATGAGGATGAAATTACTCTGCTGTCTTTTGGAAATGCAATGTCACATCTTCTCACTTTCATGCTGGGTCTGCATATATGTTCTTGTTGTTGCTTGAATGACACGTCAGTTTCTTTTAGATCTCAGAGCTCTAATTTTGAAACTTTTACTCAGCTGGGTATTATACCAGGAGATGGTGCTTGGTATATCAAAACAAATAAACAGCTAGTTTACCATGAATAGAAACAAATCATGGAATATTTTGAACTGGAATGTTAGGAGTCTGAATGCATCAGAGAAATGGTTGGCTATTAGGCAAAAAGTTGAGGAAAGTGTTGCTGGCATATTATGCTTACAAGAAACAAAGAGAGAAAATTTTGACCTTGCTTATGTTCATAACTTCTGTCCACAGATATTCAACAAATTTGAATACTTGCCCTCCATTGGGGCTTCTGGAGGTATCTTGACTGCTTGGAATGGGACTCTTTTTTCTGGAGAAATGCTCATCCAAAATAAATTCTCCCTAACTTCGCAGTTCACTTGTAGAACCACTCTTAGGTCCTGGATTCTCACAAATATCTATGGGCCTTGCAACCCTGAAGAAAAATTGGAATTCATTGATTGGTTTGCTAATATTCAAATGCTTGATGATGTTGATTGGATTGTCATGGGGGACTTTAATTTCATTAGGTCACCCGAAGACAGAAACAGACCTGGTGGGGATGTTAATCAGATGCTACTATTCAATGAAGCTATTAGTAACTTGGGGTTAATTGAATTACCTCTTAAAGGTAGGCAGTTCAGCTGGAGCAACATGCAAGACAACCCATTACTTGAAAAATTGGACTGGTTTTTCACTTCTGCAGCCTGGATGACAAGCTACCGTGATACCACTGCTCTTCCACTAGCAAAACCAATCTTAGATCACCTGCCATGTGTAATTAAAATTGGCACAAGCATCCCCAAGTCAAAGGTTTTCATATTTGAGAATTATTTGTTAAAACACAACTCTTTCAAAGAAATTGTTCAAGCAGCCTGGAATATTCCTGTTGGCTATTCTGACCCAGCCAACAAGATTAATGCCAAGTTCAAAAACTTGAGAAGAGCACTCAAACTTTGGGCTAAAAGTCTGTCTTGTCTTAAAAAACAGATTGAGGAATTAAATGAGTTTATTTTCATGTGGGACTTCTTGGAGGAATACAGAGACCTCACCATGTTTGAGAGCAATTGTAGAAATATGTTGAAAGAATTCTTATTGACAGTTCTCAGCAATTAGAAGATCTATTGGAAGCAGAGAGGCAAGATCAAGGGTGTAAAATTTGGAGATGAAAACACACAAAAAATTCATACTAAGGCCTCAATTAACCACAGACATAACAAAATTGACATGCTCCTGAATGAGGACCAAGTGGAAATTACTGATCATGAAGGAACGACTGCAATTCTTTGGGAGGCTTTTGAAAAGAGACTTGGACACTCTAATGGACATACCATGCACTTTGATTTACAGGATTTGTATGAGAACAGAGTGAATCCACAACTTTTTAAAGACCTTGAGAAACCTTTCACACAGGAGGAAATCGATGAGGTAGTTAAGAACTTACCCACAGACAGATCACCAGGGCCTGATGGATTTAATAATGAGTTTCTCAAGGCCTGTTGGGATATTATCAAACAAGATGTTACTACTCTTATTTTGGCCTTTCATGCTGGTAATGTTAATTAGAGAGCATAAACACTTCTTATATCACTCTCATCCCAAAAAAGGAAGTCCCAGTATCCCCTAATGATTTTAGGCCAATATCTTTGCTTAATGGTGTGCTCAAAATCATTACAAAACTTCTGGCAAATAGACTACAAAAAGTAATCCTCAAGCTGGTGCACATTAATCAGTATGGACTTCTAAAGAGCGGAGTGATACAAGATTGTCTTGGTTGGGCTTATGAGTATATTCACCAGTGTCATAAATCAAAAGAAGAAATGCTAGTAATCAAGCTGGACTTTGAAAAGGCTTTTGACACTATTGAACACCAAGCTATTATTGACATTCTGAGAGCTAAGGGATTTGGAGAAAAGTGGATATCTTGGATGCAAATACTTTTCACATCTGCTTCATCTGCTGTGACGTTAAATGGAGTGCCAGGGAAAAAGTTATATTGCAGAAGAGGAGTAAGGCAAGGGGACCCTCTTTCACCTTTGATCTTTGTTCTGGCAGCTGATCTACTCCAATCAATTTTGAACAAAGCAATGAGAAGAGATTTAATCACACCACCACTTCAAGTTAATTCTTGCCCAGACTTCCCAATAAATCAGTATGCATATGGTACACTAGTTCTCATGCAAGCTAATGCTAGGCAGTTAGTGTGCCTCAAAGCTCTTCTAAACACCTTTGCTTCTGCTACTAGATTAAAGGTTAACTATGGGAAATCAATCATGGTGCCCAAAAATATTGCAGAAGACAAGGTTAGCATTTTCACAAACACTCTGCAGTGTGCTAGAGGACACTTTCCTTTTACTTATCTGGGACTACCGTTGGGGATTTATAAACCAACTGTGGAAAAGTGCTTGCCTCTAGTCAATAGAATTGCTAAGAGGATTGCTGGTATTTCTACTTTTATGACTCGGGCAGGGAAGGTGCTACTAGTCAAATCTGTGCTGGCATCCTTAGCAGTCTACTTTATGTGCTGTTTGGACATTCCTATCACTATAAAACACCAGATCATTAAATATTTGAGACATTGCCTTTGGAGGAGTCCTGACATGGAAGATCGAAGACCAGCACTAGTGGCCTGGCATACAGTTTGCAGACCAAAAAATCAGGGTGGTCTAGGAGTGCTAGATATCTTCACACAAAACAAAACTCTGCTCATGAAGAATTGATACGTCTCCAACGTATCTATAATTTTTGATTGTTCCATGCTATTATATTATCTGTTTTGGATGTTTAATGGGCTTTATTATACACTTTTATATTATTTTTCGGACTAACCTATTAACCGGAGGCCCAGCCCAAATTGCTGTTTTTTGCCCTATATCAGTGTTTTGAAGGAAAGGAATATCAAACGGAGTCCAAACGGAATGAAACCTTCGGGAACGTGATTTTCGGAACAAACGTGATCCAGAGGACTTGGAGTGGACGAGGAGGCCACGAGGCAGGGAGGCGCGCCTGCCCCCCTGGGCGCGCCCCCACCCTCGTGGGCCCCTTGTAGCTCTCCTCACTGACCTCTTTCGCCTATATATACTCATATACCCTGGAAACATCAGAACAGGAGCCGAAAATCTATTTCCACCGCCGCAACTCTCTGTAACCGTGAGATCCCATCTTGGGGCCTTTTCCGGCGCTCCGCCGGAGGGGGCATTGATCACGGAGGGCTTCTACATCAACACCATAGCCTCTCCGATGATGTGTGAGTAGTTTACTTCAGACCTTCGGGTCCATAGTTATTACCTAGATGGCTTCTTCTCTCTCTTTGGATCTCAATACAAAGTTCTCCTCGATTCTCTTGGAGATCTATTCGATGCAATCTTCTTTTGCGGTGTCTTTGTCGAGATCCGATGAATTGTGGGTTTATGATCAAGATTATCTATGACCAATATTTGAATCTCCTCTGAATTCTTTTATGTATGATTGGTTATCTTTGCAAGTCTCTTTGAATTATCAGTTTGTTTTGGCCTACTAGATTGATCTTTCTTGCAATGGGAGAAGTGCTTAGCTTTGGGTTCAATCTTGCGGTGCTCGATGCCAGTGACAGTAGGGGAAACGACACGTATTGTATTGTTGCCATCGAGGATAAAAAGATGGGGTTTATATCATATTGCATGAGTTTATCCCTCTACATCATGTCATCTTGCTTAAAGCATTACTCTGTTCTTATGAACTTAACACTCTAGATGCATGCTAGATAGCGGTCGATGTGTGGAGTAATAGTAGTAGATGCAGGCAGGAGTCGGTCTACTTGTCACGGACGTGATGCCTATATACATGATCATACCTAGATATTCTCATAACTATGCTCAATTCTATCAACTGCTCGACAGTAATTCGTTCACCCACCGTAATACTTATGCTCTTGAGAGAAGCCACTAGTGAAACCTATGGCCCCCAGGTCTATTCTCTATCATATTAATCTGCCGTTATTTCTATTACCGTTTATTTTGCTTTCTTTACTTTTAGTCTTTATCATAAAAATACCAAAAATATTATCTTATCATCTCTATCAGATCTCACTTTTGCAAGTGGCCGTGAAGGGATTGACAACCCCTTTATCGCGTTGGTTGCAAGGTTCTTATTTGTTTGTGTAGGTACGAGGGACTTGAGCGTGTTCTCCTACTGGATTGATACCTTGTTTCTCAAAATTGAGGGAAATACTTACGCTACTTTACTGCATCACCCTTTCCTCTTCAAGGGAAAACCAACGCAGTGCTCAAGAGGTAGCAAGAAGGATTCCTGGCGCCGTTGCCAGGGAGGCTTACACCAAGTCAAGTCAAGATTTGATCTCCTGTCAACGAGCCATTTCTGGCGCCGTTGTCGGGGAGTCTACACACAAGTCAAGACATACCAAGTACCCATCACAAACTCTTATCCCTCGCATTACATTATTTGCCATTTGCCTCTCGTTTTCCTCTCCCCCACTTCACCCTTGTCGTTTTATTCGCCCTCTTTTCCGTTCGCCTCTTTTTCGCTTGCTTCTTGTTTGCTCGTGTGTTGGATTGCTTGCTTGTCACGATGGCTCAAGACAATACTAAATTGTGTGACTTTACCAATACCAACAACAATGATTTTCTTAGCACTCCGATTGCTCCTCTTACTGAAGCTGAATCTTGTGAAATTAATGCTGCTTTGTTGAATCTTGTCATGAAAGATCAATTTGCCGGCCTTCCTAGTGAAGATGCCGCTACCCATATAAATAGCTTTGTTGATTTGTGTGATATGCAAAAGAAGAAAGATGTGGATAATGATATTATTAAGTTGAAACTATTTCCGTTTTCTCTTAGAGATCATGCTAAAACTTGGTTTTCGTCTTTGCCTAAAAATAGCATTGATTCATGGAATAAGTGCAAAGATGCTTTTATCTCTAAGTATTTTCCTCCCGCTAAGATCATCTCTCTTAGAAATGATATTATGAATTTTAAGCAACTTGATCATGAACATGTTGCACAAGCTCGGGAGAGGATGAAATTAATGATACGTAATTGCCCTACTCATGGTTTGAATTTGTGGATGATTATACAAAAAATTTATGCCAAATTGAATTTTGCTTCTAGAAATATTTTAGATTCGGCCGCGGGAGGCACTTTTATGGAAATCACTTTAGGAGAAGCTACTAAACTCCTAGATAATATTATGGTTAATTATTCTCAATGGCACACTGAAAGATCTACTAGTAAAAAGGTTCATGCGATTGAAGAAATTAATGTTTTGAGTGGAAAGATGGATGAACTTATGAAATTGTTTGCTAATAAGAGTATTTCTTCTGATCCTAATGATATGCCTTTGTCTACTTTGATTGAGAATAATAATGAATCTATGGATGTGAATTTTGTTGGTAGGAATAATTTTGGTAACAACGCGTATAGAGGAAACTTTAATCCTAGGCCATTCCCTAGTAATTCATCTAATAATTATGGTAATTCCTACAACAATTCTTATGGAAATTTTAATAAGTTGTCCTCTGATTTTGAGACTAGTGTTAAAGAGTTTATGAATTCACAGAAGAATTACAATGCTTTGCTTGAAGAAAAATTGCTTAAGGTTGATGAATTGGCTAGGAACATGGATAGAATTTCTCTTGATGTTGATTCTTTGAAGCTTAGATCTATTCCACCTAAGCATGGTACCAATGAGTCTCTCAAAGCCATGAGAATTTCCATTGATGAGTGCAAAGAAAGAACCGCTAGAATGCGTGCTAGGAAAGATTGCTTTGTAAAAGCGTGTTCTACAAGTTTTTATGAGAATAAAGATGAAGATCTAAACGTTATTGATGTGTCTCCTATTAAATCTGTGTTTTGCAATATGAATCTTGATAATGATGGGACTGGAGACGAGTCAACTTTAGTTAAAAGGCGTCCTAATAATTCGGAGTTTTTAAATCTTGATGCAAAAATTGGTAAAAGTGGGATTGAAGAGGTTAAAACTTTAGATAGCAATGAACCCACTATTTTGGATTTCAAGGAATTTAACTATGATAATTGCTCTTTAATAGATTGTATTTCCTTGTTGCAATCCGTGCTAAATTCTCCTCATGCTTATAGTCAAAATAAAGCCTTTACTAAACATATCGTTGATGCTTTGATGCAATCTTATGAAGAAAAACTTGAGTTGGAAGTTTCTATCCCTAGAAAACTTTATGATGAGTGGGAACCTACAATTAAAATTAAAATTAAAGATCATGAATGCTATGCTTTGTGTGATTTGGGTGCTAGTGTTTCCACGATTCCAAAAACTTTGGGTGATTTACTAGGTTTCCGTGAATTTGATGATTGTTCTTTAAACTTGCATCTTGCGGATTCCACTATCAAGAAACCTATGGGAAGAATTAATGATGTTCTTATTGTTGCAAATAGGAACTATGTGCCCGTAGATTTCATTGTTCTTGATATAGATTGCAATCCTTCATGTCCTATTATTCTTGGTAGACCTTTCCTTAGAACGATTGGTGCAATCATTGATATGAAGGAAGGGAATATTAGATTCCAATTTCCGTTAAGGAAAGTCATGGAGCACTTCCCTAGAAAGAAAATTAAATTACCTTATGAATCTATTATGAGAGCCACTTATGGATTGCCTACCAAAGATGGCAATACTTAGATCTATCCTCTCTTTTATGCCTAGCTAGGGGCGTTAAACGATAGCGCTTGTTGGGAGGCAACCCAATTTTATTTTTTGTTTCTTTGCTTTTTGTTCCTTTTTAGCAATAAATATTTGATATAGCCTTTGGTTAGATTTGTTTTTATGTTTTAATTAGTGTTTGTGCCAAGTAAAACCTATAGGATCTTCTTGGATGATAGTTATTTGATATTGCTGAAAAAGTCAGAAACTTTATTTTCACGAAAACAATTATTAAAAATGACCAGAACGTGATAAAATACTGATTCCAATTGCAGTAGATCCATAAACAAATTATCTAGGTCGTCCTATTTTGGTAGATTTTTTTGAGTTACAGAAGTTTGCGTTAGATATAGATTACTACAGACTGTTCTGTTTTTGACAGATTATGTTTTCGTGTGTTGTTTGCTTATTTTCATGAATCTATGGCTAGTAAAAGAGTTTATAAACCATGGAGAAGTTGTAATACAGTTGGTTTAACACCAATATAAATAAAGAATGAGTTCAATACAGTACCTTAAAGTAGTGGTTTGTTTTATTTCGCTGACGGAGCTCATGAGATTTTCTGTTGAGTTTTGTGTTGTGAAGTTTTCAAGTTTTGGGTAAAGATTTGATGGATTATGGAACAAGGATTGGCAAGAGCCTAAGCTCGGGGATGGCACCCCAAGGTAAAATTCAAGGACAACCAAAATCTTAAGCTTGGGGATGCCCCGGAAGGCATCCCCTCTTTCGTCTTCGTCTATCGGTAACTTTACTTGGGGCTATATTTTTATTCACCACATGATATGTGTTTTGCTTGGAGCGTCTTGTATGATTTGAGTCTTTGATTTTTAGTTTACCACAATCATCCTCTCTGAATACACCTTTGAGAGAGACACACATGATTCGGAATTTATTAGAATACTCTATGTGCTTCACTTATATCTTTTGAGCTATATAGTTTTTGCTCTAGTGCTTCACTTATATTTTCTTTTAGAGCACGATGGTGGTTTTATTTTATAGAAATTATTGATCTCTCATGCTTCATTTATATTATTTTGAGAGTCTTAAACAGCATGGTAAGTGTTTTGAGATATAAAGGTGGTAATATTAGAGTGTGCTAGTTGAGTAATTGTGAAATTGTGAAATACTTGTGTTAAGGTTGGCAAGTCCCGTAGCATGCACGTATGGTAAAAGTTGTGTGACAAATTTGACGCATAAGATGTTCTTTTATTGCTTTCCTTATGAGTGGCGATCGGGGACGACGATGGTCTTTTCCTACCAATCTATCCCTCTAGGGGCATGCGTAGTAGTACTTTGCTCCGAGGGCTAATAAACTTTTGCAATAAGTATATGAGTTCTTTATGAGTAATGTGAGTCCATGGATTATACACACTCTCACCCTTCCACAATTTTCTAGCCTCTACGGTACCGTGCATTGCCCTTTCTCACCTTGAGAGTTGGTGCAAACTTCGCCGGTGCATCCAAACCCCGTGATATGATACGCTCTATCACACATAAACCTCCTTATATCTTCCTCAAAACAGCCACCATACCTACCTATCATGGCATTTCCATAGCCATTCCGAGATATATTGCCATGCAACTTTCCACCGTTTCGTTTATTATGACACGCTTCATCATTGTCATATTGCTTTGCATGATCATGTAGTTGACATTGTATTTGTGGCAAAGCCACCATTCATAATTTTTTCATACATGTCACTCTTGATTCATTGCATATCCCGGTACACCGCCGGAGGCATTCACATAGAGTCATATTTTGTTCTAAGTGTTGAGTTGTAATTCTTGAGTTGTAAGTAATAAAAAGTGTGATGATCATCATTATTAGAGCATTGTCCCATGTGAGGAAAGGATGATGGAGACTATGATTCCCCCACAAGTCGGGATGAGATTCCGGACTAAGAAAAAAAAGAGAGAAAAAAAGAGGCCAAAAAAAGGGAAGGCCCAAAAAAATAAGAGAAAAAGAGAGAAGGGACAATGTTACTATCCTTTTTCCACACTTGTTCTTCAAATTAGCACCGTGATCTTCATGATAGAGAGTCTCCTATGTTGTCACTTTCATATACTAGTGGGAATTTTTCATTATAGAACTTGGCTTGTATATTCCAATGATGGGCTTCCTCAAAATGCCCTAGGTCTTCGTGAGCAAGCAAGTTGGATGCACACCCACTTAGTTTTTTTGTTGAGCTTTAATATATTTATAGCTCTAGTGCATCCGTTGCATGGCAATCCCTACTCCTCACATTGACATCAATTGATGGGCATCTCCATAGCCTATTGATTAGCCGCGTCAATGTGAGACTTTCTACCTTTTTGTCTTCTCACATAACCCCACCATTATACTTTATTCCACCCATAGTGCTATATCCATGGCTTGCGCTCATGTATTGTGTAAGGGTTGAAAAGGCTGAAGCGCGTTAAAAAGTATGAACCAATTGCTCGGCTTGTCATCGAGGTTATGCACGATGAGAACGTTTTGTGTGACGAAATTGAAGCATGGCCTAACTATATGATTTTGTAGGGATAAGCTTTCTTTGGCTATGTTATTTTGATAAGACATAATTGCTTGGTTAGCACGTTTGAAGTATTATTGTTTTTATGTCAACATTAAACTTTTATCTTGAATCTTTCGGATCTAAATATCCATGCCACAATAAAAAGAATTACATTGAAGAATATGCTAAGTAGCATTCCACATAAAATTCTATTTTTATCATTTACCTACTCGAGGACGAGCAGGAATTAAGCTTGGGGATGCTTGATACGTCTCCAACGTATTTATAATTTTTGATTGTTCCATGCTATTATATTATCTGTTTTGGATGCTTAATGGGCTTTATTATACACTTTTATATTATTTTTGGGACTAACCTATTAACCGGAGGCCCAGCCCAAATTGTTGTTTTTTCGCCTATTTCAGTGTTTCGAAGGAAAGGAATATCAAACGGAGTCCAAACGGAATTAAACCTTTGGGAATGTGATTTTCGGAACAAACGTGATCCAGAGGACTTGGAGTGGACGTCAAGCAATCAACAAGTAGGCCACGAGGCAGGGAGGCACGCCTGCCCCCCCCCCCCCCCGTCCCCGTGGGCGCGCCCCCACCCTCTTGGGCCCCTTGTAGCTCTCCTGACCGACCTCTTTCACCTATATATACTCATATACCCTGGAAACATTAGAACAGGAGCCAAAACCCTATTTCCATCGCCCAACTCTCTGTACCCGTGAGAACCCATCTTGGGGCCTTTTTCGGTGCTCCGCCGGAGGGGCATTTATCACGGAGGGCTTCTACATCAACACCATAGCTTCTCCGATGATGTGTGAGTAGTTTACCTCAGACCTTCGGGTCCATAGTTATTAGCTAGATGGCTTCTTCTCTCTCTTTGGATCTCAATACAAAGTTCTCCTCGATTCTCTTGGAGATCTATTCGATGTAATCTTCTTTTGCGGTGTGTTTGTCAAGATCCAATGAATTATGGGTTTATGATCAAGATTATCTATGAACAATATTTGAATCTCCTCTGAATTATTTTATGTATGATTGGTTATCTTTGCAAGTCTCTTCGAATTATCAGTTTGGTTTGGCCTACTAGATTGATCTTTCTTGCAATGGGAGAAGTGCTTAGCTTTGGGTTCAATCTTGCGGTGCTCGATCCCAGTGACAGTAGGGGAAACGACACGTATTGTATTGTTGCCATCGAGGATAAAAAGATGGGGTTTATATCATATTGCATGAGTTTATCCCTCTACATCATGTCATCTTGCTTAAAGCGTTACTCTATTCTTATGAACTTAATACTCTAGATGCATGCTGGATAGCGGTCGATGTGTGGAGTAATAGTAGTAGATGCAGGCAGGAGTCGGTCTACTTGTCACGTACGTGATGCCTATATACATGATCATACCTAGATATTCTCATAACTATGCTCAATTCTATCAATTGCTCGACAGTAATTCGTTCACCCACCGTAATACTTATGCTCTTGAGAGAATCCACTAGTGAAACCTATGGCCCCCGGGTCTATTCTCTATCATATTAATCTACCGTTATTTCTATTACCATTTATTTTGCTTTCTTTACTTTTAGTCTTTATCATAAAAATACCAAAAATATTATCTTATCATCTCTATCAGATCTCACTTTTGCAAGTGGCCGTGAAGGGATTGACAACCCCTTTATCACGTTGGTTGCAAGGTTCTTATTTGTTTGTGTAGGTACGAGGGACTTGAGCGTGGTCTCCTACTGGATTGATACCTTGGTTCTCAAAACTGAGGGAAATACTTACGCTACTTTACTGCATCACCCTTTCCTCTTCAAGGAAAAACCTACGCGGTGCTCAAGAGGTAGCAAGAATCTTCACAAACTCTTCAATAGACATGATATTCCTTGGGTGAACCTAATTTGGGAAACTTACTACAGCAATGGACAGCTCCCACGGGATCAAAAGGTGGGCTCCTTCTGGTGGAAGTCAAACCTGGCCCTTATTGATCAGTTTAAAGCTATAGCCAGGTGCAATGTGGGTGATGGCAGAAGTGCTCTGTTCTGGGATGATTTGTGGCATCAATATGTCCTCAAACACAAATTTGATCACCTTTATTCCTTTGTCAGAGATCCATTCACAAGCATGCAACAAGTGATCAACACAGAATATCTTCAAGATCTTTTCCACTTGCCTCTGATTACACAAGCATATGAGGAGTTCCTACAAATGGAAGACATATGTATTTCTTTAAGGCAATCTGAGTACTTGGATGCATTGGATACATGGAGTTACATATGGGGAAATGAATTCTATTCATCAATGAAAGCCTATAATGTGCTGACTGGACACAAACAAACTCCACCTCACTTCTCCTGGATTTGGAAAAGCTCTTGCCAACCTAAGCACAAAGTATTCTTTTGGATGTTACTACATGACAGAGTAAACACAAGGAACCTTTTGAGAAGGAAAAACTTTGAATTGGAAGTTTATAATTGTGCACTCAGAGATTGCCAGCAAGAAGAAACTTTGCATCATCTGTTTGGGGGTGTCCTTTTGCAATCAGATGTTGGGATTTTATCTGCCCCACAAGAACACCAAATCTTTCTGTACTGGAAGCATATCAAGACCTCAAATACAAGCTCAATTACCCTTTCTTCATGGAGATCATCATATTGGGATCATGGGCCATCTGGATATCCATAAACAACAAAATCTTTGAGAATATCACACCATCTTTTAGAGGCTGGAAATTTATATTCACAGAAGAGCTCAAACTTCTTAAACACGGGATAAAGAAGAAATATGAAGTGCAATTCTCTACTTGGTTGGATACCTTGTTGTAATTTTCTAGCTGTTTTTTCCTTTAGTGTTCTTTTTCTTTTTTAGGTTGTATTAGCTCTTTTCCTAGTTTTTTTAGTTTCCCTCTTCTTTCTTTTCTTTTTTTGGGGCTTAGCTCAAGCCCTTCAGACTACTTCTTTGTTGCTGCCTTATTATTTTAATAAAAATTGCAATGGGGTGTTACCCTACTGTTTATAGTCAAAAAAAATATCAAGAACAACGAAATCTATGGGCACATAATTCCTATTTGCAACAATAAGAACATCATTAATTCTTCCCATAGGTTTCTTAATAGTGGAATCCTCAAGATGCAAATTTTAAATAACAATCATCAAATTCACGGAAACCTAACACATCACATAAGGTTTTTGGAATTGTGGAAACACTAGAACCCAAATCACACAAAGCATAGCATTCATAGTCTTTGATCTTAATCTTAATAGTAGGTTCCCACTCATCATAAAGTTTTCTAGGAATAGAAACTTCCAAATTAAGCTTTTCTTCATAAGATTGCATCATAGCATCAACAATATGTTTAGTAAAAGATTTGTTTTGATTATAAGCGTGAGGAGAATTCAACATGATTTGCAATAAGGAAATACAATCTATCAAAGAGCAATTATCATAATTAAAATCCTTGAAATCCAAAATAGTGGGTTCATTGCTATCTAAAGTTTTGACCTCTCCAATCCCACTTTTATCAATTTTAGCATCAAGATTTAAAAACTCTGAATCATTGGGACACCTTCTAACTAAAGTTGACTCATCTCCAGTCCCATATTTATCAAGATTTACATTGGAAAACAAAGATTCAATAGGAGTCACATCAATCACTTTAAGATCTTCATCCTTATTTTCACGAAAACTAGAAGAACACGCTTTTTATAAACCAATCTTTCTTAGCACGCATCTTAGCGGTTCTTTCTTTGCACACATTAATGGAAATTCTCATGGCTTTGAGAGACTGATTGATATCATGCTTAGGTGGAATAGATCTAAGTTTCAAAGAATCAACATCAAGAGAAATTCTATCCACGTTCCTAGCCAAATCATCAATCTTAAGCAATTTTTCTTCAATCAAAGCATTGAAATTCTTTTGCAAACTAATAAATTCTTTAACACCATTCTCGAATTCAGAGGGCATCTTATTATAATTTCCATAATAATTGTTGTAGGAATTACCATAATTATAAGAGGAATTACTAGGAAACGGCCTAGGATTAAAATTACCTCTACACGCGTTATTACCAAAATTGTTCCTACCAACAAAATTCACATCCATAGATTCATTATTGTTTTCAATCAAAGTAGACAAAGGCATATCATTAGGATCAATAGGAGCACTCTTACTAGCAAACAATTTCATAAGCTCATCCATCTTTCCACTCAAAACATTTATTTCTTCAATAGCATGCACTTTTTTACTAGTGGAAGATCTTTCGGTATGCCATTGACAATAATTAACCATAATATTATCTAGGAGTTTAGTAGCTTCTCCTAAAGTAATTTCCATAAAAGTGCCTCCCGCGGCCGAATCTAGAAGATTTATAGAAGCAAAATTCAACCAGGCATAATTTTTTTGTAT
The DNA here is from genome assembly GCF_002575655.3 of Aegilops tauschii subsp. strangulata. Lineage (NCBI taxonomy): Eukaryota > Viridiplantae > Streptophyta > Magnoliopsida > Poales > Poaceae > Aegilops > Aegilops tauschii. The sequence continues at coordinate 254,046,650 of NC_053041.3, forward strand.
AATCATCCATAAATTCAAACCATGAGTAGGGCAATTTCTAATCATCAATTTCATCCTCTCCCAAGATTGTGCAACATGTTCATGATCAAGTTGATTAAAATTCATAATATCGTTCCTAAGGGAGATGATCTTAGCGTGAGGAAAATACTTGGAAATAAAGGCATCTTTACACTTATTCCATGAATGAATACTATTTTTAGGCAAAGATGAAAACCAAGTTTTAGCGCGACCCCTAAGCGAGAACGGAAATAGCTTCAATTTAACAATATCATTATCCACATATTTTTTCTTTTGCATAACACATAAATCAAAGAAATTATTAAGATGGGATGCCGCATCTTCATTGGGAAGGCCAGAAAATTGATCTTTCATAACAAGATTCAGCAAAGCAATATTAATCTCACTAGATTCAACATTAGCATCGGGAGCAATCAGAGTACTAATAAAATCATTGTTGTTGGTGTTGGAAAAGTCACACAATTTAGTATTACCTTGAGCCATCGTGACAAAGAAAGCAATCCAACACACAAGCACACAAAAAGCAAGCGAAGAAGACGAACAAAAGAGGGGCGAAGAAAAGGCAAATCTTTTCGAAAATCATTTTAGAGGTGGGGGAGACGAAAATGAGAGGCGAATGGCAAATAATGTAATGCGAGGGATGAGAGTGTATGATGGGCACTTGGTATGTCTTGACTTGATGTAGATCTCCCCGGCAACGGCGCCAGAAATTGGCGAGTTGACGGGAGATCAAATCTTGACTTGACTTGGCGTAAACCTCCTCGGCAACGGCGCCAGAAATTCTTCCTGCTACCTCTTGAGCTTGCGTTGGTTTTTTCCCTTGAAGAGGAAAGGGTGAAGCAGCAAAGTAGAGTAAGTATTTCCCTCAGCTTTTGAGAACCAAGGTATCAATCCAGTTGGAGACAACACTCAAGTCACCGAATACCTGCACAAACAAACACCAACTTGCACCCAACGTGATAAGGGGTTGTCAATCCCTTCACGGTTATTTGCAAAGTGAGATCTGATAGAGATGATAAACGGTAAAGTAATATTTTTGGTATATGGAACGGAAAGTAAAAAATTGCAAAGTAAGTAAATAGGAAACTAGAATTGTAGATCGGAAACTTATATGATGGAAAATAGACCCCGGGGCTATAGGTTTCACTAGAGGCTTCTCTCTCTCGAGAAACTATTACGGTGGGTGAACAAATTACTGCCGAGCAATTGGTAGAAAAGCGCATAATTATGACGATATCTAAGGCAATGATCATGAATATAGGCACCACATCCGTGTCAAGTAGACCGAAACGACTCTGCATCTACTGCTATTACTCCACACATCTACCGACTCCTGCCTGCATCTAGAGTATTAAGTTCATAAGAACAAAGTAACGCATTAAGCAAGATGACATGATGTAGCGGGATTAACTCAAGCAATATGATGAAAACCACATCTTTTTATCCTTGATGGCAACAATACAATACGTGCCTTGCTGCCCCTACTGTCACTGGGAAAGGGCACCGCAAGATTGAACCCAAAGCTAAGCACTTCTCCCATTGCAAGAAAAACCAATCTAGTTCGCCAAACCAAATCGATAGTTTGAAGCGACTTGCAAAGATATCAAATCATGCATATAAGAATTCAGAGAAGATTCAAACAATATTCATAGATGAACTTGATCATAAATCCACAATTCATCGAATCTCGGAAAACACACCGCAAAAGAGTATTACATCAAATAGATCTCCAAGAACATCGAGGAGAACTTCGTATTGAGAATCAAAGAGAGAGAAGAAGCCATCTAGCTACTAGATATGGACCTGTAGGTCTGAAGTAAACTACTCACGCTTCATCGGAGAGGCAATGGTGTTGATGTAGAAGCCCTCCGTGGTCGAATCCCCCTCCGGCAGGACGCCGGAAAAGGCCCCAAGATGGGATCTCACGGGTACAGAAGGTTGCGGCGGTGGAAAAGTGGTTTCGTGGCTCCCCTGGATGTTTTTGGGGTATAAGAGTATATATAGGAGGAAGAATTAGGTCAGGGGAGCTACGAGGGGCCCACGAGGTTGGAGGCGCGCCTTACCCCCCTCGGCGCGCCCTCCACCCTTGTGGCCGCCTCGAGGCTCTTCTGACTTGCACTCCAAGTCTCCTGGGTGTCTTCTGGTCCAAGAAAAATCATCGCGGAAGTTTTATTCCATTTGGACTCCGTTTGGTATTCCTTTTCTGCGAAACTTTAAAACAACCAAAAAACAGAAACTGGCATTGGGCTCTAGGTTAATAGGTTAGTCCCAAAAATCATATAAAATAGCATATTAATGCATATAAAACATCTAAAACAGATAATATAATAGCATGGAAGAATAAAAAATTATAGATACATTGGAGACGTATAACCCCTCTGCTAGTTATTTGCTCCAGTAATTATTATTTATTCCATAAAAATTCCTCGTGAAGTTTCAACTCATTTGGAGTTGTGCAGAATAGGTAGCTTGACGTAGCTTTTTCAGATCCAGATTTCCAGCTGCCGGAATTCTTCCTCTTTGTGAGAACCTTGCATATTACGAGAGAGAAGGCATTAGAATTACTCCAAAAGCATTATTATGCATAAAAACATCATAAATAACAGTAGGAAAACATGATGCAAAATGGACGTATCAACTCCCCCAAGCTTAGACCTCGATTGTCCTCAAGCGAAAACCGAAATCGAAAAAACATGTCCACATGCTTAGAGAGAGAGAGGTGTCGATAAAAACAAAATACAGACATAGAAGCATTATGTATATTATTATAACAGCAACAAACTTTGATATAAAACTTTATCATAGAACTTTTATCATAGACTTCTCATGAACAAGTAACAATTCATCACAGCATCAAAGTATAAAGCATAAACTCTATTGAAAACCAACAAACTATGTTCTCAATCAACTTTGCAACTACAATTCATCATCTTGTCAGGAAGGGTAACGTATCGGAGCCTTTTTGGCAAGTCCACATACTCAACCATCATATAGCCTTCTATGATTGCTAACACTCACCGCATACACATGAGCAAAACGTTTTAACCGGACACATAGAAAGATAGGGGCTTATACTTTCGCCTCCCAACATACTCACCTCGAGGGTGATGTCAAGAATAATAACTCATGCTACCCATATCCAACTAGATATATGTGCCTAGATCTTTCCTCACCACATGATGCTTGCCAAAAGAGAAAATAAAAAAGGAATATAGAGAAGAACTTTGACTCTTGCATAAAAGTAAATACATAAAAGTAAAAGATAGGCCCTTCGCAGAGGGAAGCAGAGGTTGCCATGCACTTTTTGTTTGTATGCTCAATCCCATAGTGCAAAAGAACATCAGGTTATATTGCCCCTTATGATAGCCACCTTTATTATGCAGTCTATCGCTTTTATTCTTTGTCATCACAAGTTCGTACAACGCTCAATTTTCTCTTACACTAAATGATCTAACACTTATAGAAGCAATTTTTATTGCCTTATTGCACCGATGGAAACTTACTTGAAGGATCTTACTCAATCCTTAGGTAGGTATGGTGGACTCTTCAAAATAAGATTTGGGTTTAAGGGTTTTTGGATGCACAAGTAGTATCTCTACTTAGTGCGGAAATTTTGGCTAGCAAAGATGGGGGGGGGCAAGCACCACATGTTGAAGGACCTATGACAATATAACTTCTATGTGAATATGAGCAAACATAAATCATTACGTTGTCTTCCTTGTCCAATGTCAACAATTTTGGCATATACTATTTTGATGGGGGCTCACAATCACAAAAGATGTCCAAGATAGTATATTTGCATGTGAATCTTCTCTTCCTTATTAATTCTTTCATGAATTGCATCATTGACCAATGCTATGTTTGTCAATCTCTAGTAAAAATTTCTACTTATACTCTTCCTTATGTGATGTCATTACTTACCATAAGATTAGCATATGATACTTTTCATTTATTTCCTTTCTTTTTATTGAACATGAAAGTAAAGAAAACAAAACTTAAAGTAAACTTTATTATATATCTCGCACACGATTACAAATATAGATCACTAAGCAAACTCTGGAAAAGAAAGGATCGAACTAAACTTTTATTCATCTAAAGCAAGAGATAACTATGGATCGAACTAAGGTAAGTAAAGGCAAAAGATAGTGGAGGTGATACGATGCCGGGGTACCTCCTCCAAGCTTGGCACAAGCCAAGGGGAGTGCCCATACCCAATACTCAATTTTCCTTTGGTGATGAAGAAGGAGGTAGTGGTGATGAAGTGGTAGCGATCTTGTCCTTCATGATCAAGAGATTCTCCAATCTACGGATGATGCTCCGGAGGGCGATGATGTGCTCTTGCAACAGAATATTTTCATGTGTGAGATATTTATTTTGCACACGAACCATTTCGATGATCCGAAAGGCTTCGATCTCGGTGGGGGTGAGATGATCATAGTAAGGTTTAAGGATATCTTATTCTTCTTCCTTGGTAGGCCAGGCCTGCTCAACCACCGACACTTGATCTTCGGTAGCCTCCTTGCTCTTGTCCCCTTTGACGGCTTCTACGGGCTCTTCTCTCTTTAGCTCGATCTTCATCAACCAAGCATCATCTTCCACGTTATTGGAGGAAGAAGAAGACATGATGCCTGGCTTAACAGATCAGACCGAAACAGCAAGAAAAGAAAACAGAAGATTCCTTCGCGATGCGGTGGTAAATAGGTTCGAGGGGTATATAAAGATTTTTTATCTTGGGAACAAGCAAACGAAAGAAAAACGGAGTCCGCAAGGTACCCGAGGTGGGCACAAGACACCAGGGCGCGCTGCGCGCCTGGCAAGCCAGGCGCGCCCTCGTGTCTTGTGCCCACCAGGGGTGCCTTCCTGGTTGTTTCTTATTTTCCTAGTTTTTTTTATATTCCAAAACGGACAGAAAATATTTTTGCAGATTTTTTAGAGTCCGTTTAGTTACCGTATCACATACCTCCTTTTTACACGATTCTAGAGTGTTCCGGAAGGTTTCTTTTATGTGTTCTTCCGGTGTCATAGTTTGGATAATATTGCTTTCAACATTAATGGGCGTACCTGAGATATAATGTTTTATTCGTTGCACATTAACAACCTTCGAGTTAGTACCTTCGGCATTATTTATTTTGATGGCTCCAGATCGATAAACATCCTCGATAACATAGGGTCCTTCCCATTTGGAGAGGGGTTTGTCTGTAAAGGATCTAAAACGAGAGTTGTACAAAAGAACATATTCTCCAACCTTGAACTCACGCTTTTGGATTCTTTTATCATGCCATCTTTAACTTTTTCTTTAATAACTTGGCATTTTCATAAGCTTGGGTTCTCCATTCATCTAGTGAGCTAATATCAAATAACCTCTTTTCACCGGCAAGTTTGAAATCATAGTTGAGTTCTTTAATTGCCCAATATGCTTTATGTTCTAACTCAAGAGGCAAATGACAAGCTTTTCCATAGACCATTTTATAAGGAGACATACCCATAGGATTTTTATATGTTGTTCTATAGGCCCAAAGTGCATCATCTAATTTCTTAGACCAATTCTTTCGAGACCTATTGGCAGTTTTTTGTAATATTAACTTTATTTCTCTATTGCTAAGTTCAACTTGACCACTAGACTGAGGATGATAGGGTGATGCAATTCTATGGTTAACATCATATTTAGCAAGCATTTTAGGGAAAGCGCCATGAATAAAGTGTGAACCACCATCAGTCATTAAATATCTAGGGACTCCAATCCTTGGGAAAATGACTTCCTTAAGCATTTTAATAGAGGCGTTGTGATCAGCACTACTGGTTGGAATTGCTTCTACCCACTTAGTAACCTAATCAACAGCAACCAAAATATGTGTATACCCATTAGAGGAAGGAAAAGGTCCAATGTAATCAAATCCCCATACATCAAATGGTTCAACAACAAGAGAATAATTCATACGCATTTCCTGACGCTTATCAATATTACCAATTCTCTGACATTTATCAAAAGATAAAACAAACTTACGGGCATCCTTGAATAGAGTAGGCCAATAAAAATCAGATTGCAATCCCTTGTGAGCAATTCTATCTCCCGCATGATGTCCTCCATAAGCTTCGGAGTGACATTTCCGTAAGATTTGTTCCTGTTCATGCTCAGGTACACAACGTCTAATAATACCATCTACTCCTTCTTTATAAAGATGTGGATCATCCCAAAAGTAATGTCTTAAATCATAGAAGATTTTTTTTCTTTTGTTGGTATGTGAAGCTAGGTCGTATATATTTAGCAACAATATAATTTGCATAGTTAGCAAACCAAGGAGTGTTATGAGAAACATTTATTGCAGTTAATTGTTCACCCGAAAAACTATCATTAATAGGTTGTGGGTCATCAAGAATATTTTCTAACCTAGACAAATTATCAGCTACGGGGTTCTTAGCTCCTTTTCTATCAGTGATATGTAAGTCAAATTCTTGTAGCAAAAGAACCCACCTAATAAGTCTAGGTTTAGCATCTTTCTTTTCCATAAGATATTTTATAGCAACATGATCGGTGTGAACAATCACTTTAGAATCAACAATCTAAGATCTAAATTTATCACAAGCAAACACCACTGCTAAGAACTCTTTTTCAGTAGTAGCATAATTTTGTTGAGCACTGTCAAGAGTTTTACTAGCATAATGAATAACATTTAATTTCTTATCAACTCTTTGTCCTAGAACAGCACCAACAGCATAGTCACTAGCATCACACATAATTTCAAAAGGCAAGTTCCAATCAGGTGGTTGAACAACAAGTGCAGAAATTAAGGCTTTCTTATGTGTTTCAAAGGCTTCTACACAATCATCATCAAAAACAAATGGAACATCCTTTTGTAAAAGATTTATAAGAGGCCTAGAAATTTTAGAGAAGTCTTTAATAAACCTCCTATAGAAACCAGCATGACCGAGGAAACTACGAATACCTTTGATATCTTTAGGACATGGCATTTTCTCAATTGCATCAACCTTAGCTTTATCCACCTCAATACCTCGTTCAGAAATTTTATGCCCAAGACAATACCTTCATTGACCATAAAGTGGCACTTCTCCCAATTCATGACGAGATTAGTTTGCTCACACCTCTGCAGAACTCGATCAAGGTTGCTTAAGCAATCATCAAAAGAAGTTTCGTAAACGGAAAAATCATCCATGAAAACCTCAACAATATTTTCACAAAAGTCAGAGAATATAGCAGTCATGCATCTTTGAAAGGTAGCGGGTGCATTGCATAAACCAAAAGGCATAAGTCTATAAGCATAAGTTCCAAAAGGACAAGTAAAGGTGGTTTTCTCTTGATCAGGTTGTGAGATAGGTATTTGAGAAAAACCAGAATATCCATCAAGGAAGCAAAAATGTGTGTGCTTCAACAACCTTTCTAGCATTTGATCAATAAAAGCTAGAGGGTAATGATCCTTTCTAGTAGCTTTATTTAATTTTCCAAAATCAATTACCACTCTGTAGCCAGTGACAATTCTTTGTGGAATAAGTTCATTTTTATCATTAGGAACAACAGTAATACCTCCCTTCTTAGGGACACAATGAACAGGACTTACCCATCTAGTATCAGCTACAGATATATTATACCTGCTTCCAGAAGCTTCAGTATTTCTGTTCTTACCACTTCTTTCATTTTAGGATTTAAATGTCGTTGGTGATCAACAACGGATTTAACATCAGGCTCCATATTAATTTTGTGCTGACAAAGGGTGGGAGTAATGCCCTTTAAATCATCAAGAGTATATCCAATAGCAGCTCGGTGCTTCTTTAGAACCTTCAGTAATCTTTCTTCTTCATGTTTTGAAAGGTTAGCACTAATAATAACAAGATATATCTTTTTCTCATCAAGAGAAGCATATTTCAAAGTGTCTGGCAATTGTTTTAATTCAATCGCAGGATCACCTTTAGGTGGAGGAGGACCTCCTAGAGTTTCAATAGGCAAATTGTGTTTAAGCAGAGGTCATTGTTCAAGCAAAATTTTATCTATTTCATTTCTTTCATGCAGATGCATATCATTTTCATGGTCTAGCAAATAGATCAGTAGGAGGCACAGAAATAGAAGCAAGACCAACTATTTCATCCTTACTAGGCAATTCTTTCTTATGATGCTTTCTACTAAACCTGGAAAAATTAAATTCGTGAGACTCATCACCAAAACTTATACCGACAGTTTGCTTCTCGCAATCTATTTTAGCATTAACGTGTTCAAGAAAGGTCTACCAAAGATAATGGGACAAAAGTCATCTTGTGGGGAACCAAGAACAAGAAAATCAGTAGGGTATTTTATTTTCCCACACAAGACTTCAACATCTGTAACAATCCCAAGTGGTGTGATGGTGTCTCTATTAGCAAGTTTAATAGTAACACCTATGTCTTCTATTTCAGCGGGTGCTACATCATTCATAATTTCTTGATATAAGGTAAGAGGAATAACACTCATGCTAGCACCTATGTCACATAAACCATGATAACAGTGATCTCCTATTTTAACTGATACAACAGGCATGCCAACAACAGGTCTGTGTTTATATTTTTCATCGGGTTTGGCAATTCTAGCAGCTTCATCACAGAAGTAAATAACATGCCCATCTATATTTTCTACCAAGAGATCTTTAACCATAGCAACACTAGGTTCTACGTTGAGTTGTTCACCAGGTTTGGAAGTTCTAGTATAACTCTTGTTGACCACAGTTGAAACTTTAGCATGTTCCTTTATCCTAACAGGGAAAGGTGTTTTTTCAATATAAGAAGTAGGAACAACTGGATCAACATTATAAATTATAGTTTCATCTTTAGCTATTACCGGTTCTTTAATTTCTTCTTTGATAGGTGGGTGATATTTAAACCGCTTTTCCTTAGGGAGATCAACATGAGTAGCAAATGATTCACAAAAGGAGGCTACTATCTCAGAGTCAAGTCCATATTTAGTGCTAAACTTTTGAAAAGCGTCAATATTCATAAAAGATTTACCACAATCATATTTAAGCTTAATACCTGACTCTTTACCTTCGACGAGTTCCCAATCTTCAGAGTTGCATTTAATTCTTTCTAAAAGATCCCACGAGAAGTCAATAGTCTTCTTCATAAAGGAACCAGTACAAGAAGTATCGAGCATGGATCGATCATCATGAGAAAGCCGAGCATAAAAATTCTGAATTATAATTTCCCTTGAGAGCTCATGATTGGGGCATGCATATAACATTAACTTAAGCCTCCCCCAAGCTACAGCGATACTTTCTCCTTCACGAGGCCAAAAATTATATATATAATTCCGATCACGATGAACTAGATGTATAGGATATTTTTTTGGTAAAATTCCAATTTCAATCGATTCCAATTCCAAGATCCAATATCATCGCATAGCATATACCATGCCAATGCTTTTCCCTTCAAACATAAAGGGAAAACCTTCTTCTTAGCTTCATCTCCGAGTAAACCTGCAAGCTTAAATAATCCACAAATTTCATCCACATATATCAAGTGCATATCAGGATGTTCGGTTCCATCTCCTGCATAAAGATTAGCTAGCAGTTGTTCTATCATATCCGAAGGAATTTCATAACCAATATTTTCAGTAGGTGCAGTAGCTTCAGGGGTAACTAATTGTGGTTCCGGTCGAGGTGAAGATACCCCGAACAAACCCCTCAAAGGATTGTTCTCCATAGTAACAAGTGACAATAAATTTCAGCACATAGTAATAATTTTTCTTACCGATTTCCACTTACCAAGAGCGCTTCACTCCCCGGCAACAGCACCAGAAAAGAGCCTTGATGACCCACAAGTATAGGGGATCAATCGTAGTCCTTTCGATAAGTAAGAGTCTTGAACCCAACGAGGAGCAGAAGGAAATGACAAGCGGTTTTCAGCAAGGTAATGTCTGCAAGCACTAAAATTGTAAGTAACAAGTAGTTTGATAGCAAGGTAATTTGTAATGAGCAAGTAACGGTAACGGTAACAAAAGTGCAGCAAGGTAGCCCAATCCTTTTGAGGCAAAGGACATTCCAAAACGGTCTCTTATGATAAGCAAAGCGTTCTTGAGGGTACACGGGAATTTCATCTAGTCACTTTCATCATGTTGGTTTGATTTGTGTTCGCTACTTTGGTAATTTGATATGTGGGTGGACCGGTGCTTAGGTGTTGTTCTTACTTGAACAAACCTCCTACTTATGATTAACCCCCTCGCAAGCATCCGCAACCGAGAAAAGTATTAAGAATAAATCTAACCATAGCATTAAACTTTTGGATCTAAATCAGTCCCTTACGGAATAGCGCATAAACTAGGGTTTAAGCTTCTGTCACTCTCGCAACCCATCATCAAATAACTACTCCACAATGCATTCCCTTAGGCCCAGGTTTGGTGAAGTGTCATGTAGTCGACGTTCACATGACACCACTAAGGGAATCACAACATACATATCATCAAAATATCGAACACATATCAAGTTCACATGATTACTTGCAACAAGATTTCTCCCGTGACCTCAAGAACAAAAGTAACTACTCACAAATGATAATCATGCTCAATATCAGAGGGGTATTAAATAGCATAATGGATCTGAACATATAGTCTTTCACCAAATAAACCATATAGTAATCAACTACAAGATGTAATCAACACTACTAGTCACCCACAAGTACCAATCTATAGTTCCGGTATAAAGATTGAACACAAGAAATAAACTAGGGTTTGAGAGGAGATGGTGCTGGTGAAGATGTTGATGGAGATTGCCGTCCCCAAGATGGGAGAGTTGTTGGTGATGATGATGATGATGATTTCCCCGTCAGAGAGGGAAGTTCCCCCGGCGGAATCGCTCCGCCGGAGGGCAAAAGTGCTCCTGCCCAAGTTCCGCCTCGAGACGGCGGCGCTTCGTCCCGAAAGCCATCTCCTGATTTTTTAGGTCAAAATGACTTATATACCAGAAGATGGGCACCGGAGGTGGGCCAAGGAGGGCACAACCCACCAGGGCGCGCCTGGGCTCCCTGGCGCGCCCAGGTGGGTTGTGCCCACCTGGTGGACCCCCTCTAGTAGTTATTTGCTCTAGTAATTCTTATTTATTCCATAAAAATTCCTCGTGAAGTTTCGGCTCATTTGGAGTTGTGTAGAATAGGTAGCCTGACGTAGCTTTTTCAGGTCCAGATTTCCAGCTGTCGGAATTCTCCCTCTTTGTGAGAACCTTGCATATTATGAGAGAAAAGGCATTAGAATTACTCCAAGAATCATTATTATGCACAAAAACATCATAAATAACAGTAGGAAAACATGATGCAAAATGGACGTATCACATATCCTTTCAAACTCGAGTTCAACCAGTCACCGGCAAGATCCTGATAACTAATCTCGTACAAACTCTCTAAACCTTGATATAGATCATGGTCAAACAATGGTCATCGAGTAAGACAAAAAGGAGCTGCAAATTACAATCTACATCATTCATAACTGGGTTATTTTTTAAGAATGATGAAAGAATTCAGCGGAGGAGGAAAGGGGAGATGTCCACTGACCTTCTGCGTGCGACGGCCCTCGTATATGTTCGCGCAACCAACGTTCAAGCAGTCACTGGCAAGATCCTGACAACTAATCTCGTACATACTCTCTAACTCTTGATCTAGATCCTCGCCAAACAATGGTCATCAAGTAAGACAAAACGAGCTGCAAGCTACAATCTACAGCGATCAGAACTGGTTTTTTAAGAAGGATCCGAAATTTTAGCGGAGAGGGATAGGGGAGATGTGCACTGACCTTCCACGAGCGGTGCCCCCTTCGCGGAACCAACGTCATTCCAGATGTGCCCTCGGTGTTCTGATAATTAACATGGCTGATTGTGAAACCATGCATACTGAACCATACAAGGATCATAATACATGCCTGAGAGGAGCAGAAGAAGTCACGGAAGATCACGAGGAGAACCACCCACCAGGTTCGGAACGACGACCACATCGTTGGTCTCTCAGCCGATAGAGAAGGCGATGCCGCGTGAGGAGGCCAAGCTTAGGATCACGGGAGTCCGCGATGGCGTCAGCACCGCTGCCACGCCGGAGATGGAGGCGGCTAGGGTTAGTCACGGGGTCTCGTGTGGGGGCAAAACAGCAAGCCGGTGATGGATGGGGCAACCAAAAGAGCGTGGTGGAGTGTTGTGGCACTGTCGCGGCACCTATTGAAGGCGGAGAGGCGGCCGATGTTGGGCGGCAGCGGCGGCGGCGACCACGCAAGATCGGGATTGGCAGCTGCAGAATCGCGATGGGATTTAGGTTTAGGCGTCCATGGAGTCGTCGAGTGCGTGGAGTCCTCAAGCGAACGGGCGATTCGGTTTCGGTGGGTGGGAAGAAAAAACTAGCGGAGAAGTGATGGTGAGAGGGGGGACGAAAAGTAACCCTAGTGAGTTGGCACCATCACAAGAAACCTAACCATATGATGTATGCTTAGTTTGTGCGGGCCTTTCTATAATCAATGTTTTGATCACTCTCGTAATGATGTAATTTCTCGAACCTTTTGGCTACTGAATTGTGTTTTTTGTTTTCAAAATACACGATATCATGATTTGGCCGTAGTTGACGGGGCTTGCTTGCCAAAGGTAGTGCTACCCTAAAAAAAGGCAGTGCTTGTTTTTCTATTTGTTATTTATACATTGTCGTTATTTATGCTCAATATAGTCCTAGCAAGTTTTTTTGCTAGTCTTGCTTACTAGTGTTTCGTTGCCATCGATAGAGTTCACATGTGTTTTTAGATAAGTTACATACCCGCATTTAACTAAATCAAACAAACTGGTTAAAATTCAGTCACCTATTCGCCCCTCTAGTCAATATCCTTGATCCTTTGAGAATAAATTCCTTTTTAACAAGCCATTTATAAAATACCACCTAGAGGAGAAAGAAAACAATTGTACATGAATGAGACCAGATCTTGTTGGCTCGACACTTGCTCATTTATAGTCCAGGCGACTCGGATCACTTCCTTCATTGACATTAAGCCTGGTTCAAAGTAATTCCACAGGATTTCTAGGATTCCAATACTCAAGAATTTTCTTGTTGCTTATAGAGCTTGTTTGGTATGCATGATTGGAAACTATATGATTTTTCTTTCTATGGGTTACTTTGCATGTAATTCCACTTTATGATTTTTTCTTTGGGCTGTAACAACTATGGCATGCACATAATATTCTACTAGTAAGATTTTTTTATACGGCGCAACCAAACAACTTCTACTGTAGATTCTATGTCTCCAATTCCTACAGGATCTTTATGGAGTTTTCTATAGGTTTTATTATGACATCCTAATATTCCCTTTGTCCCATAATATAGTGCACATTGATTTTCGTGAAAGTAAGGCTTCACAAAATTTGAACAAGTTTGTAGAAAAAATTATCTATATCTATAGTACCAAATATATCGAATAATCATGAGTGGACATGGTGCCACGCGTGGTCGGTATCAGGCCCGCTCATTCCCACGTGATTCGTGCAGTCCAAATACGAGTAGCATGCATACTGAGATTGATGTGTTGTATACAAAGCATTTTGCATTCATATTACCTATGCCCTTGCCAAGAGATGGCCCACAAGGCAGGGTCGGGCATTCAAACGAGCAGTGCATTTGAGCATACGTCAATTAAGTCGGGCCTGCGGCGGCAAAAAAAAATTAAGTCAGGCCTGCAATACCAGGACCCCCTCAGCTGCAGCTCATTAAGTCACCCAGGAAGTTTTAATGGAAACAGTTCAGGGCCTTTTATGTTTGACATCACCCAGCGGAAACCCCTTGGGTTAGTTGGACTGGCTAGAAACTAGAGTAACTTCTCATTAAACAAGCTTGACTAAATATTCTGACATAAACATTTATCGTCTCTCAATACAAATGCACTGCAAGTGTTAGCCAACATTACCGATGATCAATGGAAACCATCCTCCTATTGGTCAGTTCGATTGCTTAAGCCACTTTTTTTCTTCCAAAAACCATATGCCAACGATTATGATGGTGATCTTTTGAACAATCTAACACACATTTTTGGGTAGCTTAGAACAAGACTAATCTAGGATACATTTCAAACATGTTTAAATTCACTTATTTCGCTCAACCTATTTCAGTGTAACTGCTTAGAACAACACTTACAAGTGAAATCTGATTTTGATTGTAGCGACCTTATTCTTTTGAAATAAGAGAAACATGTTTTCTTGAGTAGTTGAAGTTTATTTTAGTAAAATTATTTTTTTAGAGAGCGGATTTTTTAAATGAGTGCACGGGTACCGGTACATAGGGAATATTTTCAATCTGCCTTTTGGAGAAATAAAATAGTGCAATATCTTGTTTTAGATGAGTGAAATCACTGTATTTTGAAAATGATTGAAATTATTCATTTTCAATTGACTGAAACGAGTGTAATCTATTTTGTGAAACGAGTGAAATCATTTTTGTTGAAAATAATTGAAATTATTAGTTTGAATTGAGTCAAACAAGTGGAATCTATTTTTGTAAAGGAGTGTGGAATAAATAAGTGAAATATGTTGTTCTAAACGAATGAAATCATTCTTTTCAAAAACCATTGAGATTATTCATTTGAATTGAGTGAAATGAGTGGAATCTGTATTTTGTAGTGAGTGAAGTATGCAGTATGCTGTTTTAAACGAGTGTAATTGTTTTTTAATGATTGAAAACATTTGTTTGAATCAGGTGAAATGATTGGAATGGGAGTGGCATATGCAACCGTGGGTGAATAGTAAAATAATTAAAAATAGTAAAAAATGATTTTTTTTCTTGTGATGCCAGATGCTTGTATGCGTGAAGTCCGTGCTAAATTTCGTGTAGTTCGGATGTTTTAGTAGCTCTCGGCAAAGGAGACAAATTTCGGATCTATGAGAAATATTTGAAAACAACACTGTTCGAAGCTCACTTTGTCTTTTTTGCCATGAGCTCCTGGAATATAATTTAGCCATGAAATTTTGCATTCATCTGGCGCACTCAAGCATCTTAGATGAAAAAAAATCAGATTTTTATGATTTTTTTTACTGTTCACCGGGTGCAGATGGGCCTGACCCCGAATTGAATATCAGAGTGGAATCTATTTTTCTTAAAGGAGTGAAATAAACGAATGAAGTACGTCATTCTAAATAAAAAATTGAAAACGTTTGTTTGAATCGAGTGAACGAGTGGAGTCTGTTTTTTTAACGAGTGAAATATGTTGTTCTAAACAAAAGAATTTTTTCCTTTGAATATAATTGTAAATCAGGTTAGGGCCGTTTCCAGGGTGGTTAATCTTTCAGCACTTGTTGTTCGCCCGCTATGCATCTGCTTTGCTTTTCCTGCACTAATCGAGCAAAAGAAAGACATGTGAGACCGGGCTGGAAAATTCTAACACATGAGATGTAAACAGGCATCTCCCACGTTCCACTTAAGCACCCAGATCCATAAGTTGCCCATAAAATTATCGACATGCTAGGGGTTGAGGCCACAGAGAGATGATTATAGGTGGGCTCGTTGAATCGTACCCAAAAGAAACCGGAAACCACAGATCAAGTATAGTTTTAACCGGCTAACCTGTTAAACTCCGTTTCTGCAAAAGCCATCTCCTCTTCTCCATCTGCTTTTCCACAGGGCAAGGCTTGGAGCGAGGGGCATGCTTAATGATGTCTGCCCACCATCAAGATCCGTTATGCCATCCCTGTGACGAGGGCTGCTACCAGTTGAGCATGTACTCATACGAGCATTAATAGCGTCTGGCCCACTCCTGTGATGTATAACGCGACGTATTCAAGTGCGTCCGTAATTAACGCGTCAGGTATTACAAATGGGCCTATATTAAGTAGCCATCTTGATGCACAACAGGACGTCTCAGATTACGGCATCGCGTGGCCGCATGTCCCAAAAATTCACGTCCCAAATATATACCATATGAAACGGAAATCCAATTTGGCTCCCGGGAGCACGTGCTCCTGCCCGCGAAAAATGATTTTTAATATGTTAAAAAATCCCAACAATTTTTTTATGTATTTTATAGTCACATCCAAATGCTACCTGCAAAGTTTTAGGCAAAAAGGTTAAACATTTTGGCTTGTGCAAAAAAATAAAATTGAACACCACATATTACCCAAAAATGTCACCTCAAATTTGTTTTTTCACCGACGAAACACTAGTGCTTCACTTCGCATGAAAATTGTCAAGCATGCTTGTGACACTAACCCGAACATCCACAAAAAAATCAGATTTTTTTGGAAACATTTTACCACATTTTTTTTGGTATTGTTCATCCGTGAGCAAATGCTCCTCGGAGCCAAAACGCTTCCCCGTATGAAAATACGTTTCATGGCGAATCTAATGATATTGATTTGGTATTCTATATGTTGATATTTTTTTCCCTGTGCATTATCCCTGTGCTGCAAATCTTCACCGTCCGATACTATTGGCCCAACGGTCCAGATCACATCCCAACACACTGTCACTCTTGCGTAAACATCCCTCCAATGCGGAGTAGTATCACACACGAGGCACCTAACAAGCCAGGCCCGGATCACGCAGACACACTTCCACCGAACGGCAATAAGTTGGTAACACGAGGGTGGAAACGCACAACCGCCGCGACCTCGCACGCTGTCGATGGTGTTTATGCGATTCCGCCCCCAGCTTATCGCCTCCTCCCTCTCCCGAGCCCCTAAACCCAGCAGAACCCTAGCCCCACAGCCCCTCGCCGCCGCCGCTGCGCGCCGCCGCTCCCTCACCGCGACCCTCTCTTTCTCCTCCTCCTCCTCCATGGCCGGGGCAGCACCCTCGGAGGAAGCGCTCCGCCGGGCGCTGGCGGAGAGGCAGACGGCAGTGGACGCGCAGGCCGATGCCGTGCGGTCACTCAAGGCCTCCGGCGCCAAGGAGGGCGTCGACGCGGCGGTCGAGGCGCTGAAGGCGCTCAAGATCGAGGCTGGCGCGGCCGCGCGCAGGCTGCAAGCCGCCGTCGGGTCCGGCGGCGGCGCCGCGCGGGAGGAGATGCGGCAGACAGTGGTGAACACCCTCGAGCGGAAGCTCTTCTACATACCTTCGTTCAAGATCTACCGCGGCGTCGCCGGCCTGTACGACTACGGGCCGCCCGGGTGTGCGGTCAAGTCCAACGTCCTGGCCTTCTGGAGGCAGGTGAGTGAGGCCGCCAGCCCATCTCGAAATGTTGTGGTTTATTTTTCATGCTTGTATCGCAGTCGATGTTGCGTAGCTGCTGCGATTTGATGTAGGGGTATTTGGGTAGCGATGATTTACCACTTGCACCGTGGTTTATGTGGAACTTGGATATGGAATCTAGATATATTGAACAAGGAAGATAGTTACCCATGTTTCAGTAAAGAATCTAGATATGGAAACTTACAAGTGCACACCTCTAAAGGCGATTAAACAAGTTTTTTTTTAGTTTTTACATATCACTTGCATTTTCTGCCACTGCAGTACTTGAATTACAATATGGCAATTTATTTATGACGAAGATTCCTGATGTCAGTTCATTAGTACTAGTTGGTAAATATGGATTTTGTCAGTTCATTTCTATGCCTGATATTGGTGGAGATCAGGGTTCAATTTGCTAGCTTGTATTGGTACGGTTCTGTTTCTTTCTGAATTATTTTCTGTGCTTGATGTTGGTTGGGTTTAGATAGTAATATATTTTATGTTGCTGTATTTTATGACACCATCTCGTGCAATTTGTTTTGGGAAGATGCTAATTTCTCCATTCCTTTTCCAGCATTTTGTTCTGGAGGAGAATATGTTGGAGGTTGACTGCCCCTGTGTGACACCTGAGGTTGTCTTGAAGGCATCAGGGCATGTCGAGAAGTTCACCGACCTCATGGTTAAGGATGAGAAGACAGGCACATGCTATCGTGCTGATCACCTGTTGAAAGATTTCTGCAAGGACAAGCTTGAGAAGGATCTCACCTTGTCCCCTGAGACGGCTGCCGAGTTTAAGCGCGTCCTTGCTGTGTTAGATGACCTCTCACCAGAGGAACTCGGTGCAAAGATCAAGGAATATGGCATTGTTGCCCCTGATACAAAGAACCCACTCTCTGCTCCCTACCCATTCAATCTTATGTTCCAGACATCAATTGGCCCAACAGGTCTTAGCGTGGGGTAAGAAGATTACCAGTCACCACATTAATCATTTTTTTGTGCTGAATTGACCAAACATGCTCATTTTGTGTGTGAACAAATAGGTATATGAGGCCAGAGACTGCACAGGGTATTTTTGTCAACTTCAAGGACTTGTACTACTACAATGGCCAAAAGCTTCCCTTTGCAGCAGCTCAAATTGGTCAAGCATTCCGCAATGAGGTCTGTGGTGTGTCACACCATGCTTTTAGCTTTCATTGGATTGTCAGTAAAACTGCCATTTCACTTGCTAATTCTTTGCATGTTTGCAACGTTATTATACTTCACTAACAGATTATTCTTCATATGATGATTCAGCACATAGTGTTTGCTTCCTGAATTTAATCAAATGTTCAATCTAGACTTATTTTTTTCATGGAATTTATGATTCTGTTGACTTAAGACTACTTCTGTTTTTATTTAAAATATTTATGCAACATGATTTTTAATGAATGATGGGTGTTCTTCATGTGGCAACCAAAGTTCAAAAAGGCGCTGGGCGTTACTTATGCGTTTTGTGACCTACTTGCGCACAGCCCGCTTATGCGTCGCCTAGGCGCGCGTGGGCGTTTCCACTGTAGCATGAAGAAATAAGGTAGATGGGCTGATCTGGCCCATTAAACCACTGGCCCATCTATTCCATTCTCCTACTAAAGCCTCCCATACGTGCACAGTCGACACAAAATTAGGGATCCTCCTCACGCGGCCTCTCTCCTTCCTCTCTGCCTTGCTGCACATGGGAACCAGTCAGCCAGTGAAGCTCGATTTCTCGCCGGAGATGCTTGATCCCTCGCCGGAATCAGTCGATTTCTCACCGGAGATGCTTGATCCCTCGCCGGAATCAGTCGATTTCTCACCGGAGATGCTTGATCCCTCGCCGGAATCAGTCGATTTGTCGCTGGATTGGTCGAATCCTCGTCGGGGAGGATGGAACTTCACTGGGGAGGTCAAATCCTGGCCGGGGAGATTGATTCCCTGCCTGAGAAACACGATTTCTTGCCAGAGGACCTCGCTGGGCGCTTTTCTGAGCGCCTAGGGCCAAAGCGAGGCGCTATGCCAGCGCCCAGAGCTTAAGTGCGCCTAGGCGAGCGCCTAGTAGCGCCTTCTTGAACAGTGGTGGCAACAATACTGCTAAACCTAGACTTTTTTATATAGAGAATGTATGGGCTGTTGTTTAAACTACTCTGCTTCTGTTTTTGTTAAAAATGTTTTGCAACATGATTTTTGAATGAATGGTTGATGATCTTCATGCTGTGAAAAGAAGATGAACGGTAAATCTAGACTTTTTATACACAGAGTGTATTATGCTGTTGTTAAACTACCCACTTCCGCAACATGATTTTGAATGAATGATAGGTGATCTACCTGTTTAAAATAAGATGCAACGTTCTCCATTTACATCAGACTTCATATGATTGATTTGAATACCTGCATGAACAATGTGATTTAAAATATGTGCTGTTATTTCATCATTCCATTTGTATAAAACCTTCATTGCGTTCAGACTTGAATGCTTGGGAGAAATTTAGACCTGCTAACATACATGGCTAAACATACATTTGTCATGCACTATAGTGTTAATAAACATTCGAAGAGTGGAAAATTCGCTTGCAGTAGTAAGATATATATCCTTTTCATCCACTCACTACTTTCTACTTATTTGACAATCAGATCTCTCCACGTCAAGGTCTTCTACGAGTGCGTGAATTCACATTGGCCGAGATTGAGCACTTCGTAGATCCTGAGGATAAGTCACATCCCAAGTTTGTTGATGTTGCTGATTTGGAGTTCTTGATGTTTCCGAGAGAGCTGCAGCTCTCAGGGGAGTCAGCCAAGTTAACGAAGCTTGCAGAAGCAGTTTCGAAGGTTTGAACTTGATGTCTATTATCTTTTGTTGAGTTACTTGTTTTTCTTCTTCCGTTTGGATTAGAGGCAGTTGAGTTAGTCACTTTTCATCTTCTTCCACTTTGGATTAGAGGTGGTTTGCTTCTATTTCTAGAACTTATAATATGTTTCTTCCTTACAGGGAACTGTTAATAATGAGACACTTGGTTACTTTATTGGAAGGGTCTATCTTTTCCTGACACGTTTGGGAATTGATAAGAGCCGATTGCGCTTCAGACAGCATCTACCCAATGAGATGGCTCATTATGCTGCTGACTGCTGGGATGCAGAGATTGAGTGTTCTTATGGATGGATAGAGTGTGTGGGCATTGCAGATAGATCTGCATATGATTTAAAAGCTCATTCTGTAAGCTACATCACATCCGATGAATAATTTTGCAGTTACTGATTTTAGTCCTTTGGACATGTTGCAATTGAAATGGAAGTTGCTCCTTTCATTCATTAATATGTTTAGTCTTGACTGTGTTCTTGAGTGTGCAACTAATGTTGATCATGCTTTCCTGATTGGTGTATCATAGGAGAAAAGTGGCGTTCCACTTGTTGCTCATGAAAAGTTTTCAAAGCCTAGAGAAGTTGAGGTGAGTTATCTATCAGATTTGATTCTTCAGTATTTTTGGAGTCACTAATAATGTACTACTATTGAATAATGTGTGCTACTAGTTATGTTTTATTTTTGCTCTTGAAGTATATTACAAGTTCCATCATCAAGAAGCATTCTTTGATGACATTATTACAGTTTTTGTTCTTTAATGCATAATCAATTATGTCTACCATTAATATATCTGAATTTCCTTGCTGCTACAGAAACTTGTTATCGTGCCCTCAAAGAAAGACCTAGGGCTTGCTTTCAAGGGCAATCAGAAGATGGTGGTTGAAGCATTGGAGGTAACACATCTTGTGCTCTGTCTACAATTTCTTAGGCAAGTTTTATCATGTCTACCAAAGTAGGAACTTTCGTCGTTGACTTTATTCTTGGACAAACAGGCTATGAGTGAGAAGGAAGCAATGGACATGAAGGCTGCATTGGAATCTAAGGGGGAGACGAACTTCCAAGTTTGCACACTTGGAAAGGACGTGGTGATTACAAAGAAAATGGTATCAATCGGTATGGAGAAGAAGCTGGAGCACCAGCGAGTCTTCACCCCCTCAGTTGTTGAGCCCTCATTTGGCTTAGGGAGGATAATCTATTGTCTGTTTGAGCATTCCTTCTACACAAGACCTAGCAAATCAGAAGAGGAGCAGCTGAATGTCTTCCGGTTCCCTCCTATTGTGGCTCCTATCAAGTGCACTGTGTTCCCGCTGGTAAAGAATCAAGAGTTTGATGATGCCGCCAAAGTGCTTGCTAAAGAATTAACAGCTGCAGGCATATCACACATTATTGACACGACTGGTACGTACCATATTGAGCAGGAAAATAGTTTCTCGACCATAAAAAAACTTAAAAGGCATTGCACATGCTCATATTATTATTTGCTTCTGAAGGCATTTCTATCGGGAGGAGGTACGCAAGAACGGACGAGATCGGTGTTCCTTTTGCAGTAACCGTGGATTCTGCAACAGAGGTGACGATCCGAGAGAGGGACAGCAAACAGCAGGTGAGGGTGGGCATCGACGAGGTGGCATCCGTGGTGAAGGAGCTGACAGAAGGCCAAAGCACCTGGACCGATATTTCATTCAAGTATCCCAGTCATATCGGCCCCCAAGGTGACCAGGAGTGAGTTGCCTGGCTACAGTTTGCACCGTCCCCGTCCAGATCACCAAAACGTCATTCATCTTCCAGTTGCCTGGTTCATACCGTTCTGCTGTTGATGGCACCGTCCCTGCCCGTACTTAGTTCACCCATTGTCATGATCTTACCTATACATTTGAAGAATGTTTTACCATACACATACAATGGAATTGACATCATCTACCATACATTTTGAGTCTTAAGGAGTACGTCAAGTTGTAATGAAGCTATTGAATTTTCAATCTTTCACCTACTTGTGGCATCTCTTGTGGACAGTCAAAGATTTTTCTCGTCACCCCTGTGTTGGAAGTCTTGTAAGGTGGCTCCGGTCTCCCACGCATTCTCCTCCACTACCTTTGACGCCTGTTTAACACGGCCTGGTACACGGACATCGCCATTGCCTCCCGAGCAGTTTAGGTGAGGATGGACCCCGCGGCCCAGCCACTGCTCGCCACGGCGGAGCACGACCACGAGGCTGACGGGCGCGTCACCGTCGTGCCCGGGAACGGAAACAAACACGCCGAGGACGACGACGAAGAAGCGGAGGAGATGTCCACGGCCACGCAGAGCCGGCTGGAGGAGAGCGGCACAGCCTCGGCTGGCGCCGGCGACGAGGCGGACGAAGAGATGGCATCGCGCATGCAGCGGCGCCTGGACGCTCTTCCGGGGAAGCCGCACGAGAGCGAGCCCTTCACCATCTTCCGCGTGGCGGGGCCCATGCGCGACCGCAACCGCCACCTCTACGAGCCGCAGATGGTCTCCGTCGGCCCCTTCCACCGGGGCGCCGCCCGCCTCCGCGCCATGGAGGAGCACAAGTGGCGCTACCTCCGCGACCTCCTCGCGCGCGGCCACGCGCCGCTCGCGTCCTACGCCCGCGCCGCGCGGGCCCTCGAGCCCGCGGCGCGCCGCCGCTACGCCGAGCCCACCGAGGACCTCCTCACGCCGCGGGACTTCGCCGAGATGCTCCTCCTCGACGGCTGCTTCATCGTCGATTTCTTCCTCAAGGGCGAGGACGGCGCCGCCGACGCGCTCATCGACGCCGCCTGGGCCATGCAGAACGTCTACAGCGACCTCTTCCTCCTCGAGAACCAGCTCCCCTTCTTCGTCCTCGAGCGCTTCTACGCCATCGCCACCGGCGGCCGAGGCCGCGACCACCTCGTCACCAGCCTCCTCGCCAAGTACCTCACCGTCGAGACCCCGCAGGACGCCGCCACGGCCAGGCCCCCCGACGGCGAGATCCTCCACCTGCTGCACCCTACTACCACTGGTTCCTCCCACCACAAGACGAGGACGACGCCGCCCCTCCCGCCGGCGGCAGCAACAAGGTCGCCGAGGAGGAGGCGTTCGACGAGTGGCTCGCCAAGCCCATGGACGAGCGCCTGCCGTGGCTGCTCCCCTCGGCGTCGGAGCTGGAGGACGCCGGCGTCACGTTCCGGGCCAAGAAGTCCCCCCGCAGTCTCGTGGACGTGACGTTCCGCGCCCGCGACGGCGTGCTCGAGATCCCGGCCGTGGAGAGCTACACGAACCGCGCCATGTTCGCCAACCTCCTAGCGTACGAGCAGAGCCGGGGCCGGTGGGAGCTGCAGCGGCTGATGAGCTACGTGGTGCTCATGGCGTCGGTGGCGTCCCACGGGCGGCGCGACGTGGAGATCCTGCAGCGGGCCGGGGTGTTCGTCAAGGGGGACGAGGAGACGGCGGCGTTCTACGCGCACCTTGGCGAGCTCTGCGGCGGTGCCGCCGCCGGCACGCCGGGCGTCGCCAACAACTGCTACGCCGACATGTTCCGCGACGTGAGGGGATACTGCGGCCGCAGCTGGAACCGGCACCGCGCCGTGCTCGCTCACGACTACTTCAGCAACCCGTGGACGAGCATGTCAGCCGCCGCCGCTGTGCTCCTGCTCGTCCTCACCGTCGTGCAGACTGTATACACTGTGCTGCCGTACTACCACCAATAGGCATCGATCCATCATCCTGCGTTAAATTTCATGCATGCACCGAGTTGTCGCAATCTTGTACTCTCTCCGTTTTTATTTTCTTTACATATTAAATTTGACGTCAAATTTTATAAAGTTTGACCAAATTTATAAAATATATATAAACATTACAATAATAAATCTATAGGATGCGAAAATATATTCAATAATCAATCTAATGATATTGATTTGTTATTGTATTTCCTCCGCTTTTATTTACTCCACGTGTTAGCTTTGGTTAAAGTTAAACTTTATAAAATTTGAAACGAAAAGGGGCGATAGCACCCGGGAGTCCAGGCACCCCCTATCTGTCCGTTCACTGGTTTTAAGATTTGTGCCGTGGCCTAGCGAGCAGCAGGCCTTTCGCAGTTCAGGAGAGATTCGAACCAGTGCCTGCTACTCCCATGCACTTTGCAGAGTATGCGAACAGTGATCCATGCAGCCGTGTGGGACCGATTCCTTTTTTCTTGTTTGACCCATGTTGTAGCCAACCCGTGAGGGGAACAGTGAGCGCAGTAAACTTCTTTTTTTTACTGGAGTAGCACCGCTTTGTCTTTTGAGTGTTAGTTGAGAAGTTGAGACAGACAAAAAAAATAGAGAACCTATGTGTGAGAACTGAGAAGTGAGACAGATGTTTTTATGTAAAAAAAAGAGAGTGATGTTTTTTTACTAGGTGACAAAGAGACGGTGTGAAATAACCTGTGCATAATTGCTTAGGACTGTGAGATAACTTTGGAGAGAGAGGGTTGCGAGCAGAAAAAACTTGTGAGGACACTTTGCATGCATGTGATGTGATTATGTGAGAGAAACTTTTTAAGGCTAAAACAATGTGAGAGTATGAACAGAGGAGAGGAGAGAGATGTGCCGGCAACAGGCCTGGTCCCATGATGGATTAATTTAGATTGATTGCACTGCAAAAGTTCTGTAGGCCGACATGCTTGACTATACTGTGCAAGAGGGTGCCTAGACAACCGGGTCCTAAAAATCCATTCTCATTTTGACAAAGTTTAGAGACAAAATATTAACATATACTCCCTCCGTTCATTTTTGTAAGTCATTTCAGACAACTGAAAATGGGCTGCTTTGCACGCTGTCTGAAATGTCTTCAACGCCTTATAAAAATGAATAGAGAAAATATTATTTTTTATAAACTTAGTCACTTCAGTCAAATCTAATATACAGACTAAATAAAAATAAAGGGAGTATATGTTACTATTTTTGTCTATAAACTTTGTTAAAGTTTATAAAGTTTGATTTTGACCAAATTAATATGTGAAGTAAATAAAAACGGATGGAGTAAAGTAATAAACGTTTGTGATATTATGGATGCCTGTTAGTTTGAGCCGATTCTCCTGCATCAGGCTGATGATCGGAAGCAATACCTTGCTATTTATGCGTTGCTCCAGAGCGTCAGCGCCCGCATTCATGCCTGGCCAGAGTGGTCGAGACCGCTTACTGGTGCCGGCATTGAAGCGACACGCCGGCCGAGGGAGCGCCGCCAGCGCCGCTTCCCGATGCAGGCGACTGCCTCGCGTTCAAACGCCTGTTCGTCCGTCTGCCGCCCACATTGATGATATGCGGTTGCTGAGGCGTCTCCTCTGACGCCACCCGTCCGTCCCTCTGCCGCCCACCATTGCTATATAAACCGCTGCCGCAGTCATCCACCTCCGACCGCTCTCCGCACCACTCCCACCATGGATCCCTACCCCGCCAAAGCTCTCTCGAACGGGCTGACGTCGGACCAGAAGAAGGAGATGGTCGCCATTGCTGCCGGCTGGCTGGCTGGTAGGTAGCCGGAGGACGACTATGTCCCAATGGAGGACGCTGTCGACGACGAACCGTCGCCTCCCTCCTCCTCCGCGCCACCCTCTCCCATGCATTGCACCATGACCATCGGCGAGGCCCGTGCCCATTACATGGACATGATGCCGGAGGAGCGGGAGGAGCAGTTCCGGGAGGCGCAGGCCAATGCCGCCTACAACAACCACCTCCTGCAGGAGCACGTGCAGGCGGAGGAGCAGCTCGCCGTCGGCAGGGCTGTCGTGCCGGACGCGGACCTGGCGGAGCAGGAGGCGTTGCTCGAGTCTTACCTGACGGTGTCCTGGACTAGGGGGTACTAACCTAGTCGGCCCATAGTCCTCAGGCTGGGCTGGTGGGCCCTCATTCCCATTGAGATGGACTCCGGAAGCTACACGCCTGGATGTGATCAAGATTGTGCCTGCCAAAGACTTGACGTATACTCCAAGATATCTCCTGCCGCCTCCATACGATCCTCTGGATACCAACCATGTCACCCTAGATGCCCTACCTGGTGTGTGTATAAGCCAAGGGGTTTAGCCCGTAGAGGGGAGGGAATCACAATCTCATTCACCCAGCCCTAGAGGTAGAACACAATTTACGATCTCGAGGTAGATCAACTCTGTACTTGATACATCTCCATCAATATAAACAAGAGCAGGACGTAGGGTTTTACCTCCATCAAGAGGGCACAAACCTGGGTAAACATCGTCTCCCCCTGTTCTTGTTACCACCAATCCGAGATCCACAACTCGGGACCCCCTACCCTGAGGTCTCCCGGATTTCACATCGACACTGGTGCTTTCATTGAGAGTTCCGCGGTGTGATCACCAGAAGGATCGATGGCTAATTTGCAGATCAACCGCGACACCTGCCACGGGAACGTTTACATCCCCGGCCAACTTTTTGTGTTCGGTAGCATGATCTTTTGCGCCGACTCGGCAGGCCATTTGGCTTCCGTCAAGAACTATGCCATGGGTCAGATCATAACTTTTGGAGGCCTAGAATACACCACGGACTCCCTTGGCAAGCTTGTCCTATTGGGCTGGACGCCCGACCGGGTTGAGGGTCTATCAGACATCGGAGGCTCGACTCCGGAAACGATCTCCTTCGGGGGCATCATACCAGGCTCCCTGGCCCCACCGGAGGAACCTAACATGATGACCCCGAGTGATCTTGCCTTGCCACCAAGCCCGGATGCTAGTCCGGCCCCCATCTTGGAAGTTACATCGGGTTTAGAACCGACCCTAGTGCAGGATCTGGAGTTGGCTTTGGATCCTCACCACGCTAAAAACATGCTGAATTATATGCCTGGCGTACTTTGAGTTAGCCCCACCTATAGCCAGGCCATAAACCCCGATGAGTTGTCTCAGCTGCATGAGATGCTCGACCGCATCCAAAGCTTATCAATCTCGGATGGCAAGACCTCGGTTTACGACAAGATCAGACTTAAAGATGACGATCAGGAAATTTACGTCCCACCCACCACCCATCTACTCGCCACGGTCGACGACTTAACCGACGTGCTAGACTACGACGTGGCCACTAACATGGATGAAGATGTCGATGGCCCTACGAAAAACACCCCGCCGTTGATAAACACCAGCAAGTGGACCGCAACATCTACTTATGATGTATACATGGTCGACACTCCTAGAAACCCATCCATACGTCGACACAGACGCGGACGGGGCACCAACAGGGACATCAGCGGGAACAACGCCACCGTCGATAACGGCGGCACGACAACCGACGAGGCTGATGACCCACGGGAGGATCTTCAAGCTTCCGAAGAACGTCACACTAGTCCCAAAGGAATCCCCGAGAACCTGTACCCCAATGACCTCTTTGAAGGGGCCGACGACAATTACATGCCGAAATTCGAGGAAGACAAGAGCCTCGGTACCGAGGACTTCATAGTCCCCGAAAACCCAGTTGAGCAAGAATGCTTCCAGCGACTCCTTGTCGCCACCGCCCGAAGCATGAAGCGGAAGTAGCAACAGCTGCAGGCCAACGAAGATGCACTAAACGACAAGTGGGTCGAAATACTCTCGGCCGAACAAGATCTCAAAGAACGACATCATAGCGCGCCCAAATCTTATCCACGCAGGCATCTGCTGCCTGAGTTTAATGATGAACTAACTGCCAATGTGCCCGACCGACCTCCCAGAGGGCGCAACATGCTAGTGCGGGAAAAATTTCTACACCCAACCAGCTCCACGCCGTCACGGCAAGGACCCTGTGGATTACTTAGACCCTCATGATGTTCAACGTCGGATAGACGAAAACCGAGCGCCACCTTGGTCCATTTACGGATAAAAAAGGCACGAACCCGCAGGACTTAACGGCTATGATGCCTGGATGGATAGGAACGATCGAGCTCTGGACCAGGCCTACACACAGATTTCCCCCGATATCTGGTGCGATACTACTCGGACCCGAGGCCCCGCTCACCCGGTCTATTTCACAGACAGGGTAATGGAACACCAGTTCCTGGACGGGTTCAAACCTATCAACATCGAATCGTATGATGGAACAACCGACCCAGCGGTGTGGATCGAGGATTTCCTCTTACATATACATATGGCCAATCGAGATGACCTCCATGCCATCAAGTATCTGCCGCTCAAGTTAAAGGGGCCGGCAAGGCATTGGCCGAATAGCCTGCCTCCTTACTCCATCGGGAGCTGGGAAGCCCTCGAGGATGCCTTTAGGGAAAATTTCCAAGGAAACTATGTCCAACCTCTGGACGCCGACGACGTTAGCCGCGTCATCCAGCAATTCGGTGAATCAGCTCGGAAGTTCTAGAACAGGTTCCTCACTAAAAAGAACCAGATTATAGACTGCTCCGACGCCGAGGCCATTGCGGCATTCAAGAATAACAGTCAAGATGAATGGCTCGTCCGGCAGCTCGGGCAGGATAAGCCGAGGACCATGGCAGCTCTCACCTTGTTCATGACCCGCTTTTGCGTGGGAGAGGATAGCTGGCTGGCCCGTAGTACTTGCAACGGCAAGGCAGGCACCTCGGAGACTCGCGACGCCAATGGCAAGCCCAAGCGCAATAAAAATAAGTGCTGGCATAGAAACGACCAGAGCGATAAAGAGGACACCGCAGTCAATGCAGGGTTCAACGAACCTAGATCTAGACAGAAAAGGAAGCCCTTTAAAAGGAACATGTATGGGCCCAACCAGCTAGACAGGATCCTTGACAGGCCATGCCAAATCCACGATACCTTGGACAAACCAACAAACCACACTAAGAGGAATTGCTGGGTCTTCAAAATAGTTGGTAAAATAGCGACGGAGGGGAATAGTAAAGCCCAGCCTCGAGCGAGGACGAGGATGACCTCGACGGCCAAATAATGATGGCCAGAAGCAGTTTCCTCACGAGGTGAAGGACGTAAACATGATCTACGTCACACACATCCCCAAGAGGGAGAGGAAATGCGCACTCCGGGACGTTTATGTGTTGGAGCCCGTCACCCCGAAGTTCAATCCGTGGTCGGCTTACCCGATCACAGTTGACAAACACGACCATCCGACCAACATCATGCATGGCGGATCGGCAGCGCTGGTCCTAGACCCATCGATGGATTTCATCTGACGCTTGTCCTCATGGACAGAGGTAGCAGCCTCAATTTAATCTACGCTGATACGATCAGAAAGATGGGCACCGACTCCTCGGATCAAGCCCAGCACCATCACCTTTAAAGGTGTGATACCAGGCATCGAAGCTCGCTGCACGAGAACTGTGACACTGGAGGTAGTCTTCGCGTCACCCGAGGACTTAAGGAGCGAGGAATTAATCTTTGACATTGTACCTTTTCGCAGCGGATATCACGCGCTTCTAGGGTGCACTAGATTTGCTCGCTTCAACGTAGTCCCGCATTATGCTTACCTCAAGCTCAAAATGCCAGGACCAAACAATGTTATCATAGCCAATGGCAACACCAAAAGCTCTCTCTGGATGGAGGAGTAGACCGCGGCTTTCGCAGCCGAGGTGCAGGCATCTGAGGAGGTAGCCCGTGCGGGCAAGCGCACCCCCAGATCATCATAGCGTACGCGGGTCGGGCCAGCTGACCTTGGACAAGCACTCCCCCACCCTAAATAGGGGCACAGGCTCCTCGCGCGCCTCCCCTAGAAGGGGCATTACGTCCCCAGGGTGCATAACTTTGCATTGAAAATTCCCTGGGTCGCTGAGGAGCAAAAATAATGGAAACGTCGGATCAGCTAGACCGAGTAGCGACGCGCTTTGGGCTTGCACATCGGTGAGGTTATGTCAAAGACCTAGCCAAGAATAGCATGCCCATGTGGCGTTAACCACCCAACTAGCAGCTGCAGACCCAGTTGTCGGTGTTCATCATTTTCATTGTATATCCATGTTAGATTTTATTTTTGCTTTCTTTTGCGTGTTTGAAAAACTTTGAAAATCCAAAAATATTTCTTGCTTCTTTTCGGCTTTTCTTTCTTGTTTAGTTAGTTCGTAGTATTAAAAGAAAACCCCAAAAGATTTCTCGTTTCTTCTTTTGTTGTTCGTTAGGAGTTCGTCCATGTAAATAGTTTTCCCACTTTTCGTTTACTTCTTTTGTTTGCTTTCTTCAGAAAAAACTGAAAAACTCCAAAAACATTTCGATGTGTTTCTTTGAAATTCCTTTTCTTTTTTGAGTCGTTGTTTGGAGAAGAATATACTAGAATTGTTAAGTGGCTCTCATATACATTACTTTTGATTAATGAAGAGCCAATATTACCTTCACTACAAACTTTGCTCTATTTAGTGACGCTTCACTTGTGTCATGTAAAACCCGTTTTCGTCAAAGAAAATACGCTGGTGATGTTTTCCGATTGTCACCCCCACCATCACCGAAGCGTCATCATAGAAAATAAAATTTTGACCGTACCACTTTTTTTGTCACGCAAGTTCGCATGTTAGGTGACGAACCAAAAAATGTCACCGGCGGTCGTGTTAGGTGACGGCCCAGAATGTCACCTAAGATGGCCCAATCTGTTGCCTAAGATCTTTTTGGCGATGACAATCCCATCACCGGTGATCGGCCCGAGGGTTTGACCGGTCAAAGATTCTGACAGGTAGGTGATGACCCACAAGTATAGGGGATCTATCGTAGTCTTTTTGATAAGTAAAAGTGTCAAACCCAATGAGGAGCAGAAGGAAATGACAAGCGGTTTTCAGCAAGGTATTCTCCGCAAGCATGAAAATTATCGGTAATAGATAGTTGTGTGATAAGATAATTCGTAACGGGTAACAAGTAAAAAAAGTAACTAAGGTGCAGCAAGGTGGCCCAATCCTTTTTGTAGCAAAGGACAAGCCTGGACGAACTCTTATATAAAGCAAAGCGCTCCCGAGGACATATGGGAATTGTTGTCAAGTTAGTTTTCATCATGCTCATATGATTCGCGTTCGTTACTTTGGTAATTTGATATGTGGGTGGACCGGTGCTTGGGTGTTGCCCTTCCTTGAACAAGCCTCCCACTTATGATTAACCCCTCTCGCAAGCATCCGCAACTACGAAAGAAGAATTAAGGTAAACCTAACCATAGCATGAAACATATGGATCCAAATCAGCCCCTTATGAAGCAACGCATAAACTAGGGTTTAAGCTTTTGTCACACTAGCTACCCATCATCTACTTATTACTTCCCAATGCCTTCCCCTAGGCCCAAATCATGGTGAAGTGTCATGTAGTCGACGTTCACATAACACCACTAGAGGAGAGACAACATACATCTCATCATAATATCGAACGAATACCAAATTCACATGATTACTTATAACAAGACTTCTCCCATGTCCTCAGGAACAAACGTAACTACTCACAAAGCATATTCATGTTCATAATCAGAGGAGTATTAATTATCATTAAGGATCTGAACATATGATCTTCCACCGAATAAACCAACTAGCATCAACTACAAGGAGTAATCAACACTACTAGCAAACAACAGGTACCAATCTGAGGTTTTGAGACAAAGATCAGATACAAGAGATGAACTAGGGTTTGAGAGGAGATGGTGCTGATGAAGATGTTGATGGAGATTGACCCTCTCTCGATGAGAGGATCGTTGGTGATGATGATGGCGATGATTTCCCCCTCCGGGAGGGATGTTTCCCAGGCAGAACAGCTCAGCCGGAGCCCTAGATTGGTTCTGCCCAGGTTCCGCCTCGAGACAGCGGCGCTTCATCCCGAAAGCTTCCTTTTGATTTTTTCCAGGTCAAAACACACCATATAGCAGAATATGGGCGTCGGGGGCCTGCCAGGGGGCCCACAAGCCCGGAGGGCGCGCCCTCAACCATTGTGGATGGCAGGTGGCCCCCCTCTGGTGCTTTCTTCGCCCAATATTTTTTATGTATTCCAAAAATATTCTCCGTAAAGCTTCAGGACTTTTGGAGTTGTGCAGAATAGGTCTCTAATATTTGCTCCTTTTCCAGTCCAGAATTCCAGCTGCCGGCATTCTCCCTCTTCATGTAAACCTTGTAAAATAAGAGAGAATATACATAAGTATTGTGATATAATGTGTAATAAGAGCCCATAATGCAATAAATATCAATATAAAAGCATGATGCAAAATGGGCGTATCAGTAGGGCCAGCAGTTGCTGACGTGGCTTCGTCCTTGTGGGTCCGCCATGGGTTTTATTGTCGATGGTCCCGTCAGTAATAAATCAACGTCAGTTTTGACCGGATAATGTTGCTCTCATATGGGCCGAGAAGATGCTGACGTGGCTGCTTACACCATGCATCATTTTTTCGTTGAAGATGTGTCGTCTGACCGGCCAACGGTTCTGACATGTGGGCCCATTGTTGGGCTGACATGGATGCTGGCAGGCGGGTCCATACGTGGGTGACGTGGTTTGTTACATGTGGGACCATACGCCGGTGACGGCGCCCATAACCGTCACAGTTTGTACCCGTGGTCAATTTGTTTTATATTGCAAAAATTGGCCAACATATTTGACAATTTTGATATGAATTCGTGCAAAATTGGAATTTTAATGCAAATTGAGATGTCACTGCTTTTATTAAACTGCAAACTTGACAATTGTCAAACAGACTCTCTCAGACATTACGATAACCAACCATGGTAAAAACCCATAGTATAAAATTAGACATGACTCAGTTTCACGGCATCCTAGCATCGCAACCCTGATGATGTACCTAACCAGGGCATCAAGTTCATCTAGTCTCTTTTCGATATTCGTAGTTTTCTCTTTCACATTCTTGACGATTGTAAGTTTTTCCTGCTGCTCTTGGAGGCCATTCTTGATAGATTGAATATGGTTGTACTGATCAGACACCCTCAATTTCAGGTCCTCAATGTCATCTTGTTGCTCTGGCAGAGCATTCTTGACAGTTTCAAGTACTTTTTGCTGCTCTAGAAGGGTATTGTTGACAGATTTAAGTTGATCTGCACATCTGGCCGGAGACACTTCCAACTTCATGTTCTTGTTGCTGCTCTGCCAGGGCCTTCTTGACAGTTTCAAGTTCTAGCTGCTGCCATGCCAGGTCCTTCTTCATAGCATCTAGTTTGTCACGTCGTGCTCGACTGCTACTGGTTCTTCCTGCTGCATTGCCAGTGGACTGATGACCGGTTCAGATTGTTGTTTCTCGGGCAAATGACCTGCAGTAAGGCCATCATTTGAGCGTCCTAACTTTCCCTATAGAAAAAAATCATGCAGGTTACATCATATGGGAGAATTCCAAAAGCTATAGATGCATTTGCCGCAATATACAACTACATGGGTGAACAAAGGTCAAAACTAAGGAAGTGTTCACACAAAAGAGTTGGCCTACTCACTAGGTGACCCCGCTTTCGCTTTGATTTGCTTGAGCTGGGTAATACATATGCATTCAGAGATATGAGATGTTTGAACTCTTGAAGCAGCACATGTAGAGCCTTAGTCACCGATTCCAGTTGATGACGATAATATTCCTGACATAATGTACTTATAGACATTAGATTGTAGTGTATGATGTCTACTATGCAACTTTATTCTTGTAGACTCGTGTTGGGCGTCCAAGCGCAGAGTTTTGTAGGACCGTAGCAATTTTCCCTCAAGTGGATGACCTAAGGTTTATCAATCCGTGGGAGGCGTAGGATGAAGATGGCCTCTCTCAAACAACCCTGCAACCAAATAACAAAGAGTCTCTTGTGTCCCCAACACACCAATACAATGGCAAATTGTATAGGTGCACTAGTTCGGCGAAGAGATGGTAATAAAAGTGTAGTATGGAAGGTAGAAATATATTTTTATAATCTGAATTAAATGAAAACAGCAAGGTAGCAAGTAACAAAAGTGAGCACAAACGGTATTGCAATGCTTGAAAATGAGGCCTAGGGTCCGTACTTTCACTAGTGCAATCTCTCAAAATGCTAATCCAATTGGATCATATAACCATCCCTCAAAGTGCGATGAAGAATCACCCCAAAGTTCTTATCTAGCGGAGAACATAAGAAGAAATTGTTTGCAGCTCTTCTTTCCGATCGATCTATCCAAGAGTTGGTACTAAAATAACACCAAGTTATTCTTTCCGATCGATCTATAAGAGTTCGTACTAAAATAATACCGAAGCAAATTCAGATTCACAATACTCAATCGAACACAAAGAACCTCAAAGAGTGCCCCAAGATTTCTACCGGAGAAAGTAGGATGAAAAAGTGCATCAACCCCTATGCATAGATTACCCCAATGTCACCTCGGGAATCCACGAGTCGAGTGCCAAAACATATATCAAGTGAATCAATATAATACCCCGTTGTCACCATGCGTATTCATATGCAAGACATATATCATGTGCTCTCAAATCCATAAAAGTATTCAATCCAATAAGAACGAAATCTCAAAGGGAAAACTCAATTCATCAAAACAAGATAGAGAGGGAGAAACACCATATGATCCAACTATATTAACAAAGCCCACGATACATCAAAATCGTGCCATCTCAAGATCACGAGAGAGAGAGAGATTAAACACATAGCTACTGGTACAAACCCTCAGCCCCGAGGGTGGACTACTCCCTCCTCATGATGGTGGCCGCCGGGATGATGAAGATGGCCACCGGTGATGATTTTCCCCTCTGGCAGGGTGCCGGAACAGGGTCCAGATTGGTGTTTCGTGGATACAAAGGCCTGCGGCGGAGGAACTTCCGATCTAGGGTTATTTCTGATGGTTTCTCTATTTATAGGATTTTTCAGCGTTGGAATCATGCGAGGTGAGCACAACACACCACGCCTCGGGTTGGGATCCAGGTGCGCCCTGGTGGGTTGTGCCCTCCTCATGGCTCTTCTGGCCCTCCCACGAAGCTTTGGGGGTCTCTTTTGTTCCAAAAAAATCATCAAAAAGTTTCAGCTCATTAGGAGAACTTTCATTTCTGCACAGAAAACAACACCACGGTAGTTCTCCTGAAAACAGTGTCAGTCCGGGTTAGTTCCATGCAAATCATTCCAAAACCATATAAAATTGTTGTAAACATGGCATGCATACTTCATAAATTATAGATACGTTGGAGACGTATCAGTGCATAATTTAGATCCCATGACACATGACATAGAAAGTAGACATATTCTAACCATAGATGAAGAATTTCTTATAACATTGACCTGTACATCTTTAGTACTGACGGATGTGCATCTTTTTGTTCACTATCGCTGCCACATTCATTCAGTTCTTCATGGTGTGTACATTTAAGTGAAGGACCACTTGCTCATAGATCTGATAAAGATAGGTAATCTATCATACGACGACAATACCAAGCTAGTAACTCAAGAAGCTTCTCCTATCGGTACAGGTTCTTCTTCTTCTTCATCTGTATTTGACATTTTGTTTGCTTCTATAGTTTTGATCATGGCAATATGTGTTCATGTGGTACCAGTCCTCACATATTCAAGGTGAACCCAAGAGGTTTGAAATGCACATCCATTTTGTTCATTTATCATGTGAAGTTGACTGTTTACACATTATAGTGTGTATGGCCGGTTGTCATGTCATACTGTGAGCTTCTACCATGAGCATGCGGAAAGGTGCCTCCATAGGTGAATGTTCACAAAAGTATGTGCATTTGACATTTTATTTTTGCTTATGTACTATTTATGGGCAAATGTTCATGTGTTGGGATGTTCATTGCATATGTAAGGTGATCCCAATTGGTTTGCAATGCACATAAGTTTCGTTTGTGTGGGGTATCTTGAATAAAGCAAGTTCATCGTGTCAAGTGTCACGTCTGGTTAGAAATAAAAGTCCAGAGTGCCAATTTTTACATCATAATTTGATATATCCTTAAAAAAACAAGTTGAGCATGCCATATCAAGACCACACACAACACAGGCAAGTCGAGCATGGGCGTGGTACAAAATATATTGCTCGAACCCACCTAATTTATTTTGCTTCAACTAAAAATACATAAAAAAATTGTTTGAACAGATGCCTGATTCCCCGTGCGTCTTGGAACCAACAGGCCACGTCGAAACTGCTCTGGTCGGTTACCTTTTTGCATGAGAAATTAACGATCGAATTCCTTGTACCACATCCATTTGCATCTTTTTCCTCGGCCATTCTTCGTCCTCCACAACCCCCGCAGCCTCCCAACAGCCATGGACTACAAGAAACTAACAATGGAAACCCAGAATATCATTGCCCATGGCACAACCATGCTGGAGGTGGTGTACACCAACGAACCTAGGATTGTGGAGCGAGTCATTTCCATGTACGAGAAATGGCTCTAGGAGGAGAAGAACAAGTTCATTGGACTCGACCTCCAGTACACCCGTTCGAGCAGTTACAGATGAGAAGGGGTCGCCGTCGTGCAACTTGCAATGTGCGAGCATGTCCTCATGTACCACTACTGCAGGTCCGAGTGGTGCCAGGCGTTGGATCAATTCCTGCAATGCAAATCGATAACTTTCGCTAGAGTGGACATGAGGGGCGACAAGATCATGCTTTCCCGTGCATGGATAACGATTCCAGACGAACACCATGTCGACATCCAAGAGCAGTTCTATATCAAAGGTGGTGGAGAAAGGGACTCCATGGGTGACCTTGCAGGGGCCATCATTGACCCGTCATACAAGAACATGAAGAAATAAGCACTAGTACCGGGAGTGAAAGCTGCTTTCCCCATTGCTCCTCGAGTACACAACAAAAGATGGGTACATTAGCTACGATTTGTACCATCTGATCCTAATCATTAAGGATGGGCTACATCATCTTCTCTAACCACCATTAAGGGAATGACTCCACCCTCGTAAGAACAAAGACGAGGGATCTTCGAACGACTTGAAGCATTGGAAGGGAAACAATGGGTGGTGAATTGCAAGAACTTGGGTGTGTACATTCAACTAGTAGTATGTTCATTTAGATCGAGCGAACATATGTTCTAACTATGATTGCAGTAGGT
The DNA here is from genome assembly GCF_002575655.3 of Aegilops tauschii subsp. strangulata. Lineage (NCBI taxonomy): Eukaryota > Viridiplantae > Streptophyta > Magnoliopsida > Poales > Poaceae > Aegilops > Aegilops tauschii. Next base: position 254,083,598 of record NC_053041.3, read on the forward strand.
CAAAGATGTCATGTGTTATTGCAAGAACTTGGGTGTCTACATTCAACTAGTAATATGTTAATTTAGGTATGAGCGATCATATGTTCTAACTATGATTGTACTAGGTCAAAGATGTCATGTGTTATTGCATTATACTTATTTACATAGAATAAGTGGTGTGGTGATGTACAAATGCATGGTGCTTATGTAAAAATATGTGATTGCACCTTTGTTAACTTTTTGCAAAAAAAATCGTGAATAGTGTGAGCAATTTCAGAAATATTTGCAAGGGCTTTCAAAATATGCATGAAACAATTTGAGCACTTACACAATACATCGAGAGCACTTTCATAGTCTTTGCACGTTAAAAAAAAGCAATGCACTGTCATGTGTTCGTGTGTAGAAAAAAAAGCAACAAACGTCAAGTCTTCATGTGCCTCCTCGTCTGCCTCGCATGAACTGGGCACCCTCAGATCATGGCTACACGGCGCACGCTTGGTATGGCCGTCGTTCAAACATATTCGACAGCCTCCTCGTCTCTCACCATGATTTAAGCGATTGCCAACTCCCCTCTACATCACCTTCACCATTCCACTCCCAATCTCTCTCGCATCTTTCTATCACTAGCACCATGTCTCGCGACGGATCTTTCGGCACCCTCGATGGCGACAGGACGGCGATGCCGGGCTTACTATCCTCGTTCACTTGGGAATGCTATGTCAACCTCCACGGTGGCTACACCATCTGCATCGTCTACACCAACGAGATTAGTGCTGTCAACACGTGGATACAAGAGAGCGAGGCGTACATGCGAGCGTATGAACTGGTGGTTGTCAGCATAGACCTCGAGTAGTACACTCCCTCGTAGGACAAGGCAACAATCATCCGTCTTTGCGACATCTCTACTTGTCTCGTTTACCAGGTATGCTGGTCGTCAAGGGTGAGCGCATCCCTGCGGAAGTTCCTCCTCAAGGAACAGTATACATTCGTAGGTTTTTCCATGAGGCGTGACAAAGAACAGTTGGAGCTTTTGGGTTTAAGGGTCATAAACTACAAAGACATCCAGGCCGAATGGGCTATTCCGGAAGAGGCAAACAAGCCTTTGAATTCGCTCGGGGTAGTATTCGGATTGATCATTGATGAATTCTATGACGAGATGAAGAATTTGTTCGAATAGGAGTATCGCCAACACTGGGCTATGGAGCTCTGTGATGCACAAATCGCGTACGCGTGCATGGATGCATAAACATACTTAGCCGTATGGAGACGGATCTACCTCATCGATCAGGCTCTGCTGGAAGCAACAGAAAGGCAAGTAATGTGGGCCATCCATGAAAACAACAAGAAGATGGAGAGGATGCAATGCAAACTGGAGAACGCGCAACATGGGAGATATTAGTGTTGAATAGATTAGTTTTATTATGATTTATGTAATTTAACTTCTCCTGAACTTGGCCGATTTATTCTGAAGTCATGCATTCCAATGTTCTGAACATTTGTGGTATCATCTTATTAAGTCAATTAATGTACCTGTCCTCCCTTAAAAGCAGTACCTTCGCACACTACATTGTCGAATCTTTATATTTCCCATTCGTCATCATGCCCTAAGCGAAACTCTAGCTGTCAAGGGGAAAAGACGCACGCACACGGAGGAAAGAAGGAGGGTAACTAGGTTGCAGAATCGACGGGGGCGACAAGCAATCCTCGTCCCGCTGCTGGTAGCGACAACAACATCACAGTCAGTGTCGGGGGCAAAAGCCTCACGGGCGGAGGCGGCGGCGGTGACTTGCCCGACGAATGGAAGATCACATCGAAGTTGTTGTTCGGAAGGAAAAAGCCAACACAGGTAAGTCAACCTGGCACCCATGTCCCTCATGAAATGCGGTGTGTTATTTGCTCACTGAACGATCTAGTATCTGTGAATAGGATGGTGAAACCCCCCTGTGGTAAACCCTAGTATTCCGATGCCCGAGTTAAGTCCTCAATTCAGTGGAATGCAGAAGATAGAGACACATGGGCACATGTGTACCCCAATCCGCAGAGTCTGCATATACAGATTTGATTTTGGGCGTAGGTTTCTAGTCTGCCCAAAAGAGGTTTGAAATAAACCAATTGTTTTCTATGTTACGCGTTCATTGGTTACATCCACAATTTAACTCCACTTTTTTCCTGTACTATACGGATATGACACGCGTGGATATTTGAAGTGGATGGACAAAGAATGGAAGGGGAGAGCGAGGACTGTAATCCACAAGCTCGCTGAAGAAAATTTGGTGCTACAGAAATCAAATATGGAGAAGGACAAGCAAATAGCTTGCATGAAAGAAGAGAGGAAGGCGGCAAACATCTACATGAAGTACACCATTAAGAGCAGTGATAGAAGGGATTTAGCTGCACTGTCTGTCATAGTTTGAATAATATTAGTTTCAACATTAATAGGTGTACCTGAAATATAGTGCTTTATTCTTTGTCCATTGACCACCTTCGGATTAGTGCCTTCTGGATTATTGATCTTAATAGCTCCAGACCTATAAACTTCTTCAATGATATATGGCCCTTCCCATTTGGAGAGAAGTTTCCTACAAAAAATATAAAACGAGAATTGTACAATAAACATACTCACCCACTTTGAATTCCCGCTTTTGGATTCTCTTATCATGCCATCTTTTAACCTTTTCTTTGAATAATTTGGCATTTTCATAAGCTTGGGTTCTCCATTCATCTAGTGAGCTAATATCAAATAACCTCTTTTCACCGGCAAGTTTGAAATCATAGTTGAGTTCCTTAATTGCCCAATATGCTTTATGTTCTAACTCAAGAGGTAAATGACATGCTTTTCCAGAAACCATTTTATATGGAGACATACCCATAGGATTTTTATAAGCTGTTTTGTAGGCCCACAGTGCATCATCTAATTTCTTAGACCAACTCTTTCGGGGCCTATTGACAGTCTTTTGCAAAATTAACTTTATTTCCCTATTGCTTAATTCAACTTGACCACTAGATTGATGGTGATAAGGAGATGCAATTCTATGGTTGACATCATATTTAGCAAGCAATTTATGGAAAGCACCATGAATGAAGTGTGAACCACCATCAGTCATTAAATATCTAGGGACACCAAACCTCGGGAAAATAATTTCTTTAAGCATTTTAATGGAAGTGTTGTGATCAACACTACTGGTTGGAATAACTTCTACCCACTTAGTGACATAATCAACATCAACCAAGATATGTGTGTACCCATTAGAGGAAGGAAAATGTCCCATATAATCAAAGCCCCAAACATCAAATGGTTCAATAACAACTGAATAATTCATAGGCATTTCCTGACGTCTACCAATATTACCAATTCTTTGACATTCATCACAAGAAAGGACAAACTTACAAGCATCTTTGAAGAGAGTAGGACAATAAAAATCAGACTGTAATACCTTGTGTGCAGTTCTATCTCCCGCATGATGCCCTCCGTAGGCCTCGAAGTGACACTTCCATAGGATTTGTTCCTATTCATGCTCAGGTATAAACGTCTAATAATACCATCTACTCCTTCTTTATAAAGATGTGGGTCATCCCAAAAGTAATGTATTAAATCATAGAAGAATTTTTTTCTTTTGTTGGTATGTGAAACTAGGTGGTATAAATTTAGGAACAATATAATTAGCATAGTCAGCATACCAAGGAGTATTATGAGAAGCATTTATGACAGCTAGTTGTTCATCAGGGAAACTATCATCAATAGGTAGTGGGTCATCAAGAATATTTTCTAACCTAGACAAGTTATCAGCTACGGGGTTCTCAGCTCCTTTTCTATCAGTGATGTGTAAGTCAAATTCTTGTAGAAAAAGAACCCACCTAATGAGTCTAGGTTTAGCATCTTTCTTTTTCATAAGGTATTTAATACTACCATGATCGGTGTGAACAATTACTTTGGAATCGACAATGTAGGATCTGAATTTATCACAAGCAAACACAACTACTAAGAATTCTTTTTCAGTAGTAGCATAATTTCTTTGGGAACTGTCTAGAGTTTTAGTAGCATGATGGATAACATTTTTGACAGATTCTATTTTCGTTGTGTTGTTCGCTTGTTTTGTTGTATCTATGGATTGCACCGGGGGTATAAGAGATGGTGAAGTTAGAATATAGTAGGTATAATGCAATAAAAAAATATGAATGGTTTTACAACAATACCTAAATTAGTGATTTACTTTATTATACTAATGGATCTCACGAAGGTTTTGTTGTGTTTTGTGCGCTGAAGTTTTCAAGTTTGAGTGCGATCACGATGGATGAAGGAGTAAGGAGTGGCAAGAGCCTAAGCTTGGGGATTCCTGAGGCACCCCAAGGTCATATTAAAGGACTCCCAACCATCTAAGCTTGGGGATGCCCCGGAAGGCATCCCCTCTTTCTTCTACCAACTATCGGTACTTTTACTTGGAGCTATATTTTTATTCATCACATGATATGAGTTTTGCTTGGAGCATCGTGTATTATATGAGTCTTTGTTTGCTTCTTAGTTTGTCAGAATCATCCTTGCTGGATACACCCATTTGAGAGGGACACACATTTTTCGTGATTTGTTAAAATACTCTATGTGCTTCACTTATATCTTTTAGAGCACGACAATGATTATATTTTGAAGAAATAGATGAACTCTCATGCTTCACCTATATTATTTTGAGAGTTGACAATAGTAATGGTAATATGCACAAGATATGAATTTGGTCCTAATGGGATGGATATTCAAGAACGATATAATAAAAACTTTCATGTAGATCACTGGATATGATAAGTTTGATTCCTTGCAATAGTTTTGCAATATGGAGATGATAATATGTGAGTTATGCTAGTAAGAAATTGTGATTTAGTAAGAATATTGGTGTTAAGGTTTCTGACTCCCTATGCATGCACGTAAAGTCAATAGTTATGCAACGAAGTTATATCCTACTTATGGTGCATTATTTAGTGTTAGTTATTCTCAACGCATGTTTATGACCGTTTTCATTTTCTGGTTGGTTGCTTCTCAATATAGTTGCTAGCCTCCATTTGCACTAAGCGGGAATGCTGCTCGTGCATCGAATTCCTTAAACCCAAATTTGTGCCAAATGAGTCCACTATACCTACCTATATGCGGCATTTACATGCTGTTCCAAGTATATTTGCATGTGCCAACTCTAATCATTCAAAAAACTAAACGTTTTGTGTGCCCGTACCGCTAGTGAAGCGACAAGAGGTGGTCAATATTTTTCATGCTAGATGGGTTATTCTCATGATGAGTGTTTCTTCACTTGTCATTGCATGATAAAGTGGCAGGTAATAGGGATGCCCAGTCCCGAAATGAATTAAAATGAAAAAATAAACCCCCCTTGGAAAGTTGAAAGTTTGGAAGGCACCCATGGATACGGCTAACTATGGATTGTGAAAGAATGGTGGAGGGGCAATAAACTTCATTTTTTGTTTGGGAACCGCTTATTTCCTGTCTAGCATGGGAAATATTGGAAACTTTTGGTCGTGATGTTGACAGGAAAAGCATGCCTCTCAAAAATAATTTTATCTCTGTTTTAAACTCTGAGATCTGGCACCTCTACAAATCTCTACTTCCCTCTACGAAGGGCCTATCTATACTTTTATGCATTTTTTTATTTTGAGTCTCCATCTTCTCTTATAAAGCACCAACCGGAGAGCACTATTGTCATACTTGTGCATTGGGTGCAGTTAATGTTGAGTGTGTTTGATGAATGGATCAATGACCGAGCATAATGGGCTAGAGATAACTTTCTTTAGCGTTGATATTTTGGAAGACATGGTTGCTTGTTAGTATGCTTGAGTATTTATATCTTCATGTCAAACTATAGACTATTGCTTTGAATCACTCAAATCCAAATATTCATGCCACAAAAGAAAATATTATATGATGAATAAGATAGGTACCATTCCACATAAAAAAATTCTGTTTTTATCATTTACCTACTCGAGGACGAGTAGGAATTAAGCTTGGGGATGCTGGTACGTCTCCAACGTATCTATAATTTTTGATTGTTCCATGCTATTATAGTATCAATCTTGGATATTCTATATGCAATTACATATCATTTTTTGGGACTAACCTATTAACTCAGTGCACAATGCTAGTTGCTATTTTTTCTGCCCGTTTTTGGTTTTCCAGAATATCAGTACCAAACGAAGTCCAAATGCCACAAAACTTTCTAGAGATTTTTTTCTAGATAAAAGAGACTCTGGAAGCTTCGGGAGAGGGCCATAAGATGAAGGACGAGCTAGCCCACGAGGCACTAGGGCGCACCCACGGGGGTGGGCGCGCCCTGGTGGCTCATGGGGCCCATGTTCACCCGTTTGACCTAATTCCGCCTCTATAAACTCTCTAAAATCAGGAAACCAACAGAGGGCCACCCGAAATACTTTTTCCACCGCTGCAAGCTTTTATTCTCGAAAGATCCCATCTGGAGGCCTTTTCCGGCACTCTACCGAAGGGGGAATCAACCATGGAGGGGCTCTACATCAGCATTGCTGCCCTTCTGATGATATGTGAGTAGTTTACCACTGGCTGACAGGTCCATAGTTAGTAGCTAAATGGCTTCTTCTCTGATCTTCAATACAATGTTGTCCTTGATGTTCTTGGAGATCTATTCGATGTAATCACTTTTTGCAGTGTATTTGTTGAGATCCGATGAATTGTGAGTTTATGATCAGATTATCCATGAATATTATTTGAGTCTTCTCTGAACTTTTTTATGCATGAGTATTATAGCTTTGTATTTCTCTCTGATCTATTGATTTGGTTTGGCCAACTAGATTGATTTTTCTTGCAATGGGAGAGCTACTTTATGATGGGTTCGATCTTGCGGTGCTCAATCCCAGTGATAGAAAGGGACATGCCACATATTTGTATCATTGCCCTTAAGGATAAAAAGATGGGGTTTTGATACGCCTCCAACGTATCTATAATTTTTGATTGTTCCATGTTATTATATTATCTGTTTTGGATGTTTTATATGCATTAATATGCTATTTTATATTATTTTTGGGACTAACCTATTAACCTAGAGCCCAGTGCCAGTTTCTATTTTTTTCCTTGTTTTTGAGCTTCGCAGAAAAGGAATACTAAACGGAGTCCAAACGGAATAAAACGTCACGATGATTTTTTATGGACCAGAAGAAGCCCACGGAGTATCGGAGATGGACCAGAGGAGCCATGAGGCATCCACAAGGGTGGAGGGCGCGCCCCCTGCCTTGTCGTCGCCTCATGGACCCTCTTGACTTGTCCCCGACGCCAAAAATTCCTATATTCCAGAAAACCCCAGAAAGAAACCTAGATTGGGAGTTCCGCCGCCGCAAGCCTCTATAGCCACGAAAAACCAATCGAGAGGCCGTTCCGGCACCCTACTAGAGGGGGAATCCATCAAAGGTGGCCATCTTCATCATACCGACGATCTCCATGACGAGGAGGGAGTAGTTCACCCTCGGGGCCGAGGGTATGTACCAGTAGCTATGTGTTTGATCTCTCTCTCTCTCTCTCTCTCTCGTGTTCTTGATTTGGCACGATCTTGATGTATCACGAGCTTTGCTACTATAGTTGGATCTTATGGTGTTTCTCCCTCTCTATCTTGTGATGGTTTTGTTATGTCGGATTGAATACTTATATGGATTTGAGAACACTTGATGTATGTCTTGCGTGGGATACCCGTGGTGACAATGGGGTGTTCTATTGATTCACTTGATGTATGTTTTGGCACTCAACTTGCGGATTCCCGTGGTGACATTGGGGTAATCTATGCATAGGGGTTCATGCATGTTTTCATATTCTTTTCTCCGGTAGAAATCTCGGGACGCTCTTGAAGTTCTTTGTGTTGGATAGAATATTATGAATCTGAAGTTGTTTGATGCATATCGTATAATTGACCCACAGATACTTGTGGTGACATTGGAGTATCTAGGTGACATTAGGGTTGATTGATGTGTGTCGTATGTTGTTATTTTACTACGAACTCTAGGGCTGTTTGTGACACCTATAGGAATAGCTCAATGGATTGATCGGAAATAATAACTTTGAGGTGGTTTTGTACCCTACAAGCAATTTTATCTTATGTTCTCCACGATAGGAACTTTGGAGTGATTCTTCGTTGCATGTTGAGGGATTGTTATATGATCCAATTACGTTATCATTGTTGAGAGAACTTGCACTAGTGAAAGTATGAACCCTAGGCCTTGTTTCCAAGCATTGCAATACCGTTTTCGCTCACTTTCGTTACTAGTTACCTTGCTGTTTTTATATTTTCAGATTACAAAAACTTATATCTACTATCCATATTATGCTTGTATCACCATCTCTTTGCCGAACTAGTGCACCTATACAATTTAACATTGTATTGGGTGTGTTGGGGATACAAGAGACTTTTTGTTATTTGGTTGCAGGGTTGTTTGAGAGAGACCATCTTCATCCTACGCCTCCCAGGGATTGATAAACCTTAGGTCATCCACTTGAGGGAAATTTGCGACTGTCCTACAAAACTCTGCGCTTGGAGGCCCAACACGAGTCTACAAGAAGAAGGTTGCGTAGTAGACATCAGGTTTATTCATGCGCGAGTTTACTTTGTCTACATCATGTCATCTTGCTCAAGGCGTTACTCAGGTTCTTTATGAACTTAATACTCTAGAGGCATGCTGTATAGCGGTCGATGGGTGGAGTAATAGTAGTAGATGCAGGCAGGAGTCGGTCTACTTATCTTAGACGTGATGCCTATATACATGATCACTGCCTTGGATATCATCATGATTATTCGCTTTTCTATCAATTGCCCAGCATCAATTTGTTTACCCACCGTAAGCTATTTTCGGGAGAGAAGCCTCTAGGAAAACTATGGCCCCCAGGTCTACTTTTTTATCATATATTAAAATCCTGAAAATACCTTGCTGCAACTTTGTTTACTTCATTTTATTTTTGTTTTATTTATGTATCTACCACCACAAGATTTAATCCTTGCAAAACCGTCGAGGGATTGGCAACCCCTTGTTTGCGTTGGGTGCAAGTATTTGTTATTTTGTGTGCAGGTACTACTAACAAGGTGTTGCTTGGTTCTCCTACTGGATTGATAACCTTGGTTCTTAACTGAGGGAAATACTTATCTCTATTGTAATGCATCATCCTCTCCTCTTTCGGGAAATCCCAACACAACTCACAAGTAGCAGAGGCACTAAGGTTTACCATTGAGGTTTGCACATGCATGGTCCTTTGGCTAATAGCACATTATTGTGCAATTGTAGGAATCATTCTAATATTTAGGATTTTGGGTTTTTTTTATTTCTATGCCCCTGGTTCCTTAGCTGAGAAAAAGGGTTTCCCCCCTTTGTATTACAAAGCAACCATCCGATACAACCAATGATAGCAGCTGGGGCGGAAGCAGCACAATCACGCCCAAAAGAAAAGAAAGAGAAAAAAGAAAAGAAACAAATGCCGATAACAGCGGATCGACAAAAACGGTGAAGCCTCGTGACCGCTGCGTCCACCGGAGATCGCCCACCAAGCTCCGAGGCTCCGAAGCGTCGGTACCAATCAACACCTCCAAGAAGGAAAGCGACGATGACGACGCTGCTGCCAAGGGTTTCCCCGATACACGGCGAGGAGAGAGGAAGGGTAGCCTCGACACCCTTCAGGAAGGTCCGGAGGCACCCTCAGGCGCCACCGCGTCGGTGTTGGCCAAGCTAACAGGGATTTCTCCCGATCCCAGCCTCTACCTCAGGCACTTCGGAGCTCGCCACCAAACCGACCACCACCCTACGCCAACACGGACAGGAAGCTTCACACGCTCTCTCACCACGACGCCGCGAAGATGGTCTGCACAACGAAGAAGAGGAGCCGGAACTAGGACAGCAACACCGTCGGCATACGGGAGGGCCCCACCTCCACCATCCATGACGGTAGCCGACCGGACGCCATAGCAGGAGCCTACCGGGCCCGTGGCCCCACAGGCCCAGCCGGGCCCTCAAAGGCCCGAACATCTCCCGCCTCCGCACAGCAGCTGGCACGCCGTCTGCGTCGCTGTCTCAGTCCAAGCCGCTCCCCTGCCTTCCCATACAGAAGGCGTCGCGGTCGCGCCGGAGCCGACCCGCAAGGACCCAGAAGGGACCCTACGGGCCCAGATCTGGGCCGGGGACACGCCACCGGTCGACCGGCACCACCGGACCGCCCCGCCGCCAAGAGGCGGCACCACCACGGCGAGCGCCGCCGGCCTCCGCACCAGGACGCCGGGCCGCCACCGGCCGAGCATCACCGCCGCCTCCCCCCACCCCGGGAAGGAGGAGCGCGCGCGGGTAAGGAACGACCCGCCGCCGCCGACACCACCCGGCCAGATCTGGGGGCGACCGCCGGCAGCGGCGGGGGGGAAGGACGGAGAAGGGGCGGACGAGGCGGGGGGAGGTCAGGCGCCGCCCCGGCCGCCTCCCGGGGAGACGGCGGAGGCGGCGGGATGGGGAGGAGGGGATATGGGAGGGGGAGGCGCGGGGCGGGGCGGGGAGGGACGCCCGCGCCGGGCGGGGAGGGACGCCCGCGCCGGGCGGGCGGCGGCGGGAAACCCTAGCGGGGAGTGGGAGCGGGGAGCGGGGGACCCGAAATTACGCCCCTGGTTCCTTAGCTCTACTCATTCATCCCCACTCTGTTAACTTTTGCTCACTTTTCCCCACTCCCTTGCCCGAAACCCTCAGAACAGGTTACAACGGACGTTGCCGTCGGGTCAATGCCTCTGACCGTTAACGCTGACGAGTGGGGCCACGTAGGGCCGAGTACACCTTTGACCGTTACCCGTATAGTTGTTTCGTATGCTGACCGTACAAGTATTCGTATACGTGGGCGCATGCAACTGACCGCGGTCGTCGGGTAGCACATGTCCATGGGACATGCCCGAAATGTCCCATCATATAAATGAGGGGGAACCACCTTGCGGCGCATCGCCCCTACCATTCCCCACCAGGGTTTCCCCCCAAATCCACTCGCTGCCGCATTGTCTTTCTCTCCCCCACCGGCGTCGTCTCGCTCTCCTCAACTGCCTCCACCGCACCGTCTCGCTCTCTCCCACCGCATCCTCTTCCTCACCTTCATCGCCTCCATCTGCCCGGAGATGGCCGAAGCTCGTGGCGACGCCGGCGCAGCAGCCGGAGATGTGGTCGAGCTGCAGGGCACGGTGACCGCGGATATCGATGGCGTCCACGGCAGTGCGGGGAAACTCGCAATTGTTGCAGATGTGGATAAGGAGGTGGCGGGCTCCGCCTCAGTGATGCAAAAGGTGACGGCATCGAGCGACGCAGTCCATCCCGATACCCCCGATGCGCAGCCTGGCGAGGAGCAGGAGGTATTTGCACTTGCTTTGCTTTAGGATATTAGCTTGTAGAGTTAGTTGGATTGGTTAGATTGTGGATTCATACGGTAGTTCAGATGGTTAGAGTAGTTGGTCTGACGGATGGGCCGGGGTTTTCTGTATTGGGGGGATGGGGGTTTTTGTACTAGGATTTGTTGGATAAATTCATTGCAAAAATGCTAGATAGATCTGTTTATTAGATGTGCTTCAATGCTACACAGATGTATGCTTATTAGATTTGTTTTTAATGCTCGCAGATTGGTTTTTTTAATGCTACAGACATGTATGCTTATTAGATTGGGTCCCTATTAGATTTGTTTTTGAATGCTACTCAGATTGGGTTTTGAATGTCATATGCCCAAATGGAATCCATTGATTAAGAAGTTATTTGATTCATTAGTATATAAATTTGTCCACAATATGTAGTTATATTAGCTCTGGTGTTCAATGTGTGTGCATGACCAATGATCAATGTGTTATTTGAATGTCATATTGGGGTTTTCAATGTCATATGTAGTTAGATTTGTTTTTGAATGCTACTTAGGTTGGGGTTTTGAATGTCATATTGGGAGTATATTAGCCCTATGATCAATGTGTCATGTGTGCATATCTAAATTTTCAATTGGCTACTACTGATGGATGTAATTGTATATTCGGGAGGATGATGGTTGGGGGGGGGGAGAGGAAGCTGGCCGACTACGACCCGTACGAGGCAGAGCTTAGTGCCGACGAAGAATATGAGGTCAGCCTATCCCTTGTTCATTTAGTTCGTTTGACATGGTGTATATGAATCTATAATGTACTAATGCAATTCATTCATGTGTGCAGTATGATTCTGGAGATGATGTGTACAAGGGCAACATCGCATCCTTCACAGCCAAGGAGGTGGAGAAGATCAAGGCCAAGGGAGTTGCTTCTTTCTACAACCGCAAGATCAAGAAGTGGCACTGCCCCTACTGCACCACCAAGCCAAAGCCAAAGGATGGCCGCTTCGATCACCTTCTGTCTCATGCAGAGGATGTAGCGATCCGCGGGGAGGACTACATGATCAGGGGGCAGCATGCTGCGCTCGCGAAGGCCCGGACTCCGTCGTGATGTGATGATGTGATGCTGTGATGAACTGAATCTTTATCTTTTGGGTTACTTTGGGTCCGATTACTTTTGGTAAACTGAATGTCGCTGTTTATGGTGTGAACTGAATCTATGGTGATGCTAGTAATGTATTATTCTCTCTATATTTGTCTGTCCTTATATTTGCCTGTGGTGTATGGTAAGTTCTGTTTAGATGTTGTGAACTATGAGTTTAGGTGCTGCAATGATCACACATGTTGTTTCAGTGTTGCTTCACTGATCACTTCAGTGTTGCTTCACTGATTACACATGTTGTTTCAGTGTTGCTTCACTGATCACACATGCTATTGATCTCATGTTTATTAATCAAATCAAATGCATGCTTTTTCCCACCAGCATGTTTCATTATCCGATGTTTTGAACTGACATTCGACAGGACAGTATAAATTCAAGAAAATGCAAAAAAATAAAACCTGGGCAAACTATCTATGTTTGTGTAGGAGATCATGTGTGCAAAATTTGAGGTGATTTAGAGGAGGTCAAAGAAATTTGAATTTGAGAAATGTGCTCCAAATGAGCTCCCAGGCTAGGGTAAACAACCCATTTGTAATCAAGTTTGTTTGGACCTACTCTAAATGAGCCAAATGTTTTTTATTAACACCTATTCAGTCTATATAGTGTAGATTCGAAGTCGCACTATTTTTTGAATTAATCTTCATTTTTTACATTTTCTTTTGAAAATATGCTTTAATATAAAAACTATTAAAAAACACATTTAAAATATGGAAATGGAAAACTAAGTTCAGATCCTTCTTATTCACTTTGAAATAAAGCTTTGATTTTTTTTGATTTTATAATTTTTTTCAAAAACAGAAGGTAACCCTACCTCATCTCCTTGAACTCTATGAAATCTTCTAGGTGATAGCTCATATGTGTGAAGGTTTTCTCATGAAAATGACCATAGACCAAGTTTATGATTTTTGGTTGGTAACATGTCACATAAGACAACATTGTGCGCAGGCTTTATATTATTTTGATTTTTCTAAATTAGTGGTGCTCATTTGACCTCGATCGTGCCAGCTAGGGTTTTTCATGAAAATGACCATAGACCAAGTTTAGTATTTTTTCTCGTTAGTATGTCTTATAAAACGATAGATGGCGAAGGTTTCATATTTTTTTTGATTTTTTTAAAATTAGTTATGCTCAGTCAAAGCTTTCGTAACCCTGTTGACCAGCTCAAAACCCCTCTAAACCCCGTGGGGCTTCACCTAACCCTAGCTCCAAACGTTAGCCGTCCGATCATACCCTGGCGCCAAGCGACAACCCTCAGATGTGGTCTTCTAGAAGGAATTCGGTGGGCAGGCTGCATGCAGGCTCCGGGCCGTTGGATCACAAGGACGACTCCGCGTCGTTGGATCGTGGGGTGATCCGCGAGAGCCGATCCTATTGGTTGTGCTCTGCTGCTGGCCCACCACTGACTCCGCGAAAAAACATTGTTATTGGGCCCAAAAGGAAACCAAGCTCTGGTTGGGCCATTGAATTGCGTCGGTTTTTTGTGAATGTGTTGGCTCTGTTCTTTTGCATCGTTTGAAATTACACAACATTGACATTGCGTAGAAAATTTAGTTCTTTTTGTTGTATACAAATGCAAAATGACCAAATTTATAAGGGCTAAATTTATTTTTATCATGCAAAATGGCCACAAACTATTCAAAAATGGGTCATTTTGCATTTGTTTAATGGCCACAAGCCCTCTATCTTTTTTTATCATGCAAAATGACCAAATTTATTTTGATCATGCAAAATGGCCACAAGCCCTTCAAAATTGTCTCTTTTTGTTCATATAATATATATGACCACGGATTCCCACGTGTGCAATTAGCTTCCTTTTCTTCTTCTTTTCAAACCATCGTTTCCCACGTGTGTACACTCCCGATGCTGCGGTGGGTTTGAAAATGGGCTACTTCACATTTGACCCCGTTATTGCCATGACCAAATAACACGTAGCACTATGGCTATTTAAGCCACCCTCTGCCTCTGCCATCTCCCACCCTCTGCCTCTGCCATCCCTCATCCATCTGCCCTTCTTGCTCTTCGACCCCTTCTCCTTCTTCTGCACATCCCTCAGCCATGCAGTACACCAGACCAACCTACCGCTTCCCACCCACCATGCCGGAGAGGCTCTACCCTACTGGAGTGTACGTTGATCGCACACTACGTGTGTGGGCGATATCAAGGCTGAGGACCGCAAGGAACTTCACCAAGTTCTTCCTCGCGTCCGGCTACTTCACCTCCCTCGCAAGGAACTTCACCATGTTTTCAGCAGAACTACCATGGTGTTATTTTCATGCAGAAATAAAAGTTCTCAGATTGGGCTAAAAATTTATGGAGAATTTTTCTGGAATATATAAAAAATACTAGCGAAAAGATCTACTGGAGGGGGCCATGACAGAGCCACAAGCTCAGGTGGCGCCCCTAGGGCGCGCCACCTAGGCTTGTGGACCCCATGATGCTCCGTTTGCCCTACTTCCAAGTCCATAAGTACCATCTCACAGACAAGAAAAATCAGAGAGGAATTTTCATCGCGTACAGAGCCACTGCCACCTCTTGTTCTTCATCGGGAGAGCTGATCTGGGGTATGTTCGGGGCTTCAGAGAGGGGGATTCATTGTCGTCTTCATCATCAACCCTTCTTCATCAACAATTCCATGATGCGCACCACCGGGAGTGAGTAATCCATTCGTAGGCTTGCTGGACGGTGAAGGAGTTGGATGAGATTTATCATGTAATTGAGTAAATTTGTTAGTGCATGATCCCTAGTATCCATTATATAATGAGACTGATGTTGCTATGACTTTGTTTTGCTTAATGCTTGTCACTATGGCCCGAGTGCCATGATTTCATATCTGAAGCCTTTATGTTTTGATGAATATATTTGAGTTCTCGATCCTATCTGCTAGTTATATGCACTTGTTATCGTTCTGATCCGTAGACCCCAAGGTGAGAACAATTGGGATACTCTCCGGGGATGACTGTAATCCAAGGAGTTCATGTATTCACTATGTGTTAATGCTTTGTTCCAATTATCTATTAAAAGGAGGACTTAATATCCCTTAGATTTCCTTATGGACCCTGCTGCCATGGGAGGGTAGGACAAAAGATGTCATGCAAGTTCTTATTATAAGCACGTATGACTATATATGAAATACATGCCTACATTAAATTGATGAATTGGAGCTATTGTGTATAGCTCCAGGTTGTGACTGTTACATGATGAATGTCATCCAACAAAAATATCCATCACTATCCAATGCCTAAGCTTTGCTCATATTTATCTTTCTAAGTTACTACTATTGTTGTTGCTGTTACAATCATCACAAAACTGCTATTGTTATTGTTACTGCTACTATTGCCACTATTACTTTTACTATCAAAACTATCAAACTACTGTGCTACTTAACACTTTGTTGCAGACAAATAATTCTCCAGGTGTGGTTGAATTGACAACTCAACTGCTAAGGCTTATAAATATTCTTTGGCTCCCCTTGTGTCGAATCAATAAATTGGCTGAAATACTACCCGCGAACTTATGGGTTATCATCATGCGATAAGAGTTTTCATAAATATTTAAGATAACATCATGAGAAGAGCGGTGATATACATACTTGAATTTCCGGACAAAGGAATCAGTGAGATCATGGTATTGTGGGCACTTATCTGATAATAAGTCCATCAACTCAACATTGTGTACGTACATATAAAACTCTTCCTTGATGCCAACATCGATCATGGAAGTGTTAGACAACCATTCACAAGATTTCACGACGGCATCTCGAGGGGGATCGAGATCAGGCTCACAAATTGCAGACCTTGGGGAACTCTTCCTCGAAGAACCCCCTAGAGAAAAGCATCCTGAATATTTTTCTCTTCTCTAAAAATTTATGAAATTTTTAGTCCCCAAAAGAAAAGTGAATGAAACTCAAAAAAATTGATAGCAACTACTCCCACAAGTATCCAGAGGCTATATCATGCATCAAAACTACTTAGGACCAAGCAAATTCAACATGCAACCTCATATACATGGTCACCAGTAGTAGCAAAATATGCAAAACATAATCAACTACAACGAAAACTAATTGGACCATTGGAGGATTCACATACCAAGGAGCAATTCCTTCGAACAGATTGCGATAGTCTTCGCGGGTATTATTTCATCCAATTTATTGATTCGACACAAGAGGAGCCAAAGAATATTTATAAGCATTAGCAGTTGAGTTGTCAATTCAACCACACCTGGAGAGTTTTTTCTCTACATCAAAGTGTTTAGTTGCATGGTAATTTGATAGTTTTGATAGTAATAGTAACAGTGGCAATAGAAATGGTGACAGCAAAGTAGCAGCTTTGTAGTGACTGTAGCAGCAGCACTAACGGTAGTAACTTAGCAAAGATCAATATGAGAAAAGCGTAGGCATTGGATCAAGGATGGATATTTGTGTTGGATGTCATTCATCATGCAACAGTCACAACCTAGAGCAATACACAATAACTCCAATTCATCAATTCAATGTAGGCATGTATTCCGTATATAATCATCACATGTGCTCATAACAAGAACTTGCATGACATCTGTTGTCCTACCCTCCCGTGGAAGCGAGGTCCATAAGGAAATCTAAGGGATATTAAGGCCCCCTTTTAATAGAGAACTGGAACAAAGCATTAACACATGGTGAATACATTAACTCCTTGAATTACAATCATCCTCAGAGAGTATCCCAATTGTTGTCACCTTGGGGTCTACGGATCAGAACTATAACATGTGCATATAAATAGCAAGTATGATCAAGAACTCAAATATATTCATCAAAACAGAAAGGGTTCAGATATGAAATAATGACACTCGGGCCCTAGTGACAAGAATTAAGCATAGCAAAGTCATAGCAACATCAATCTCAGAACATAGTGTATATACTAGAGATCATCCCCTAACAAATTGAATCGATTTGATGATAAATCTCATCCAACTCCATCACCATCCATGTTGGTGTCAAAACCGGCAGACCTCGGGGTAGGGGGTCCCGAGCTAAGGATCTCGGATGGATGGTAACTGGACAGAGAGACGATGTTTTACCCAGGTTCGGGACCTCCTAATGGAGGTAAAACCTTATGTCCTGGTCTTGTTTATATTAATGGAGATGTATCGAGTATAGAATTGATCTACCTCGAGATCATAAGATGTGGTCTAACTCTAGGGCTAGGTGAATGATATTGCATTGATGTCCCCTCTACGGGCTCAACCCGATGGCTTATATACATGCCAGGGAGGGTATCTAGGGTTACAAGGTCGGTATCTAGGAGCAAGGCGGTGGGAGAGATCTTGGAGTATACGTCAATTCTTCGGTGGAGGTAGTCTTGATCATGCCTCCTGCATACGGCCTCTAGAGTCCATCTTGATCACGAATGAGGGCCCATTGTCCCAACCCGAGGAGGATGGGCCGACTAGGTTAGCACCCCCTAATCTAGGACACCATCAGTAGCCCCCAAACTAGTCTTCGATGCCGAGGACGACCTTCCTGATGATAACAACCTCGGATCCGGAGTCCTTGGCTCGACAGACGAGTTCCTTCTTATAATTCTGGGACCACTCCTTTAAAGGAGCGATGCCAACCGAGGCTCATCCGAGCTTGTACCCCGCCCAAAAAGATCAGATAACTTAGCCTCGAAGGCCAACCATCTCGGTGTGAACAGTTCCACTTAGTCTGATAACTTTATCGAAACAAATTAACCCATGACAGGTCAAGCAGTTACTACTTCCCTCAAATTGCGGCTCGAGGAAGCCTTTGTACTGGCACGTCCCATCAAGGTGGAGATCTTGCCTGTTTTCTCAGGGATACCATCAAGATTTTGTTTCTCCCCATATGCTTAACAACATCTTTGGCGGGAGTGGCCTTTTTATCAGGGCAGTAAGGGGGACTCTTGGCCTTTCACCAGCTTATAAGAGCAAAAGAGAGGACATCACAATCGACCATGCTCCCATTCTCCCCGTCTACTGCTTCGTCTAGATCCATCGCGCAGATCCGATCACACCGAACCCAAGCTCCTACGCCCAGCCATGGCCAACACCCTTAAGGGGCATTGGGTGGCTCCATCGTTACAGATGGCACCATCTTAGAGCTGCGTAGTGCGGGATACCTTTCCGCCAACATCGTTGCGTGCGCTCCAGACGCGGGTCAGCTAGTGCCCGCTCCCAACGCAGGGGAGCGGGTGGTATTCGTCCCCCACCTCATCCGAGGCCTGGGGTTCCCGCTGCACCCATGCATTTGTGCGCGGGGTTTATGTTTTACTACGGGCTTGACTTCCATAACATGGCCCCAAACTCTGTCCTCCACCTCGCCTCCTTCATCACGATCTGCGAGGCCTTCCTCCGCTGTGAGCCGCACTTCGGCCTATGGCTAAAGATCTTCAGGATCAAACCGAAGTCCAGTGGCTCCGACCTTGTGGAGTGCGGAGGGGCCATGGTCGGCAAGAACCAGGGGGACGAATGGTTCAAGGGCACCTTCATCTAAACGGTGGAGTGGCAGCGGGAGTGGTTCTACATCACCGAACCGCTTGCCCCTAGCCAGGCCGAGGTACCAACCTTCTCGGCTGGGCCCCCGAAGAAGCTCAAGTCCTGGAAGGATAAGGGTGTTGCCCGGGGGAACCCGGAGGAGGTGGAGGCCATGATCAAGAAGATAAAATGGTGGTCTACCACAAACAACCTCTAGCTTGCTGATGTCATCAATGTCATGCTCAACCGCCGTATCCTTCCACTCCAGCTTCAGGCTACCCCGATGTGCGTGCAAAAGCCCGAGGATGCGGGCCCCTCACCACCTTCTTCCACTCCACCTTCGCCGCCATGTGGACTCGACTCCTAAAGCTGGCCAAGGACAACATCCCCAAGGAGGGGGAGGACCTCAGCTTCGAGGACGGCTATGAAGCCCGCCCCTCGGTAAGTGCTCAAACACACATGTATACATTTCTGTCTTCCATATTGAGGGGTAGATTTTAACAAATTGTTATGCTTGATGTTCTACAGAAGTGGTCGGCCTGGGTGCAGAAAGTGCAGTGCCCGACCCCTCTACCAGAGGAGCCAATGACTCCCTTGCTCACTGCGCTCCTAACCAAGGAGCCGCACGTGGTAGTCCCCAAAGGGACAAAATCCCTAAAGGGCAAGGCAAGTGCTCAGGCCCGGGAGACCTCGGTCACCTGGTCCGAGGAGACCCACGTCCTCCGCCCACGAGGACGACATGGAGGAGGGTGAGGAGGAAGAGATCCCTCCCCCCAAGGGGAAGAGGGCGGCGTCGGAGGACGCCGAAGCCGGCATGCAGCCCAAGGGCTTGAAGAGGCCGAGGAGAACCTCGGCCAGGACGGCTGGCAAGTCCTCGGAAAGAGTCGACCTCTCCAACGAATTAGAGGAAGACCTGCTCGCAATGGGGAGGAAGAAACTAGCACCCCGAGGGTAAGTCATTGTCTTTATATCTTGTATTTTTGATAAGTCCTCTTAATAATGGTAAACTCATAAAGCATCTATTTTACGCAGTCCGCCCAGGGTGCTCCCTAGCGGCTCCTCGAGTGGGATGCCGTCTGCCAGCGGGACTCCAGAGCCCGCCGCTCGTCCCCCAGCTCATGACGGGTCTGGGGAGGCGACATCCACTCTGGACCCAAGCCAACATGGCGGGGGCCAAAGAGCTGGTCGTCATGGCTGAGGTTGACACCTCGACCCAACAAGACCAAGGGGAGAAGATCCTCAAGGTTGCCAAGGAAGGGCTGGGCCTATCATCGGCCCAGCCGACGTCTACCCCAACTCCAGCATCACAGCTGGAAGCCACTCGACCCAGCCCCCCAGCGCCTGGACCCGAGGTCGTCCCTCCATCCCCACCTCCTAACCAAGGGCATGCTAGCACGGGGTGGACCGAAGACGTGGAGGAGACTTTGAAGGGATCCTCCCTCAAGGAAGAGCACCGCGCCTTAATAGGTGCAGCGCTGCAGGGCTTCCGGTCTGTGGGGGCCGGCCTGGACGAGGTTTTCAAGAACCTCATTATGAGCTTCTAGGTATGCTTTTACCCTTATATCAAATTAGCTTATTTGTTTAAGCTTATCAATTTATGTATTTGTCTGAGAACATGATATTACGACCTTCTAAATGGCATAGTGAGTGAGTATCCCCTGAGCCCAAAGCTAGTTTCAAGAAACCGGCATTAGGGTCGTTCAGTTAGTAGGAGCTTGTCATGCAGCCCCCAGGATGCTGCCAAAGGCAGTCGTTCTGGATGTCTGATACTTTGATTGTGGGCTTTGTGTAAAAAAAAATTCTTTTTGGCAGGTTTCGACCTCGGCTCCGGACTCCATCTCCGAGGAGATTGCGGAGATGAACCAGAAGCTTAAGAGGTCCCAGGAGGACCTCAACCTGGTGAACCGGAGGTTCCAGCAGTCTCAAGGTGAGCAATCTAAACTTGCTATTGATAAGTGTTATTGTGCACAGAAACGTTGTGATGTTTTTTGTGCTAAGCAGAAAACTAAGGCTGAACTGTTGTAATGACATCAACGTTGGCCGAGCTTGAGGCGCTCAAGGCCGAGCTAAAAAAAGCTTGGGCAGGAAGTGAAGTAGCATAAAGTTGCTGCCGCGAAGGTGGAGGAGGCCCAAGCTGCCGAGAAGGTGGCCGGGAGAAGGACTAGGTGCGGGTCCAAGAGGTCGAAGAGACCCTGAAGGGCGTGTTCGAGGCACGTTACAAAATTCAGGAGGAGGGGAAGCAAGTGAAGGAGGAGCTCGATGATACGTCTCCAACATATCTATAATTTTTTATTGTTCCATGCTATTATATTATCAATCTTGGATGTTTTATATGCATTATTGTGCTATTTTATATCTTTTTTGGGTTCCTCCTACTGGACTGAGGTAAGTACTTATCTCTACTTCGTTGCATCACCCTTTCCTCTTCAAGCGAAAAACCAACGCAAGCTCAAGAAGTAGCAGGAAGAATTTCTGGCGCCATTGTCGGGGAGGATCTACATCAAGCCTACAAACTACCTATCATAAACTCTCATCCCTTGCATTTACATTATTTTCCATTTGCCTCTCGTTTTCCTCTCCCCCACTTCTAAAACGTTTTCAGAAAAATACAAAAATATTTGCCTTGTTATTCGCCTTCTTTCCGTTTGCCTTTTTTGTTTGATCTTTTGCTTGCTGACCTTGAGACTTTCTTCGTGAGTGATTTTGGTATGGCAGAAACGGACGACGGTAGGACTCCTAAAATTGGAAGTTTTGCTAATCTTGACGCTAAAACTTTTGTGTTGGGGCAAGGGAATTTTGTAGGGAAAGGTGTCATCCAAGAATTCTTTAATTGCGTTGGGACTTTAGCTTGTGATGATGCCCCTAGTTAAAATAACCAAGAATTATGCCGATCTGATGCCCCCGATTCAATCGTACACCAATCATACACGCAAACGTGTACGATCAAGATCAGGGACTCATGGGAAGATATCACAACGCAACTCTAAACACAAATTAACTCATACAAGCTTCATATTACAAGCCAGGGGCCTCAAGGGCTTGAATACAAATGCTTGATCATAAACGAGTCAGCGGAAGCAACAATATCTGAGTACATACATAAGTTAAACAATGTGCCATGAGATGGCTAGCACAAACATGGATATAGATTGAACAGGCGCATGCCTCCTGCTTGGGATCCTCCTAAACTACTCTTGGTCGTCGGCGGTCTGCACGTAGTAGTAGGCTCCATCGGTGTAGTGCTAGTCGTCGTCGGTGGCGTTTGGCTCCTGGACTCCGCCATCTGATCGCAGCAACCGGGTATAGAGGGGAAACGAGGTAGCAAAGCAACCGTGAGCACTCATCCAAAGTACTCGCAAGACTTACATCAGATCTACACTACATATGCATCTGGTATCAATAAGGGGGGGAGTAGTATCTGTGGACTAAACTGCAAAATGCCAGAATAAGAGGGGGGAAGCTAGTCCTATCGAAGACTACGCTTCTAGCAGCCTCCATCTTGAAGCAGTAGAAGAGAGTAGCTGGTGTAGTAACAAGTAACATCGAATAGCATAATCCTACCCAACAATCCTCTCCACGATACCCTGTGAGAGAGCGATCACTGAGTTGCATCCGGCGTATGTGTTTGACTAAGTATCCGATTTTAGTTGTAAGAGGTTGAAATACAACTCCAAGCGTCCTGTTACCGTGATGGCTATTTGAATAGATAAACTTCCCTATAGGGGTGCACCACATTCCCCGACACGCTCGATCACTCTGGCCGCACACACTTTCCTGGGTCATGCCCGCCCTCGAAAGATCAACATGTCGCAACCCTACCTAGGCTCAACAGAGAGGCCAACACGCCGGTCTAAATCCTAAGCGCACAAGGGTCTTGGGCCCAATGCCCTTTGCACTCCTGCATGTTGCGTGGGTGGCCAGGATCAGTCCTGGCAACCTCCATTACAAAGGCCGTTGCTTTAAGCGGACCACCCGGGCGCACGCCGCTCAGTCACTGACGTCTTGAAAGCTTCGGCTGCTACTATGACGCCGGTTGCCCATATCTTGTTCCACGTGGCGGTTAATGAGTATATGGCCAAAGACCAACTCAGATCAAATATCAAAACTTGTTAGGCGTGTTATTATGAAATAACCGCGAACGTCGACTAGGGACCAGGCCCACCTCTCTCCTGGGTGGTCACAACTTGCCCTGTCGCTCCTCCTGGATGATCAAGGAGGTTTTTCTTGCTTGGAAGCTCTATCGACAAGGAGGGGTCGTCAGGAGTGTAGTCGACGTCAGAAGCAGCGGCGTCAGTCTCGAAGTCTAACAGAGAGAAGAGGGGGAAGAAACAGTGAATACAATGCAAATAGATGCAAGACGATGCATGACAAGGCAAATAGAGGTGCTAGGTGTGACCTAACGCAGTACTAGGCGATACCGGCGAAGGGGGAAAACATCCGGGAAAGTATTCCCGGTGTTAGATATTTCGGACAGGTGAAACAAAGGGGACGGTTCCACGTTCGCTATGCTAGGGGTACGTGGCATATGAATGGAGCGCGTATTCGGAATCGCCAAGTTTTTCTAAACAACTTTCATTTATAAAGTATTTTTCATCCGAGATACGGTTTATTTTATAGTAATTTTTAAAGTTTTAATCAATTTATGGGATTACCAAATGTAATTTAAATCAAAAATCATTTATTGCGTCAGCATGATGTCAGCATGACGTTAGCGGTCAACTCTGACCGTTGACTAGTCAAACAGGGCAGTGGGGCCCACTGTCATAGACTGTTAACTAATTAACCTAGTTAATTAGTTGAATTAGACATGTTAATTAACCTATATTAAATAAGTTAATTAATTAATTAATCTATTTATTTATTTGAAATTATTTTCTTTTTAAAATTTCTATTTTTGTTTTTTTTGTTTTTGTTTCACTAGGGCGTGGGCCCTAGCGTTCAGTGGCATAGGGGCCATAGCGGGCGTGCGGGCGCCAGGCGCACGCCCAAGCCACCAGGGGGCACTGGCCACGGCAGGGAGCCGGAGCAGCACGACGAGGGGGAGGCCGGTGGCCAGGGGCGGTGTGGCGGCGGGGGGCGCCGCAGGGGCTTGCGCGGGCGAGCGCGTGCGGCTGTGCACGGCGGGCGTGGTTAGCAGTGGTGAGCGGGGCCGTTGAGGGGGAGCGAGGCAGTGGCAGGGGTGTGCAGGGGAGGCGACAGTCGGGCGCCGGGGTTAGCAGGGCACGACGGGAGAGGTGTGCGGGCTAGCGAAGGCAGGCGTGAGGCGCGGCCCCGAGCGGCGTGCGCGGGCAGTGGCCGAGGCCAGCAAGGTGAGGGGAGGGTGCAGCAACGAGGCAGGGCACGGGGCGCGGCCGGGCACGAACGGGGTGAGGCCGGCACGGCTGTGGCAGGGCAAAGCACGCGCGACGGGCGCGGTGACCGCTGTGGTCAACAGAGGTGGAAAACGGGGAGAAGGAGGGGCTGCGTTCTCACGAGCGGTGGTAGAAGTTCGGGTCAGGGAGGCTCGTAGGAGCCGAGTCGAGGGGGGGGGGTCGAGGATGGCCGGCGAGGCAGCAGGGCGTCGAGGGTGGGGCAGCGCCGGTCGGCGATGATGGGGTCGGGGCTCGTTGCCCCGATCCAGATCCAGACTGGGGGAGGGGAGAGAGGCGTGGGGGGAAGTGGGGGTGGTTGCGGGCTAGGGTTCGGGGGTGTGGGGGATAAGGGAGGTGGCTAGGCCGGCCGGGTGTTGTCCTGGTGGGCCAAATGCTACTTCTTGAGCTTGCGTTGGTTTTTCCCTTGAAGAGGAAAGGGTGATGCAGCAAAGAAGAGATAAGTATTTCCCTCAGTTTGAGAACCAAGGTATCAATCCAGTAGGAGACAACACACAAATCACCGAATACCTGCACAAACAATCAAACAACTTGCACCCAACGCGATAAAGGGGTTGTCAATCCCTTCACGGTTACTTGCAAAAGTGAGATCCGATAGAGATAGATAAATGGTAAAGTAAATATTTTTGGTATTTTTGGTTTATAGATCGGAAAGTAAAAGATTGCAGAAATAGTAGATCGGAAACTAATATTGTAGATCAGAAACTTATATGATGGAAAATAGACCCGGGGGCCATAGGTTTCACTAGAGGCTTCTCTCAAGATAGCAAATTATATGGTGGGTGAACAAATTACTGGCGAGCAATTGATAGAAAAGCGCAAAGTTATGACTATATCTAAGGCAATGATCATGAATATAGGCATCACGTCCGTGTCAAGTAGACCGAAATGATTCTGCATCTACTATTATTACTCCACACATCGACCGCTATCTAGCATGCATCTAGAGTATTAAGTTCATAAAGAACAGAGTAACGCATTAAGTAAGATGACATGATGTAGAGGAATTAACTCAAGCTATATGATGAAAACCTCATATTTTTATCCTCGATGGCAACAGTACAATACGTGCCTTGCTGCCCGTACTGTCACTGGGAAAGGACACTGCAAGATTGCACCCAAAGCTAAGTAGTTCTCCCATTGCAAGAAAAACCAATCTAGTTGGCCAAACCAAACCTATAGTTCGAAGAGAATTACAAAGATATAAAATCATGGATTAAAGAATTCAGAGAAGATTCAAATAATATTCATAGATAAGCTGATCATAAATCCACAATTCATCGGATCTCGGCAAACACACCACAAAAGAGTATTACATCGAATAGATCTCCAAGAAAATCCAGGAGAACATGGTATTGAGAATCAAAGAGAGAGAAGAAGCCATCTAGCTACTAGCTATGGACCCGTAGGTCTGTGGTAAACCACTCACGCTTCATTGGAAGTGTAATAGAGTTGATGTAGAAGCTCTCTGTGATCGAATCCCCCTCCGGCAGGATGCCGGAAAAGGCCCCTAGATGGGATCTCACGGGTACAGAAGGTTGCGGCGGTGGAAAAGTGTTTTCGTGGATGCCTCTGGTTGTTTGGGGATATTTGGGAATATATAGGTGAAAGAATTCGGCCAGGAGGGTCACGGGGGACCACAAGGGTGGGGGGCGCGCCCTACCCCCTGGGCGCGCCCTCCGTCCTTGTGGCCACCTCGTGGCTCCTCCGACTTCATCTCCAAGTCTCCTAGGTGTCTTCTGGGCCAAGAAAAATCATTGCGAAGGTTTTATTCCGTTTGGACTCCATTTGGTATTCCTTCTCTGCGAAGCTCAAAAACAAGGAAAAAACAAAAACTGCCACTGGGCTCTAGGTTAATAGGTTAGTCCCAAAAAGAATATAAAATAGCATATTAATGCATATAAAACATCCAAAACATATAATATAATAGCATGGAACAATAAAAAATTATAGATACGTTGGAGACGTATCAAGCATACCCAAGCTTAATTCCTGCTCGTCCTCGAGTAGGTAAATGATAAAAACAGAATTTTTGATGTGGAATGCTACCCAACATATTTATCAGTGTAATCTTCTTTATTGTGGCATGAATGTTCAGATCTATAAGATTCAAAACAAAAGTTCAATATTGACATAAAAACAATAATACTTCAAACATACTAACAAGGCAATTATGTCTTCTCAAAATAACATGGCCAAAGAAATCTTATCCCTACAAAATCATATAGTCTGGCTATGATCCATCTTCATCACACAAAATATTTAAATCATGCACAACCCCAATGACAAGCCAAGCAATTGTTTGATACTTTTGATGTTCTCAAACTTTTTCAACTTTCACGCAATACATGAGCGTGAGCCATGGATATAGCACTATAGGTGGAATAGAATATGGTGGTTGTGGAGAAGACAAAAAGAGGGAGATAGTTTCACATCAACTAGGCATATCAACGGGATATGGAGATTCCCATTAATAGATATCAATATGAGCGAGTAGGGATTTCCATGCAACGGATGCACTAGAGCTATAAGTTTATGAAAGCTCAAAAGAAAACTAATTGGGTGTGCATCTAACTCGCTTGCTCACGAAGACCTAGGGCAATTTGAGGAAGCCCATCAATGGAATATACAAGCCAAGTTCTATAATGAAAAATTCCCACTAGTATATGAAAGTGACAACATAGGAGACTCTCTATCATGAAGATCATGGTGCTAATTTGAAGCACAAGTGTGGGAAAAGGATAGTAACATTGTCCCTTCTCTATTTTTTTGTTTGGGCCTTCTCTCATTTTTTGGCCTCTTTTTTTTCGTCCGGAGTCTCACCCGACTTGTGGGGGAATCATAGTCTCCATCATCCTTTCCTCACATGGGACAATGCTCTAATAATGAAGATCATCACACTTTTATTTACTTACAACTCAAGAATTACAAATCGATACTTAGAACAAAATATGACTCTATATGAATGCCTCCGGCGGTGTGCCGAGATGTGCAACGAATCAAGAGTGACATGTATGAAGAATTATGAACGGTGGCTTTGCCACAAATACGATGTCAACTACATGATCATGCAAAGCAATATGACAATGATGGAACGTGTCATAATAAACAGAACGGTGGAAAGTTGCAGGGCAATATATCTCGAAATGGCTATGGAAATGCCATAATAGGTAGGTATGGTGTCTATTTTGAGGAAGGTATATGGTGGGTGTTTAGTACCGGCGAAAGTTGCGTGGCACTAGAGAGGCTAGCAATGGTGGAAGGGCGAGAGTGCCTATAATCCATGGACTCAACATTAGTCATAAAGAACTCACATACTTATTGCAAAAATCTATTAGTTATCGAAACAAATTACTCATGCATGCTCCTAGGGGGATATATTGGTAGGAAAAGACCATCGCTCGTCCCCGACCGCCACTCACAAGGAAGACAATCAATAAATAAATCATGCTCCGACTTCATCACATAACGGTTCACCATACATGCATGCTACGGGAATCACAAACTTTAACACAAGTATTTCTCAAATTCACAATTACTCACTAGCATGACTCTAATATTACCATCTCTATATATCAAAACAATCATAAGGAATCAAACTTCTCATAGTATTCAATGCACTTTATATGAAAGTTTTTATTATATCCCTCTTGGATGTCTATCATATTAGGACTAAATTCATAACCAAAGCAAATTACCATGCTGTTTGAAGACTCTCAAAATAATATAAGTGAAGCATGAGAGTGCATCAATTTCTATAAAATAAAGCCGCCGCCGTGCTCTAAAAAGATATAAGTGAAGCACAAGAGCAAAATTGCCTAGCCCAAAAGATATAAGTGAAGCACATAGAGTATTCTAATAAATCCCAATTCACGCGTGCGCCTCTCAAAAGGTGTGTACAGAAAGGATGATTGTGGCAAACTAAATAGGAAAGACTCAAATCATACAAGACGCTCCAAGAAAAACACATATCATGTGGTGAATAAAAATATAGCCTCAAGTAAAGTTACCGATAGATGAAGACGAAAGAGGGGATGCCTTCCGGGGCATCCCCAAGCTTAGGCTCTTGGTTGTCCTTGAATATTACCTTAGGGTGCCTTGGGCATCCCCAAGCTTAGGCTCATGCCACTCCTTATTCCATAGTCCATCAAATCTTTACCCAAAACTTGAACTTCACAACACAAAACTCAACAAAAAATCTTATGAGATCCGTTAGTATAAGAAAGAAAATCACCACTTTATGGTACTATTGTGAACTCATTCTTTATTTATATTGGTGTAATATATATTTTATTCCAACTTCTCCATGGTTCATACCCCCCGATACTACCCATGGATTCATCAAAATAAGCAAATAACACAAAGAAAACAGAATCTGTCAAAAACAGAACAGTCTGTACTAATCACAGAACTTCGTATACTTCTGTAACTCCAAAAATTCTAAAAACTTAGGACAACCTTGGCAATTTGTGTACCAATTAGGTGAAAAAATAATCAGATCAAAAGCACGCTTTTGTGAATTATGAAAATTATTTTCCTGGGTGCAAATGTTTCTATTTCTCAGGAAGATCAAAACAACTATCACCGTAAGCCATCCTAAAGGTCTTACTTGGCACAAACACTAACTAAAACACAAAAACACATCTAATCAGAGGCTAGATGAATTATTTATTCAAAAACATCAAGGAAAAGTATTGGGTTGTCTCCCAACAAGCGCATTTCATTAAAGTCTTTTAGCTAGGCATTGATAATTTTAATGATGCTCACATGAAAGACAAGAATTGAAGCACAAACAGAGCATCATAAAACCCGACAAACACATCTAAGTCTAACATACTTCCTATGCATAGGAATTTTATAAGAAAACAAATTATCAACGCAAAAAAAACTAGAATATGCAAGGAACAAGAATAAAACATAGACAATATCAACATGAAGAGAGGTAATTTAGTAACATGAAAATTTCTACAACCATATTTTCCTCTCTCATAATAATTACATGTAGGATCATAAGCAAATTCAACAATATAACTATCACAAAACATATTCTCAACACGATCCACATGCATGCGAAGGTTACACTCTTCCAAAATAGTGGGATTAACATTAACTAAAGCCATGACCTCTCCAAACCCACTTTTATCAAAATTTTCATTAGATTGAACATTCTCCAAATATGTGGGATCTAAAGTTGACACTCTTCCAAACCCACTTTCAATATTATTGCAAACATTATTATCAATCTCATATTCATCATGGGGCTTAAATAAATTTTCAAGATCATAAGAAGAATCACCCAATCATGATCATTGCAACAAGTAGTAGACATAGCAAAATTAGCATCCCCAAGCTTGGGGTTTTGCATATTATTAGCACAATTGACATTAATAGAATTTATAATAACATCATTGCAATCATGCTTTTTATTCAAGGGACTATCGTGAATCACTTCATAAATTTCATCACAATTTTCAAATTCACGAATTTCAAGCAAAACTCCATAAAGAATATCTAGTGCACTCAACTCACTAGCAATTGGTTCATCATAATTGGTCCTTTTGAGGATCCATAAACTTTTTGGTTTCTGATTTTCAATAAATACACAACTATACCAAGCGAACGAGCAAACAAACCAAGTAAGACATCAAGGAAAATGAAAACACGAATGGAAGAAGGGCGAATAAAAAGACAAATCTTTTCAAAAATCGTTTTAGAAGTGGGGGAGAGGAAAATGAGAGGCGAATGGCGAATAATGTAATGCAAGAGATGAGAATTTACGATGGGTACTTGGTATGTCTTGACTTGGTGTAGATCTCCCCGGCAACGACGCCAGAAATTCTTCCTGCTACTTCTTGAGCTTGCGTTGGTTTTTCCCTTGAAGATGAAAGGGTGATGCAGCAAAGTAGAGATAAGTATTTCCCTCAGTTTGAGACCAAGGTATCAATCCAGTAGGAGACAATGGACAAATCACCGAATACCTTCACAAACAATCAAACAACTTGCACCCAATGTGATAAAGGGTTGTAAATCCCTACATGGTTACTTGCACTACTGCAGGAGACTGCTAACGCGACACTACGATCAGAGACCCTTTGCCGAAACTGTGTGCGATGCAATAATCGCAAACGGTGGTGTAAAAAAACCGTCAAAAAAGGTGCAAAACGTTTGCGATGATGGATGCATCAAACACGGTTAAGATTTTAGTTGCGTGTGCGATGCAGGCCATACGGTTAATCCATTCAAACTGTCTGCGATGAGGCAGAACAACAGAAACGGGCAGCCATAACAATGTGTGTGCGATGCAGGACACACGGTTAATCCATTCGAACTGTTTGCGATGAGGTAGAACAACAGAAACGGGCAGCCATATCAATGTGTGTGCGATATACAGCATACCGTTAACTTGGACGAACTGTTTTTGATTAGGGAACACAACAGAAACAGTTCAACTTAACAAGATGTGTGTGATATGCAGCATACAGTTCACATGGATGAACTTTTTGCGATGAGCCAAAAGAACACAAATGAGTCGTGTAAACAAGATGTGTGTGATACGTGGCAAACAGCCGACTCGGATGAACTGTTTGTGATGAGAAATTACAACACAGACGGTCAATACAGTTACTTCGTGTGTGATTCTGTGTGTACAAAAAAGTTTGAAAAATGCAAACTAGTTGCTTGTGGTGGCTAGGAGTATCGCACATGATGCATCTGCGAGTACTCATGTGCGATGATTAGTATGTTACACATACGTTTCCTTATGTGAACATGTGTGTGAATTTGCAATATGGACAGTTAATATGTAAATGCCTTCTGGACATCGGGCACACGATTAAACTCAATGAACTGTGTACAATACTAATACTTTCCATGAAAATTTATGAACTTGGGTAACAACATTTGAGTAACATATATATAGTGGTTACACTATTCGACAAAAGGAGGATCTTCGTAACACGGTCCGACAACCATATGGTCCATATCTACATACTTAACATAGTAACAACTATCACATTTTAAGAGGCTAAGGGACACCAACCATATGGTCCATATCTACATACTTAACATATATAATAACAGCTAGCACATTTTAAGAGGCTGAGGGCCAACAACCACAACTATCCACTAGAAGCAGCTTGATCACGACGACACGGCATCTCGTCAATGAAAAGGAAGAGCCCTCCTGTGCCTTGGTAGAGCAGGAATAGAACAGTGTCTCCAATTTTCCAATATGGATGCATTGCCACGAGAAGCGAGAACTTGTTAATTTGAATGGTTCCATTTTTGCGGGAAATGCAGTACCTTGCAATCACTTTGGCGTTATTAGCAGGCACAAGTGTAATTCGACCACGCCGGGAAATCGATCCAGGAACTGCTACAAGGGGCAATTTTTGTTGACATATGGAATAAAAAACAATTATAACATATCGTTGAAGATATATATAGTTTATGAGCATCAACATTAAAATAAGACTTTTTATCAACGCTTTGTGCACACAATTGGTCTTGTTCAGTGTGTGCACCATAGGTTTAATTAATCCCATCCAAAATCCAGCGTTCATATGCTGTGCTATCTCTGTCATATTATCAACAAAGTTTATGACATGCTTCAAGTCCTTCCAGTGAAATTTGGTACGCTTAGTAGCATACAGATAGTTCACTATGCATCCAACATATCCTGCTTAAAAGGTGGAAAGGTATTATTTATTCAGAACATGGCAGAAGAATATATAGTGCGCATAAATTGGTAAACAGAATTTGTTACTGCCTAGGAATGGAGTCAGAATATGATATCACAATTGGTTGCTTAAATAGTGATCAATTGGTTGCTTAAATATTAATATGACAGCATGGAGAAAGTTGAAAGGACACTAACCTCGATCAGAGTTTGATCGGCTGATGACGTTGGGGAAGTAAACATCCATGTTAATTAGACCAGGCTGTGGTGCACACACTAGAATTTTATTGCCAGCTTTCAGTTCATAACACTTAGACATTTTTCTCCAAAGGTCCACATTAAAATAGGAGTGACCATCTTTATCAAGTTTTACGCTAACCGTCATTGTAAATCCATGTTGCGATGTCAATATGACATCCTGGGAGTCATCAACAAAGTAAAGCCCAAGATATCCTTCTACTCCTGTTCTTGCAAAGCAAGGGATGTACTGCTTGAAATGAAAATTAAGATCGTAAATTAGATATATTGAAATAGCCGAGCAAGGTGCATATATGGGAGTAACTGATAGAACATATCCATATATAGATGCAAGCAAAGTGCAAAAATATAGAATAAAAGATGGATAATGTAACAAAGATTTGATGCAAATATATAGATAATGTAGCAACAGACGGTATATGTTCACAAATTTAGGCCATGCCGACCGTGGTAGGTTGAGATTGAACATACCGAGCGCTCCCTGAAGTCATCCGGAATGGTGAGATAGAACTTCATTTCCGACTGGCCACGACCACAATTGCCCGATTTGTGCTCGCACTGTGCACACATGAATGAACACCCACGAATCAGCTAGAACAAAAATGATTCCACGGCGATATCCGCCGGTTGATTAACAGCGACGGACGGACTGTGATAAGAGATGAGTGAATATTTTGCTAATTAAGTTGATTACCTTCTCCATGAGAAAAATCCCCGGCCCAATCCCGCAGAAAACCCCAGTCGACCAGAGTCTAGAATGTCGGTGCAGATAGGCGGCGGAAAGCGGTGGAGGCGAAATCCGGTGCCATTTAGAGCGCGACCTACGCCCGCCGCCAACTGCCGTCGAGCTTAGGGTGCAGAGTTGCGGAGGAGTCTGCGGTGAGGGAGTGGGGATGAAGTGGGCGAGGGTTTTCTTTCCTTTTGCATGTGTGAGTCAAGACACACGGTTCGCAGAGGTGACGGGGATGAATCATGTGCGATAGTAAATCACCGAGATTGAATGGGAATCCAAATTTCCTTTGTCCTTCATCCATGAGTTTTTTTCTATGATGAACATAAACCCTGCTAATCACCGTGTTCAAATTTGACACTTTTCCGGGTTCATTTACAATATTAGGGGTTTGTGTGCATTTTGTAGGCATTAATGCACGTAATTCAAATTCAAACAATCGGTGCATGAAAGGGTGCACAAGAACGGTCTGGAAAAACCATACTCGTGGTATTTAGTAATTTCTCAAGCCTTTTACAAGGAATGGGCAGAGATTTCAATGGAATGCGTGGTAATAGTCAACCACAAACACGTCATTTACTGGGTTATCAACTATAGAACAATGAAATATGTGCTTGAAAAACATGACGGTTGGCATGTGCCATGGTATGGCCTTACCGTGCCCTGGTTAAAAGCTGAGAAAGTTTGATTTATGTCGTCATGCAGGCCCTTCATAAATCGAACCATCACCGAGGAAGTTCAATGCTTTCGGGAAGGAAATCACCAAGATTGAAGGGGAATCCAAATTTCTGTCCTAGTTTGACATTTAGTTTTTTTCCAACGATCAACATACCGCCTCAAATGAAACGTGTTCAAATTTGACATTTTTCCGAACTCATTTACCATATTTAGGGGATTGTGTGCATTTTTAGGCATTAATTATGCACATAATTCAAATTCGAACAATGGGTGCATGAAAAGGTGCACAAGAACGGTCTGGAAAACCATGCTCGTGCTATTTAGTACATTCTCATGCCTTTTCCAAGGAATGGGCAGATATTTCAAGGAAATGTGTGGCAATAGTCAACCATAAACGCGCCGTTTACTCGGTTAACAACTATACAAAAATGAAATACATGCTTGGAAAAACATGACGCCTGGTGTGGTGCCATGGTATGACCTCACCGTGCCCTGGTAAAAATGTTGTCGTGCGCACCTTTCATAAAACGAACCATCATCCGAGGAAGTTTCATGGTTTCGAGGGGGAAATGACCAAGATTGAAGGTGGATCCAAATTTCCTTTGTCCTTTGTCCACGAGTTTTTTTTTCTATGATGAACATACAACCTGCAAATCACCGTGTTCAAATTTGGCACTTTTCCGGGTTCATTTGCCATATTTAGGGGATTATGTGCATTTCCTAGGCATTAATGCACATAATTCAAGTTCAAACAATCGATGCATGAAAGGGTCCACAAGAACAGCCTGGAAAACCATGCTCGTGGCATTTAGTAAATTCCCATGCCTTTCACCAGGAATAATGGATAGATATTTCGTTGAAATGTGTGGCAATAGTCAACCACAAATGTTTGTTTGTTGGGTTTTCAACTATAGAAAAAAATGAAATAAATGCTTAAAAAACATGACGCCTGGCATGGTGCCATGGTATGACCTCACCATGCCCTGGTAAAAATTTGAGAAGGTTTGGCTTATGTCGTCATGCACGCCCTTCATAAATTGAACCATCACCGAGGAAGTTCCATGCTTTCGAGAGGGAAAATCACCAACATTGAAGGGGAGTCCAAATTTCTGTCCTAGTTTCTCATTCAGGTTTTTTCCAATGATCAACATACTGCCTCAAATGCAACATGTTCAAATTTGACTTTTTTCCGGGCTCATTTACCATATTTAGGGGATTATGTGCATTTTCTAGGCATTAAATGGACATAATTCAAATTCGAACAATCGGTGCATGAAAAGGTGCACAAGAACGGTCTGGAAAACCATGCTCATGTTATTTAGTACATTCTCGTGCCTTTTACAAGGAATGGGCAGATATTTCAAGGAAATGTGTGGCAGTAGTCAACCATAAACGCGTCGTTTACTCGGTTAACAACTATACAAAAAATGAAACACATGGTTGGAAAACATGACGCCTGGTGTGGTGCCATGGTATGGCCTTACCATGCCCTGGTAAAAATTGGAGAATGTTTTCCTTATGTCGTGATGCGCGCCTTTCATAAAACGAACCATCATCCGAGCAAGTTTCATGGTTTCGAGGGGGAAATCACCATGATTGAAGGGGGATCCAAATTTCCTTTGTCCTTTGTCCATGAGTTTTTTCTATGATGAGCATACAACCTGCAAATCACCGTGTTCAAATTTGGCACTTTTCCGGGTTCATTTGCCATATTTAGGGGATTATGTGCATTTCCTAGGCATTAATGTGCATAATTCAATTTCGAACAATCGATGCATGAAAGGGTCCCCAAGAATGGTCTAGAAAACCATGCTCGTGCCATTTAGTAAATTCCCATGCCTTTCACAAGGAATAATGGATAGATATTTCATTGAAATGTGTGGCAATAGTCAACCACAAATGTTTGTTTGTTGGGTTTTCAACTATAGAAAAAATTTAAATAAATGCTTAAAAAACATGACGCCTAGCATGGTGCCATGGTATGACCTCACCATGCCCTGGTAAAAATTTGAGAAGGTTTCGCTTATGTCGTCATGCATGCCCTTCATAAATCGAACCATCACCGAGGAAGTTCCATACTTTCGAGAGGGAAAATCCCCAAGATTGAAGGGGAGTCCTAATTTCCGTCCTAGTTTGTCATTCAGTTTTTTTCCAACGATCAACATACCACCTCAAATGCAACGTGTTCAAATTTGACATTTTTCTGGGCTCATTTACCATATATAGGGGATTATGTGCATTTTCTAGGCATTAATGGACATAATTCAAATTCAAACAATCGGTGCATGAAAAGGTGCACAAGAACGGTCTAGAAAACCATGCTCGTGTTATTTAGCACATTCTCATGCCTTTTACAAGGAATGGGCAGATATTTCAAGGAAATGTGTGGCAATAGTCAACCATAAACGCGTCATTTACTCGGTTAACAACTATACAAAAAATTAAACACATGGTTGGAAAACATGACGCCTAGCGTGGTGCCATGGTATGGCCTCACCATGCCCTGGTAAAAATTGGAGATTGTTTTCCTTATGTCGTGATGCGCGCCTTTCATAAATCGAACCATCACCGAGGAAGTTTCATGTTTCAAGGGGGAAATCACCAAGATTGAAGGGGGGTCCAAATTTACTTTGTCCTTTGTCCAAGAGGTTTTTCCTACGATGAACATACAACCTGCAAATCACCGTGTTCAAATTTGGCACTTTTCCGGGTTCATTTGCCATATTTAGGGGATTATGTGCATTTCCTAGGCATTAATGCGCATAATTCAAGTTCAAACAATCGATGCATGAAAGGGTCCACAAGAACGGCCTAGAAAACCATGCTCGTGCCATTTAGTAAATTCTCATGCCTTTTACAAGGAATGGACAGATATTTCGATGAAATGTGTGGCAATAGTCAACCACAAATGTTTGTTTGTTGGGTTTTCAACTATAAAAAATGAAATAAATGCTTAAAAAACATGATGCCTGGCATGGTGCCATGGTATGACCTCACCATGCCCTGCTAAAAATTTGAGAAGGTTTGGCATATGTTGTCATGCACGCCCTTCATAAATCGAACCATCACCGAGGAAGTTCCATGCTTTCGAAAGGGAAATCCTCAAGATTGAAGGGGAATCCAAATTTTCTTCATTCTTTGCCGTGGAGTTTTTTCTACGATGAACATACACCCTACAAATCACCGTGTTCAAATTTGGCATTTTTTTGGGCTCATTTACCGTATTTAGGGGATTATGTGCATTTTCTAGGCATTTAGCGCATATAAATCCAATCCAGCTACAGGTGCACGGGTGTGATGTGAGGGACGTGGATTGCCGTTCGATCGTGGCGCATCCAACGGTGCACATGCGCGATCCACATGGCTGGGGTTCCGGACAATCATAATGCAACACACAATAGGCTCATCGCACACTGTTTCCGGAAGCGACGGAGATGAACCGTCTGCGATAATGAACGAGCAAAATTGTAAGGGAAGCCAAATTTCTGTTGTCGTTTGTGGTTGAGTTCTTGAATACCAGCGCACTGTACGGCTGCCCGGTCCCTCTGTCCCAGAGCTCTCTGCAGGCATCGTCCATGGCACCGTGGCACAGTAACTGGTAAGGAAGCGATGGCTTCCCTCCGCGCCGCGTTCCTCGCCGCCCGCGACCGCACACATGGTAAGGAAGCGATGGCATCTCGCCGCGCCGAGTTCATCGCTGCTGGCGGCCAAACAGTTACATGGGCGGACTTTGAGGCTGCCATGGCCGAATGGGTGGTGGATCTAGGGGCGGCCAAAGCCGTACAGAAGGAGCGGAAAAGGCAGAAAGCAGTCAGAAAAGAGAGTCCCGCCACCGCAAGAAAAAAGAGGCCGCACGCCGTGGTGAGGAGAGCTTGGCGGAGATCGAAGCACGGTGGACTGCCGCCTACAAGGCCGGGAAGGAGAACGCATGCGTCTAGCCAGCATGCCCTGATGGCAGCATGTGAGAAGTAGTTCAAGTTTGTAGTATTAGAGCAAATTACAAGTAGTACTTTAAGTTTGCAGTATTAACGTACAATGTCGGTAAGAGCATCCTTTGAGGGCTTTGAGCGTTGATTAGCATGTGTGCCCATGTGCGTTTTTTTGCGTTAATCATTAGAAGATCACAAAACATACGGTTTCTATGCCGTACCCGTCTGCGTTTTTTGCGTTAATGACCCAGAAGTCAGTTACCTGTGCGATATTTCCTAATAAACCAGGCGTACCATTGACCGAAAAAATCAAGTACACGTGTACATTTTTTTGGAGACGGGATCTGCCAACTTTCTTTTTTCTCGCACACGAGTATTTTACGCGCTCCATCTGCGTTCTGTGTTCCCCCGCCCAAGTTTCAAGTTCCGCACCAAAATTTTCATTAGGCGCGCGATTTCAGAATTTATTCCTCCAACCACATCCCCTTCCCCTCAGTATCCCCCCTGCCCTCCCTCGCGCCTCCCCCTACCGGCATCTCAAATTGCCGCCGCCGCAACCACAACTTCAACCACATCTACGTTCTGCTCGGATCCAGTCAGGTAACCCACCGATCTCTATCACATCCCCGGCCTGATTGCTTAAATGGCGCCTGCGAAACATCCTTATGCCTCCAAATCCCCCCTCCCCCGCCAGGAGCTGATGGCGGTCCATGGCGCGATGGCCGCTGTGCGTGTTGACCCGGAGGAACACCTCGCCTCCGCCGCCGCCGCCGACATGGTGCAGGCTCTGGCCTAGATGAAGTCCCCCAGCGACTACCCCCCAGGACTTAACAGGTAAGATCCAACCAGCTAAATCTTACCAATACCACTTGCAACGGCTATGATTTGTACGGTTGATGTATTAAGCATGTTCGTGCCTTGTTTATTTCAGTACTACACACTATGTGATGTTCAAATATTACCGTGTCCAGCTCAGTTTCACCAATACCAGCAACAAACTTACAATACATGACTCAGGATATCACTAGAGATGCTGCCCATTTGCTATTTTTAGTGGACGCTAACCCTGTTGCACTTAGCATGCCTGTGCATGTACTTACGCAGGGTCATAACGGCCGATGCTTTTGTTTGCCGTCAAGGTGAGCTGCATCCCATGTCTTACAGTATTTCACATAATTTGTGCAATTGTAGTTTAACTTCTACCCATTTACTGGTTGCCTGTAGGTACACATGTCAGTGGCACTGATCCACGCTTCGACCCGGAGGAACAGCTCGCCTCCGCCGTTGCTGACTTTGGGCGAGCTCTGGCCAAGATGAAGTGCCCCAGCAACTAACTCTCAGGACTTACCAAGTATGTACTCACCAGTTCAATCTTACCAATACCAGTTGCAATTAATGGCTATGTTCTATACGGTCGATGTATTAAGCATGTTCTAGTAAACATGCCTAACACGTTTTTGCTACTTTCCCTACCTTTTTATAGACATCTTGGCCATTCTCTGCTCTGGCAGCACCTGCCTTGTGATGTTTAACTATGCCAATTGCATTTTTATCAGTACCGGTTTCAATGTCTATTAAGCCTGTTGCAATTAACAGTTGAATCCATTTTTAAACAGTTGCATTTCAATGGCTACAAACTTACAAAACATGACTTAGGATGTTGTTAAGACTGTTGCAATTAACAGTTGTATCCATTTTTTAATCTGTCCATTTGCTACCATGCTACTCTCCGCAATGAAGATATACTAGAGATGCTGCCCCATTTGCTATTTTTGGTGGATGCTAACCCTGTTGTACTTAACATGCTTGTCCATGTACTTACGGAGGGTCATAACGGCCGATGCTGTTGTTTGCCGTCGAGGTGAGCTGCATCCCATGTCTTACAGTATTTCACATAATTTGTGCAATTGTAGTTTAACTTCTACCCATTTACTGGTTGCCTGTAGGTACACATGTCAGTGGCACTGATCCACGCTTCGACCCAGAGGAACAGCTCGCCTCCGCCGTTGCTGACTTTGGGCGGGCTCTGGCCAAGATGAAGTGCCCGAGCAACTACCTCTCAGGACTTACCAAGTATGTACCCACCATTTCAATCTTACCAATACCAGTTGCAATTAATGGCTATGTTTTGTATTGTCGATGTATTAAGCATGTTGTAGTAAACATGCCTAACACGCTTGAGCTATTTTCCCTACCTTTTTATAGACAACTGGGCCATTATCTGCTCTAGCAGCACCTGCCCTCTGATGTTTAACTCTGCCAATTGCATTTTTATCAGTACCGGTTTCAATGGCCATTAAGCCTATTGCAATTAACAGTTGTATCCATTTTTAAAGAGTTGTATTTCAATGGCTACAAACTTCCAAAACATGAATTAGGATGTTGTTAAGCCTGTTGCAATTAACAGTTGTATCCATTTTTTAATCCGTCCCTTTGTTACCGTGCTACTCATTCGAAATGAAGATATCACTACAGATGCTGCCGTTTTGTTACCATTTGCTATTTTTGGTGAATGTTAACCCTGTTGTAGTTAACATTGGCTTTCCATGTACTTACACAGGGCTACAATGGGCGATGTTGTTGTTTGCCGTCGAGGTTAGCTGCACCCCATGTCTTGTACACCATCTATTCCTAAATATAAGTATTTTTAGAGATTCCAATATAGACTACATAAGGAGCAAAATGAGTGAATCTAGATTCTAATCTAAACTATATCTATAATTCTATATACATCCGTATGTAGTTCATATTGAAATCTCAAAAAAAAATACTTGTACTTAGGAACATACCTAGTTGTATTTTACATCATTTGTGCAATCTCAGTTTAGCTTCTAACATTTACTGGTTGCTTGTAGGTACATATATGAGGGGTACTGATCCACGCTTCGATACCTTTTGTGTATGGGGCAATGAGATATTCATGAACAAGCGTCAAGTGAGGAAACTAAGAAAGATTGTTAGGCGAAAGAAACGGGTGATTTGAATTAAGCTCTTTATTTACACTTTGTCAAAGACAACAGTGAACTTTAGGAAGGTAAGTAATGTGTTGCCTTTTCCCCCTGCCCACGACAAGTTACACTATTAGACCTCAGTATCTGATATTTTTCTATTTTCAGTGGTTTCCGAAGCTATTTACTGATGATTACCTTGCAAACTACATCACCGGAGTGGAGGCAACTAGAGTTAAAGTATATAATTCATGCTACCATGATAATGCTCTAGAAGTCTTCCTGAAGGCGGTGAAGGATGGGCGGGCAATCGTCACAAGGGGTTGGATAAAAGTGGTTCGTGCCTATGGCATGCAGGAAGGCACATTATGGGCATTCCGCTTCTTCAACACCGTCGGCAGTCAAAATGATTTACACTTGTCTCTTCACCTTTACCGCCTTTAAATACTGTGGTTCATCATAGTTAATTGCTGCCTAATCATGTAATTACTGAACATATTGTACTGGCAGTTTTATTTATGGATTCGTTGTTGAACCATTGTGCTGAGAATTTGAATTGCATGTTTCGTATTTCAAAATTTCCAATTAGAATAATAAATTCCAGGCAAAAATAAAAAGAGAACAGATGGTCATGGAACTTTGCAAACGGTTCTGGCAGTAAAAGCGCTTGTGATGGATAGCCCAATGCCACACAGTTTTCTACATCAAATCGTGTGTGATGTAGTTAATGAAAGCAAACAGTTAACCAAGGCAGAGCATGTGTGATAGTTACACCTTTCACACACGAGCGTACACATAAAACCGTGTGGGATGTACATCTGAACGGAAACGTTTTCCCTGGATTGACTGTGTGGGATGTACATAAGAACGGAAGCGTATTCCTTGGATTGACTGGGTGTGATATACATACAAACGGAAATGTTTTCTGGGATTCACCGTGTGGGATGTACATACCTACGGAAATAGTTTTCTCGGATTACCGTGTGGGATGTACATACCTACGGAAATGATTTTCTCGGATTACCGTGTGGGATGTACATACCTATGGAAATGATTGGGTTTCGATGCCTCGCCCGATCGCACACGGCCCCAGCCTGGGTCCCAGGAGGGCCTATCCCCGACGATTTCTAGGTCGTGTGGGAAGGACAACCTATCACAAACACTCACATGGCGACGGTTCCAAATGCCATGCAGAAAGGGGTTAAAAACCGTTTGTTTAGGACCGACGCTACCCGTGTTGCAAAAGTGAGATCCGATAGAGATAGATAAACGGTAAAGTAAATATTTTTGGTTTATAGATCAGAAAGTAAAAGATTGCAAAAATAGTAGATCGGAAACTAATATTGTAGATCGGAAACTTACATGATGGAAAATAGACCCGGGGGCCATAGGTTTCACTAGAGGCTTCTCTTAAGATAGCAAATAATATGGTGGGTGAACAAATTACTGCCGAGCAATTGATAGAAAAGCGCAAAGTTATGACGATATCTAAGGCAATGATCATGAATATAGGCATCATGTCCATCTCAAGTAGACCAAAACGATTCTGCATCTACTACTATTACTCCACACATTGACTGCTATCCAACATGCATCTAGAGTATTAAGTTCATAAAGAACGGAGTAACACATTAAGTAAGATGACATGATGTAGATGAATTAACTCAAGCAATATGATGAGAACCCCATCTTTTTATCCTCAATGGCAACAATACAATACGCGCCTTGCTGCCCCTACTGTCACTGGGAAAGGACACCGCAAGATTCAACCCAAAGCTAAGCACTTCTCCCATTGCAAGAAAAACCAATCTAGTTGGCCAAACCAAACCGATGGTTCGAAGAGAACTACAAAGATATCAAATCATGCATAAAAGAATTGAGAGAAGATTCAAGTAATATTCATAGATAAGCTGATCATAAATCCACAATTCATCGGATCTCGGCAAACAAACCGCAAAAAGTATTACATCGAATGGATCTCCAAGAACATCGAGGAGAACATGGTATCGAGAATCAAAGAGAGAGAAGAAGCCATCTAGCTACTAGCTATGGACCTGTAGGTCTGTGGTAAACTACTCACGCTTCATCGGAAGGGCAATAGAGTTGATGTAGAAGCCCTCCGTGATCGAATGCCCCTCCCGCAGGATGCTAGAAAAGGCCCCTAGACGGATCTCATGGGTACAGAAGGTTGCGGCAGTGGAAAAGTTTTTTCGTGGATGCCTCTGGTGGTTAGGGGATATTTGGGAATATATAGGTGAAAGAATTAGGTCAGGAGGGTCACGGGGGGCCCACAAGGGTGGGGGCGCGCCCTCCGTTGTTGTGGCTGCCTCGTGGCTCATCCGACTTCATCTCCAAGTCTCCTGGGTGTCTTCTGGTCCAAGAAAAATCATCGCGAAGGTTTTAGTCCATTTGGACTCCGTTTGGTATTCCTTCTCTGCGAAGCTCAAAAACAAGGAAAAATAGAAACTGGCACTGGGCTCTAGGTTAAATAGGTTAGTCCCAAAAATAATATAAAATAGCATATTATGCATATAAAACATCCAAAACAGGTAATATAATAGCATGGAACAATAAAAAATAATAGATACGTTGGAGACGTATTACCTAACGACCCAGGGGCATGGAACAATCTGGCCAGTATGTACGTACACGTTGGCGACCAGCCAAACAACGCTACGTACGCTTCGACCGGGTGGGTCCTAGCGGTCAGAGAGGGTAAGGAGGCACTTCTTTCGTGCAAAGATGTAGTTGGTGGGTCCCAGCTGTTAGTGGAAGGAATCATTTTTTGCGCGTAATATGGAGGCACTTCCTTGCGTCCGGAGATGTAGCTGGTGGGTCCAGCTCTCAGTGTCACCGCGTACAGTTGTCTTCCACTGTCATTCGATGACCACATTGACCACACCGTGCCGAGAGCACCAGGGCGGTGGACGACAGCGAGGCCTAGGAAGGGAACGACATGGAGCCAGGGAAGGCGCGACAGTGGATGCCCATGAGGAGGGGAGTATGAGGGTTGACTGCTTCGGCTGCGGTGTGAGGCTGTCGTCGCTGGAGAATAACAGGAGGTGTGGGTGAGTAGAGGGATGGCATGGCCAGCGCTGGCAGCATAGCCAACCACAGGAGGCAGTAGCACACGGTCCAGCCGGCGCTGGTTTCGGTGGCTGGAGCAAAAAGATCAGAGATTGAAGAAGCAGCGCGGCAGTTGGATGTTAATCCAACGGTCACTGCTGCTAGAATTATTTGTTGACTAGGTTAACGAAGTCGTGCGTATGTGTCAACTTAGTAGGCCCACAAGTCAGCCTCCGAATTAGGTGGGTCCGAGCTAGCAGGGGGAGGAATCATTTTTGTTGCGCGTAATAAGGAGGTATTTCCTTCCGTGCGAAGATGTAGCTCGTGGGTCCCAGCTGTCATGGGGGGGGGATTTTTTCGCGTAATTAGAATGAACATCCTTGCGTGCGAAGATGTAGCTGGTGGTTCCCAGCTGTCAGACTCTCGACGTATTACATGTTGGCTCTCGTTGTTGACCATGCATCGTCGAGTGGACCACGACGGTGGACGACGGCAAGGCCTAAGATGAGAACGATCTGGAGTCATGGAACAAGGGGCACTGGAGTCCCTGGCGGAGGGGAGTACGAGGGACTGGTTCGGCTGCCGGGTGAGGCTGCCTTCACCGGAGAATAACAGAAGGTGTGGGTGAGTACAGGTATGACCTGGCCACCGTTGGGATTAGGGTGGGGCGGCGAGGCCTATGTGGCAGCATAGCTGGCCACAGGAGGCAGATGCAGGCGCTCCAGCCGGCGATGGTT
Organism: Aegilops tauschii subsp. strangulata; assembly: GCF_002575655.3. Lineage (NCBI taxonomy): Eukaryota > Viridiplantae > Streptophyta > Magnoliopsida > Poales > Poaceae > Aegilops > Aegilops tauschii. Next base: position 254,127,953 of record NC_053041.3, read on the forward strand.
CTGTCAGCTGGAGCAAGAGCAACTAGATGAGAGATTGAAGAAGCAGGATCGCTGTTGGATGTCAATGCAACGAATACAGATGTCAGAATAATTTGTTGACTTTTTGTTTTAGACCGATTAATCGTTTTGTTCACTAAATGGACAACACCTTGCGCAGGCTTCGTCTAGTGGGCCAACAAAGTCAGCTTCAAAATCTGTGGCGGAATGCAGCCCATTTATTTAGGTTTTACAACCCATTTCATTTTTTTGCCAATACATATATTTCCTGGGCTTTGACTAAAAAATAATCTATTTCCTGGGCTGGGTAAAAATAATAATAGCCGATTTACTATTTATGATAATTTTATAGCATATTTGATTATTTATTCGAATACACCTATTTACTGGGCTGGGTGAAAAATAATATTGCGTACATGCAGCCCATTTATGATTTCTGATAATTTACAAGCCATTTGATTTTACTAGAAATGGACCCATTTTCTGGGATGGGTGGAAAAACAATGATGGTCTGGACTGAGCATTTCGTATAAAAAATAATATTGAGATAGGAATATTATTAAAAGAAATAAGTTCGGGTTGGTAATCTTATTATATAAAAAATGAACTGAGATGTGCATTTTATTAAAAGAAACATAGGCTAGTCTGCGCTTATTTTAGGATCTTTTGTACAACTGTCGGCCGAGTTGCATTGCTGGTGTTCAACGAAAAAGGCCTGTGTAGTACAGTACAACTTTACATGGCTACTCAGCCCACATTCAACGACGCCTGAAAAGGCCCAAACAAGGCTTCTGTACAACTTTTTGAAGTCACTGAGCTCAATTAATAACTTAAGAAAAAAGTTAGAGTATAGTGGAACCTAAGTAGAAGATGTCACGAGCGAAGAAATAATTCAACGGTCCCACATGTGTGTGTGAGAGAGAGAGAGACCCATCGGTCGATGCTCGTAAATACATCTTTCAGCCATATGCATTGCTGATGCTCAATAAAAACTTATATACTTGACACAATCATATAGAGCATCATATCACATTGAACTTGCATACAAAAGTTTCACCCGGGCGGCACAATCAGGGTGGAAGCCGTGGATCGCTACGGGTAGGGCTATGTTGAAACCAACAAACTCGTACATAACCATTCGTTGTCTTTATCAATGGTGGGGAAATATCTTGAGTGTCGTGCAAAGAAAACAGACAGACAACACAATAAGTTATGCTAGCACATTAAGTTGACATACATCCCTTTCTAAAAAAGTTCAGGTACAAAAATAGAACACGTCACAATCAAATGTACTGGCACATCAGTGCTTCACACCAATAGCTCGGATTTAACTAGTATCTGAGAAGATTTAGTTGTTACCTCAAATTAGAGCACATCCAGGCAGCCAACCTTGCCTTTTCTCCCAAAGAAGCAGTGGACTTCACCGCGCGATGGAGTAGGCCCTGTGTCATCCATCGTTTCGAGCAACACGGGGAAAGTCTGACATTGATTCCTGTAATGGACATCATCGATGGAACCTGGCACCAGTGGCGGCAACAAGACTTCGATTGATGGATTGACCACTTCTTCGACATGCACGAACACTCGATACAGGTATATCCCTAACGTGGTCTGCGGTGGCCTTGGTGGCGAAGAATAGTACAACTCTGGTTCCTGCACCGGTATCAACACCAATCACCTTCGGTATGGTGGACGACTTCTTCATCCATGCCATAACCATCAGAGCCCAGCTGTCTGGAGGAACAAACATACTTACGAGCTCACCTCCTAGGTCGTTGATAAGCTCATTCATGGACTCGCTGTTCCAAGCACGTCGAGGCATGCCATGGAAGGTAAGCTTTCTTAAAAACTCAAGCTCAGAGGGTACCGAGCCCCATCCTGGGTGCCACCGATGAAATCTCACCAGTGCGCCATCGCAGAACAAATGCCAGAAGATTCGAACACACGACCGCAGTCGAAAGTTCTCCCGAACCTAGCGAAGAAACCAGCCGGTGATGGACAGACTTTGACGAGCAAGTCACTTATTTGGATGCCGTGCACAATGCCAAGAGCTTTGACAAGGTCGTGTGGCGAGACGGGAGGCCAGTCGTGAAGGAAATATGCCCTAGAGGCAATAATAAAGTTATTATTTATTTCCTTATATCATGATAAATGTTTATTATTCATGCTAGAATTGTATTAACTGGAAACTTGATACATGTGTGAATACATAGACAAACAGAGTGTCACTAGTATGCCTCTACTTGACTAGCTCGTTGATCAAAGATGGTTATGTTTCCTAGCCATAGACATGAGTTGTCATTTGATTAACGGGATCACATCATTAGGAGAATGATGTGATTGACTTGACCCATTCCGTTAGCTTAGCACTCGATCGTTTAGTATGTTGCTATTGCTTTCTTCATGACTTATACATGTTCCTATGACTATGAGATTATGCAACTCCCGTTTACCGGAGGAACACTTTGTGTGCTACCAAATGTCACAACGTAACTGGGTGATTATAAAGGTGCTCTACAGGTGCTTCCAAAGGTACTTGTTGGGTTGGCGTATTTCGAGATTAGGATTTGTCACTCCGATTGTCGGAGAGGTATCTCTGGGCCCACCCGGTAATGCACATCACTATAAGCCTTGCAAGCATTGCAACTAATGAGCTAGTTGCGGGATGATGTATTACGGAACGAGTAAAGAGACTTGCCGGTAACGAGATTGAATTAGGTATTGAGATACCGACGATCGAATCTCGGGCAAGTAACATACCGATGACAAAGGGAACAACGTATGTTGTTATGCGGTTTAACCGATAAAGATCTTCGTAGAATATGTGGGAGCCAATATGAGCATCCAGGTTCCGCTATTGGTTATTGACCGGAGAGGTGTCTCGGTCATGTCTACATAGTTCTCGAACCCGTAGGGTCCGCACGCTTAACGTTACGATGACAGTTATATTATGAGTTTATATGTTTTGATGTACCGAAGGAGTTCGGAGTCCCGGATGAGATCAGGGACTTGACGAGGAGTCTCGAAATGGTCGAGACGTAAAGATCGATATATTGGACGACTATATTCGGACATCGGAAAGGTTCCGAGTGATTCGGGTATTTTTCGAAGTACCGGAGAGTTACGGGAATTCGTATTGGGCCTTAATGGGCCATACGAGAAAGGAGAGAAAGGCCCCAAAGGGTGGCCGCACCCCTCCCCATGGACTAGTCCGAATTGGACTAGGGAGGGGGGGGTGCCCCCTTCCTTCTTTCTCCTTCTCCCTTCCCTTTTCCTACTCCAACAAGGAAAGGAGGAGTCCTACTCCCGGTGGGAGTAGGACTCCCCCCTTGGCGCGCCCTCCTCCTTGGCCGGCGGCCTTCCCCTTGCTCCTTTATATACGGGGGCAGGGGGGCACCCCATAGACACAACAATTGATCATTGATCTCTTAGCCGTGTGCGGTGCCCCTCTCCACCATATTACACCTCGATAATATCGTAGCGGTGCTTAGGCGAAGCCCTGCGTCGGTAGAACATCATCATCGTCACCACGCCGTAGTGCTGATGAAACTCTCCCTCAACACTCGGCTGGATCGGAGTTCGAGGGACGTCATCGAGGTGAACGTGTGCTGAACTTGGAGGTGCCGTGCGTTCGGTACTTGATCGGTTGGATCGTGAAGACGTACGACTACATCAACCGCGTTGTGTTAACGCTTCCGCTTTCGGTCTACGAGGGTACGTGGACAACACTCTCCCCTCTCGTTGCTATGCATCACCATGATCTTGCGTGTTCATAGGAATTTTTTTGAAATTACTACGTTCCCCAACAGTGGCATCTGAGCCTGGTTTTATGCGTTGATGTTATATGCACGAGTAGAACACAAGTGAGTTGTGGGCGATATAAGTCATACTGCTTACCAGCATGTCATACTTTGGTTCAGCGGTATTGTGAGATGAAGCGGTCCGGACCGACATTACGCGTACTCTTACGCGAGACTGGTTTCACCGTTGCGAGCACTCGTTGCTTAAAGGTGGCTAGCGGGTGTCTGTCTCTCTCACTTTAGTTGAACCGAGTGTGGCTACGCCCGGTCCTTGCGAAGGTTAAAACAGCACCAACTTGACAAACTATCGTGGTGGTTTTGATGCGTAGGTAAGAACGGTTCTTGCTAAGCCTATAGCAGCCACGTAAAACTTGCAACAACAAAGTAGAGGACGTCTAACTTGTTTTTGCAGGGCATGTTGTGATGTGATATGGTCAAGACATGATGCTATATTTTATTGTATGAGATGATCATGTTTTGTAACCGAGTTATCGGCAACTGGCAGGAGCCATATGGTTGTCGCTTTATTGTATGCAATGCAATCGCCATGTAATTGTTTTACTTTATCACTAAGCGGTAGCGATAGTCGTAAAAGCAATAGTTGGCGAGACTACAATGATACTACGATGGAGATCAAGGTGTCGCGCCGGTGACGATGGTGATCATGACGGTGCTTCGGAGATGGAGATCACAAGCACAAGATGATGATGGCCATATCATATCACTTATATTGATTGCATGTGATGTTTATCTTTTATGCATCTTATCTTGCTTTGATTGACGGTAGCATTATAAGATGATCTCTCACTAAAATTTCAAGATAAAAGTGTTCTCCCTGAGTATGCACTGTTGCAAAAGTTCTTCGTGCTGAGACACCACGTGATGATCGGGTGTGATAGGCTCTACGTTCAAATACAATGGGTGCAAAACAGTTGCACACGCGGAATACTCAGGTTAAACTTGACGAGCCTAGCATATGCAGATATGGCCTCGGAACACGGAGACCGAAAGGTCGAGCGTGAATCATATAGTAGATATGATCAACATAGTGATGTTCACCATTGAAACTACTCCATCTCACGTGATGATCGGACATGGTTTAGTTGATATGGATCACGTGATCACTTAGAGGATTAGAGGGATGTCTATCTAAGTGGGAGTTCTTAAGTAATTTGATTAATTGAACTTATATTTATCATGAACTTAGTCCTGATAGTATTTTGCAAATTATGTTGTAGATCAATAGCTCGCGTTGTTTCTTCCCTGTGTTTATTTTGATATGTTCCTAGAGAAAAATTATGTTGAAAGATGTTAGTAGCAATGATGCGGATTGGATCCGTGATCTGAGGATTATCCTCATTGCTGCACAGAAGAATTATGTCCTTGATGCACCGCTAGGTGACAGACCTATTGCAGGAGCAGATGCAGACGTTATGAATGTTTGGCTAGCTCAATATGATGACTACTTGATAGTTTAGTGCACCATGCTTAACGGCTTAGAATCGGGACTTCAAAGACGTTTTGAACGTCATGGACCATATGAGATGTTCCAGGTGTTGAAGTTAATATTTGAAGCAAATACCCGAGTTGAGAGATATGAAGTCTCTAACAAGTTATATAGCTAAGAGATGGAGGAGAATAGCTCAAGCAGTGAGCATGTGCTCAGATTGTCTGGGTACTACAATCGCTTGAATCAAGTAGGAGTTAATCTTCCAGATAAAATAGTGATTGACAGAATTCTCTAGTCACCATCACCAAGTTAGTAGAACTTCGTGATGAACTATAGTATGCAAGGGATGACGAAAGTAATTCCCGAGCTCTTCGTGATGCTGAAATCGACGAAGGTAGAAATCAAGAAAAACATCAAGTGTTGATGGTTAACAAGACCACTAGTTTCAAGAAAAGGGCAAAGGGATAGAAGGGGAACTTCAAAAAGAACGGCAAGCAAGTTGCTACTCAAGTGAAGAAGCCCAAGTCTGTACCTAAGCCTGAGACTAAGTGCTTCTACTGCAAAGGGACTGGTCACTGGAAGCGGAACTGCCCCAAGTATTTGGTGGATAAGAAGGATGGCAAAGTGAACAAAGGTATATTGGATATACATGTTATTGATGTGTACTTACTAGTGTTTATAGCAACCCCTCAGTATTTGATAATGGTTCAGTTGCTAAAGAGTAGTAACTCGAAACGGGAGTTGCATGAACATAAACTAGTTAAGGATGAAGTGACGATGTGTATTGGAAGTGGTTCCAAGATTGATATGATCATCATCGCACACTCCCTATACTTTAGGGATTAGTGTTGAACCTAAATAAGTGTTATTTGGTGTTTGCGTTGAGCATGAATATGATTTGATCATGTTTGTTGCAATACGGTTATTCATTTAAATTAGTGAATAATTGTTGTTCTGTTTACATGAATAAAACCTTCTATGGTCATACACCCAATAAAATGGTTTGTTGGATCTCGATCGTAGTGATACACATATTCATAATAATGAAGCCAAAAGATGCAAAGTTAATAATGATAGTGCAACTTATTTGTAGCGCTGCCGTTTAGGTCATATTGGTGTAAAGCGCATGAAGAAACTCCATACTGATGGGATTTTGGAATCACTTGATGCTTGCGAACCATGCCTCATGGGCAAGATGACTAAAACGCCGTTCTCCGGAACTATGGAGAGAGCAGCAGATTTGTTGGAAGTCATACATACAGATGTATGTGGTCCAATGAATATTGAGGCTCGTGGCGGATATCATTATTTTCTCACATTCGCAGATGATTTGAGCAGATATGGGTATATCTACTTAATGAAACATAAGTCTGAAACATTTGAAAAGTTCATATAATTTCAGAGTGAAGTGGAAAATCATCGTGACAAGAAAATAAGGTTTCTACGATCTGATCGCGGAGACAAATATTTGAGTTACGAGTTTGGTCTTCAATTAAAACAAAGTGGAATAGTTTCACAAATTCGTGCCACCTGGAACACCACAGCATAATGGTGTGTCCGAACTTCATAACCGTACTTTATTGGATATAGTGCAATCTATGATGTTTCTTACCGATTTACCACTATAGTTTTGGGGTTATGCATTAGAGATAGCTGCATTCACGTAAAAAAGGGCACCATCTAAATCCGTTTGAGACGACACCGTATGAACTGTGGTTTGGCAAGAAATCAAAGTTGTCGTTTCTTCAAGTTTGGGGTTGTGATGCTTATATGAAAAGTTTCATCCTGATAAGCTCAAACCCAAATCGGAGAAATGTGTCTTCATAGGATACCCAAAGGAGACAGTTGGGTACACCTTCTATCACAGATCCGAAGGCAAGACATTCGTTGCTAAGAATGGATCCTTTCTAGAGAAGGAGTTTCTCTCGAAAGAAGTGAGTGGGAGGAAAGTAGAACTTGATGAGGTAATTGTACCTGCTCCCTTATTGGAAAGTAGTTCATCGCAGAAACCAGTTTCTGTGACGCCTATACCAATTAGTGAGGAAGTTAATGATGATGATCATGGAACTTCATATCAAGTTACTACCAAACCTCGTAGGTAAACCAGAGTGAGATCCACACCAGAGTGGTACGGTAATCCTGTTCTGGAGGTCATGTTATTTGACCATGACGAACCTACAAACTATGAGGAAGCGATGATGAGCCCAGATTCCGCGAAATGGCTTGAGGCCATGAAATCTGAGATAAGATCCATATATGAGAACAAAGTATGGACTTTGATTGACTTGCCCAATGATCGGCGAGCCATTGAGATTAAATGGATCTTCAAGAGGAAGATAGACAGTGATAGTAGTGTTACTGTCTACAAAGCTAGAATTGTCGCAAAAAGGTTTTCGACAAGTTCAAGGTGTTGACTACGATGAGAGTTTCTCACTCGTATCTATGCTTAAGTCTGTCTGAATCATGTTAGCAATTGCCGCATTTTATGAAATATGGAAAATGGATAAACAAAACTGCATTCCTTAATGGATTTATTAAAGAAGAGTTGTATATGATGCAACCAGGAGGTTTTGTCAATCCTAAAGTGCTAACAAAATATGCAAGCTCCAGCGATCCATCTATGGACTGGTGCAAGTATCTCGGAGTTGGAATATACGCTTTGATAAGTTGATCAATGGATATAGTTTTATACACACTTGCGGTGAAGCCTGTATTTACAAGAAAGTGAGTGGGAGCACTACAACATTTCTGATAAGTATATGTGAATGACATATTGTTGATCGGAAATAATGTAGAATTATTCTGCAAAGCATAAAGGAGTGTTTGAAAGGAGTTTTTCAAAGAAAGACCTCGGTGAAGCTGCTTACATATTGAGCATCAAGATCTATAGAGATAGATCAAGACGCTTGATAAGTTTTTTCAATGAGTACATACCTTAAACAAGATTTTGAAGTAGTTCAAAATAGAACAGTCAAAGAAAGAGTTATTTGCCTGTGTTACAAGGTGTGAAATTGAGTAAGACTCAAAGCCCGACCACGGCAGAAGATAGAAAGAGAATGAAAGTCATTCCCTATGCCTTGGCCATAGGTTCTATAAAGTATGCCATGCTGTGTACCAGATCTATTGTATACCCTACACTGATTTTGGCAAGGGAGTACAATAGTGATCTAGGAGTAGATCACTGGACAGCGGTCAAAATTATCCTTAGTGGAATAAGGATATGTTTCTCGATTATGGAAGTGACAAAAGGTTCGTCGTAAAGGGTTACGTCGATGCAAGTTTTGACACAAATCTAGATGACTCTAAGTCTCGGTCTAGATACATATTGAAAGTGGGAGCAATTAGCTAGAGTAGCTCCGTGCAGAGCATTGTAGACATAGAAATTTGCAAAATACTTACGGATCTGAATGTGACAGACCCGTTGACTAAAATTATCTCACAAGCAAAACATGATCACACCATAGTACTCTTTGGGTGTTAATCACATAGCGATGTGAACTAGATTACTGACTCTAGTAAACCCTTTGGGTGTTGGTCACATGACGATGTGAACTATGGGTGTTAATCACATGGTGATGTGAACTATTGATGTTAAATCACATGGCGATGTGAACTAGATTATTGACTCTAGTGCAAGTGGGAGACTGAAGGAAATATGCCCTAGAGGCAATAATAAAGTTATTATTTATTTCCTTATATCATGATAAATGTTTATTATTCATGCTAGAATTGTATTAACCGGAAACTTGATACATGTGTGAATACATAGACAAACAGAGTGTCACTAGTATGCCTCTACTTGACTAGCTCGTTGATCAAAGATGGTTATGTTTCCTAGCCATAGACATGAGTTGTCATTTGATTAACGGGATCACATCATTAGGAGAATGATGTGATTGACTTGACCCATTCCGTTAGCTTAGCACTCGATCGTTTAGTATGTTGCTATTGCTTTCTTCATAAATTATACATGTTCCTATGACTATGAGATTATGCAACTCCCGTTTACCGGAGGAACACTTTGTGTGCTACCAAACGTCACAACGTAACCGGGTGATTATAAAGGTGCTCTACAGGTGCTTCCAAAGGTACTTGTTGGGTTGGCGTATTTCGAGATTAGGATTTGTCACTCCGATTGTCGGAGAGGTATCTCTGGGCCCACACGGTAATGCACATCACTATAAGCCTTGCAAACATTGCAACTAATGAGCTAGTTGCGGGATGATGTATTACGGAACGAGTAAAGAGACTTGCCGGTAACGAGATTGAACTAGGTATTGAGATACCGACGATCGAATCTCGGGCAAGTAACATACCGATGACAAAGGGAGCAACGTATGTTGTTATGCGGTTTGACCGATAAAGATCTTCGTAGAATATGTGGGAGCCAATATGAGCATCCAGGTTCCGCTATTGGTTATTGACCGGAGAGGTGTCTCGGTCATGTCTACATAGTTCTCGAACCCGTAGGGTCCGCACGCTTAACGTTACGATGACAGTTATATTATGAGTTTATATGTTTTGATGTACCGAAGGAGTTCGGAGTCCCGGATGAGATCAGGGACTTGACGAGGAGTCTCGAAATGGTCGAGACGTAAAGATCGATATATTGGACGACTATATTCGGACATCGGAAAAGTTCCGAGTGATTCGGGTATTTTTCGGAGTACCGGAGAGTTACGGGAATTCGTATTGGGCCTTAATGGGCCATACGGGAAAGGAGAGAAAGGCCCCAAAGGGTGGCCACACCCCTCCCCATGGACTAGTCCGAATTGGACTAGGGAGGGGGGAGGGTGCCCCCTTCCTTCTTTCTCCTTCTCCCTTCCCTTTTCCTACTCCAACAAGGAAAGGAGGAGTCCTACTCCCGGTGGGAGTAGGACTCCCCCCTTGGCGCGCCCTCCTCCTTGGCCGGCGGCCTCCCCCTTGCTCCTTTATATACGGGGGCAGGGGGGCACCCCATAGACACAACAATTGATCATTGATCTCTTAGCCGTGTGCGGTGCCCTTCTCCACCATATTACACCTCGATAATATCGTAGCGGTGCTTAGGCGAAGCCCTGCGTCGGTAGAACATCATCATCGTCACCACGCCGTAGTGCTGATGAAACTCTCCCTCAACACTCGGCTGGATCGGAGTTCGAGGGACGTCATCGAGGTGAACGTGTGCTGAACTCGGAGCTGCCGTGCGTTCGGTACTTGATCGGTCGGATCGTGAAGACGTACGACTACATCAACCGCGTTGTGTTAACGCTTCCGCTTTCGGTCTACGAGGGTACGTGGACAACACTCTCCCCTCTCGTTGATATGCATCACCATGATCTTGCGTGTTCGTAGGAATTTTTTTGAAATTACTACGTTCCCCAACAAGTCGCCGTTCATGGTTACCATCAGCACTTTGCCGGCAAACTGGTTGTCAAGCGCCGCCATGCCACTATTGAGCGACAGCACGCAGCGCCCGAAGACAGAACGAACCTCAGGATCTCCGGCTTGGAGATCCGCGCTGACCGGCGACATGATAGTGCGCTTGAGTACAGGGAGTACAGGAGGGGGGTTTTGGGGAACTGGAGTAGGAATCGAGATTCCAGAGGTGGGGGAGGGGCGGGAGATTGGGGATGAAAAGGTAGCATGAATTTCGAACACTCGCCAATATGCTCTTGGCGCGCAAGCGCACGAAAACACCGGTGGCGCCCACATGTCGGCCTAAGAGTCATTTTTCTTTCTTTTTTAAGCGCCCAACATGAGAGTCGTAATTGCCCTGCTTGGCATTGCGTTACTACTCGGCCCATATTCAACGACACCTCACTGGCCCAAACAAGTGTACGTCATCGAGAAGACATTGAGCTCAAATTATAACTTGAAAAAAGGATATACTCTGAACACTAGAGAATGGTGATGCCCTCATTTAGCCCACCAGCAGTTCGAGACAATAAACAGTTCGAAACAACGATATATACAACATTCAAACACTAACTAGTGACTACTACTGACATAAACAACAAGACATGATAGTTCATAAGAAGTCTTGCTACACCACCAAAACGCACCCATCTGCAGCGCTCAGACTCTCGTGATCCAGACGAGAATGACATTCTAAATAACAACAACTATTACATAGTAAGAGTGACATAGACGAGGATGACCAAATGACAAGGAGTCTGCATAACAAAAGAGAGAACTACCCATCCAGAACAAGCAGCAATGACAACAAGTCATTCGAAGAGGGATGATCCAACACCATCATAATTTGTAGCCCCGCTACAGCCACCAGTGCTTCGGAGACACTAGAACTCCACCCTTTTGACGCAACAACCCAATTACCTATCAACTTGAAGGCTTGAACCACATCACTGCCCGTCGGACTTGATACATCCAAGGATCAAAGTTAATCCAGATGCCTTTGTCATTCTCACCTTCTTTTGGCTGCAGGCTGTATCGTTAACAATCATGGGAGTCTTCTCCCGAAGTCATAGGGCTCGCCGTGTAGACACAGTTTTCCCTAGCAAACAGAGCCTCTCTGCCATCAAGGTCCTTGCCAACGGTGATCTCCTGGTTAATCGGATAATTGAGTCCGAGAAACAGACAATGTGCACCAAGGCTGTTTACCCGCCTCCAACTCAAAAATCCTGAAGGCCCCAACAAGCTGGTATCCTGCTCATTTTTTTGACTATAAACAGTAGGGTGAAAACCCCACTGCAACTTTTATTAAAATTAAGAAAGGTCCATTACAAAGGCTTGAGGTAAGCCAAATAAAACTAATCTACAAAAATAGAACTAAATTACATAATGGTCTCCAACCAAGCAGAGAACTGATGGGCATACTTCTTCTTCATCCTGTATCTTAATAGCTTCAGCTCCTCCAAGAAGATGAACCTCCAACCCTGGAAGGAGGGATTAATGTGCTCAATTTTTTTATTATTTCTGGAAATCCAAATAGCCCAGGATCTAAGAATGATGATCTCCATGAAGAAAGGCTTGTTCAGTTTGTCTTTGAGATGTTGAAAAGCTTCTAAGACTGACAAGTTGTGTGCTCTGCTAGGGCAAATGAAATCCCAACACTGTGCTGCAAAGGGGCAACTCCAAAAAAGATGGTGCAGAGTCTCTTCCTGTTGACAGCTTCTGACTGCACAGTTGTATTCTTCCAGCTCAAAATTCTTTCTTCTCAGTAAGTGCCTTGTATTGACTCTGTCGTGTAGCAGCATCCAAAAGAACACCTTGTGCTTTGGCTGGCATGAGCTCTTCCATATCCAAGAAAAATGAGGTGGGGTTTGTTTAAATCCAATTAACACATTATATGCCTTAATGGAAGAGTAAAACTCATTACCCCGAATATAACTCCATGTATCTCTAAGATCCGAGTGTTCTGAAGTTCGCAGCATGAAGCATATATTCTCCATTTCCAGAAATTCCTCATGAGCTTGGGTTGTCAGGGGCAAGTGGAACAAGTCTTGTAGATACTTAGTGTGGATCACTTGGTGGACATTTATGGTCGTGTCTCGAGCAAAAGAGTGTAGGTGATCAAACTTGTGCTTCAATACAAAATCATGCCAGCAATCATCCCAAAAGAGGGCACTTTTACCATCCCCTATGTTGCATCTTGCAATAGCCTTGTATTGATCAATGAGTGCCAGATTAGACTTCCACCAAAAAGACCCCACCATGTTGTCTCCTGGTAAGTGCCCATTACTGTAGTAGGACTCCCAGATGAGGTGTACCCAAGGGATATCATGTCTGTTGTAAAACTTGTGGAGGTTTTTCATAAGCAGAGTCTTGTTTTGTGTGAAGATGTCCATAACCCCAAGCCCTCCTTGGTTTTTTGGTCTACATACAGTTTTCCAAGCCACTAGAGCAGGTCTGCGATCCTCCATATCAGGGCTTCTCCATAAACAGTGCCTCAGATATTTGATGATTTGTTGCTTGATGGTAACAGGAACATCCAGGCAGCACATGAAGAAGATAGTGAGGGATGTCAGTACTGATTTGACCAAGTGCAATCTTCCAGCTTGTGTCATGAAAGTTGAGAGCCCAGCTAATATTTTTGCAATTCTTTGAACTAATGGCAGACATTGCTCCACAGTAGGTTTGTGAATTCCCAAGGGCAATCCCAAATAAGTAAAGGGGAAAACCCCTCTGCTACACTGCAAGGTATTTGTGAAGATACTAACTCTGTCTTCAGCAATGTTAATAGGCACCATGCTGGACTTCCCATAATTCGCTTTCAGACCCGTGGCTTCTGCAAAAGTATTCAACAAGGACTTGAGACAAATGAGTTGCCTAGCATCTGCTCTCATGAGGACCAAGGTGTCATCAGCATATTGAACTATTGGAAAATCAGGGCAGGAGTGGACTTGTAAAGGAGGGGTCACAATCCCTAATATCATTGCTTTGTTAAGAATTGATTGTAACATGTCAACAACTAGGACAAAAATCAAAGGTGAATAAGGGTCACCCTGCCTCACTTCTCTCCTGCAATAGAATTTCTTACCAGGGACACCATTTAGCATAACTGTAGAAGATGCAGAAGTAAAAATGTGATTAGTCCAGGAGATCCACTTTTCTCCAAACCCTTTAGATCTTAAGATATCAATTATAGCTTGGTGCTCAATTGTGTCAAAAGCCTTCTCAAAGTCTAACTTAATCACTAGCATTTCCTCTCTTGATTTGTGACACTGATGGATGTATTCATAGGCCCAACCCAGACAGTCTTGGATCATTCTATCTTTGAGGAAGCCATATTGATTAATATGAACCAATTGGAGGATCACCTTTTGTAGCCTCTTAGCTAACAACTTGGTGATGATCTTGAGCACACCATTAAGTAAAGAGATTGGTCTGAAGTCATTTGGTGTTAGAGGCACATCCTTCTTTGGCACCAGAGTTATATATGAAGTATTGATACTCATAGGATTAACAGTACCAGCATGGAAAGCCAGGATGAGTTCAGTAATATCTTCCTTTATAATCCCCCAACAAGCTTTTAGAAATTCATTATTGAAACCATCAGGCCCTGGTGACTTGTCATTAGGAAGATTTTTCACAACTTCATCAATTTCCTCTTGTGTGAAAGGTTGCTCCAGTTCATGAAAAATTCGAGGGTCAGCTCTGTGCTCATATAAATCTTGTAAGTCAAAATGCATTGTGTGGCCATTTGAGTGACCAAGCCTTTGTTTAAATGCTTCCCACAAAATAGCAGCCTTTCCCTCATGGTCAGTTATCTCAATCTAATCCTCATTAAGCAACATTACAATCTTATTGTGCCTAAGGTTGATGGAAGCTTTAGTGTGAAAGAACTTGGTATTTTCATCACCAAATTTTACTCCTTTAATTTTCCCTCTCTGCTTCCAGTAAATTTTCTGGTTGTTTAGCACAACCAGCAGATATTCCTTCAGAAGTGACCTGCAATTTGCTTCAAATAGAGTGAGGTTTCTGAATTCATCAATCATATCCCAAAGGAAAATACAAGCATTTAACTCTTCAATTTCTTTTTGAAGGCATGAGAGGCTCTTGGCCCATAATTTGATTGCTCTCCTCAAGTTCTTGAACTTTGCATTGACTTCCTTTGCAGGATCAGTGAAACCAACAGGAATGTTCCAAGCTGCCAACACAATTTCCATAAAAGAGTTATGTTTCAACCAATAATTCTCAAACCTGAAAACCTGAGACCTTGGAATGTGAGTGCCAATCTTGATCATACATGGAAGATGGTCAGAAATTGGTTTTGCCAAAGGAAGAGCAGTTGTGTCAGGGAAGGAGGTCATCCAAGCTGCAGAAGTAAAGAACCAGTCTAATTTTTCCAAAAGAGGATTTTCCTGCATGTTGCTCCAGCTGTATTGTCTACCTTTTAGAGGCAACTCTACCAGTCCCAAATTGCTGATTGCCTCATTAAAAAGAAGCATTTGATTAACATCACCCCCTGGCTTATTTCTATCCTCAGGAGATCTGATAAAATTAAAGTCCCCCATGATTATCCAATTTGTGTCAGATGGCATTTGAATTGAGTTGAACCAGTCAATGAATTCCAATTTGTCCTCAGGAGAGCAAGGCCCATAGATATTGGTGAGGACCCAATTATGATTTGTGGTTTTACAAGTGAATTGCACTGAGAGGGAGAATTTGTTTTGAAAAATCATTTCTCCACTATAAAGAGTCTCATTCCAAACAGTCACAATACCTCCAGAAGCCCCAATTGATGGAAGAAACTCAAATTTGCTAAATCTTTGGGGACAAAATTTATGAATATATGCCAGATCAAAATTCTCTCTTTTAGTTTCCCGAATACATACAATACCAGCTGCACTTTCCTCAATTTTACTTCTGATGGCTAACCATTTATCTGAAGAATTTATACCCCTGAAATTCCACTTCAGTATATTCCAGGATTTGTTGTTATTCATTGTTTAAAATGATGTGAATGCTGAGAAGTACCAAGAACCAACCCTTGGTAGTTTGCCTAGTAGTGGATGGCTGTGCATTGTCAAAGCATGGTAACCCCATGGTCAACACATATGGGAAAATGATAGAGTAATACTTCAAAGGTTGCCAAACATGCCTGTCAAACTTAGTCAACACAGAGTAGTCCTTAAGACACACACAACATTGTTCTGACAGCATAACATGAAGCAAAAGAAACCAAGGAGTATCACAGCCATTATTGTTACACCAAAAGACAGAGATGCTTATAACCAGCCTACATATCTCCAAAACCAAACTAGGGAAATGCAGTAACTTTCTCCTGGTGCTTATGATGTGTTGTGCTTGCATGGTTACACATCCTTGGACTGTTCTGCATCCCCAGTGGCCTTGGACACCTTGGCCACCTCCTCTTGTCCCTTCTTCTTGTGTTTCTTGGACAACTTCTCATGTGCTTCTTCCTCAGAGACCTTACAGAAAGATTTTGTCAGGTTCTTGACCACTCTATTAGGAAGAATCGGAGGAACAACATTGCATGGTAAACAAGCTTTAAAATCACATAACTTCCTCCTATACCCGTTATTATCTTTTTAAATTCTGTCACTTCTTCTTACCTTAGTTTCCACCAGAGGCTCTTTTTCCCTTCTCTTCGTAGATACCGCTTCACCCAAAGGCAGAGCCACCTTATTTGGGGAAAGTTGCTGCAGAGGACTCCCAGCACCAGTAGAGGAATGTGCAGCAGGGCTAATGCCCTCATTTTCCTTCCCAATTCCCTGGAAAACTTCTTTGCAATAAGGTGCCTGAGATGTTTTGCAGTTGTCAGGTATATGGAAAGTGATAGATTCTTCAGCAGTACAGTTGGCAGTCAACAGAGTCCACAGTTCAGATTTCAACAAATGCATAACCCAGCCAAACTTATCAGGTGTTAACAGAAGGTGGATTATAAAATTAAACCAACTTACTAGGATCTCAATCTTGAAAGTATTTGCTGCACCTTGTGTAGCAGGAGCAAAATTCTGGATCCAGAGGTCCAAACCTTCTTCAGAGATTAAATTAGCACCATCAATAACATCCAGAGCATGTGCTTCAGCAATACTTTTGAAATCAAAAGAATTTGATGAAGAAGGTGGGGAGAGGGGATCATAAGTACCTTGTTTATCACCAAGTGAGGAGTTACCTACCACTATGGGCACATTTTCTTTTCCTTTGATGGCAGCTCTGTCCACTCCCTCTCCAGAATCAACTGCTTTATTTTCAGAACTCTTGTCAGTCAGCAACTCTGGGTTTTGTTCATTGACAGAGGCACCCACTAGAGTAGGGGCAGTAGCATTCCCCTCATTTTCAGATGTATCCACTTTGAGCTGAACATCAGGCAGTGAACTGTTTTGCACTTCCTCAACTAGTGTGGGCAGCAATGGTGGAGCCAGAACCTGCTGTGGCTGCTCAAGAACCACCTGAGGCAGTACTGGCCCCTGTTGGGCAATGCCTAACTCCAAGTTTCCATCCAAAGCTTGTTCATGTGCCTCTGATTCAACCTGATAAGCCATAATGATGTTGTTTAATCCCAAACCCAAGTGGGCTACAGGGGCACCCTGGTTAACTTCTTCACTAGCAGAATGAGTGATGGAGTAAAAACCCTCAGAAAGAGAAACTGTAGTGGTGATGCTGCTGTTAGGGGCACCATCTTCAGGAACAACTGGAATTTCAGCTTGCTGCTGCATAGGAGCTAGTTGATTTTGTTGTGGAAATGCGCAGTGTTCATTTTCCTCCTGGTCATCCCACTCATCCCAATCATCATTGTTAACTTGATTGTTGTTGTCCAGGTCCTGGTTCATTGGCACAGGTTGGAACCCAGGGAAGTCATTTGCATGCTGAGGTACAGGATGAGGGTCCACTCCAGGAGGGGGGGGAGGATCTTCATCAGCTGGACCCCCACCCAACATCTCACTCCACAGAAGTTCTACAGAGCCAGTCCAAGTTTCTTCCTCAAAAGATTCACCTTCAGACCATCTGATGCTCTTAGGGATATCAGTAAGTTCAGTCACTCTTGCTTTAACCAAAACCTTCCCTCTCAAAGCATCCTCTCTTTCCCAACTGATAATTCGACCCCATTTAGAGATAGCAGTAGAAATATCTTCAGTATTACAGTTATCGAATGGCACACCCAAAAACAGCAGCCAACAGGTGTTATTGAAATGAACTCGACGCCAGTTTCTACCCTGATTGTGCTTGGTAAAAGAGATGAACACATCACCGAAAGGATGAGGGCTTTGCCTGATTAATCTGTCCCTATCTCTCACATGCATAAACTGAACGTATGCTTCACCAAAAAGGACAGGGTTGAATCTCTCTAAACCCTACATCTTCCACACCTTGCAAAAACTCCTCAAGAACTTCACAGACATTGGGAAAGAATACCTCATCAGGATGCGGATTGATGGTTGCAATCGCGCAATGTTCATGTCTGCGGGGTCGGCGCGGCAAGATGACTCTGGAAACCCCATTTCTTCCCTCGACTTCCTGAATCTCGAACCCATTGGGGACAAACAGCAGCGGGTTGATGGGAATGTTAGCCATCGCAGACTCGATAGGCTGATGGAGCACTACCGCTCTCACCGGAGACGATGATGAAGCTGGCGAGCTCGATGAAGGAGAAGCAGAGCTGGTAGGTGAAGTGGAATGCGAGGAGGCAAGGAGGGGTCTCGGCTGGAAATTTGGGAAAAAATCCTTGACCAGCTCCTTAAATGACGAGGCTTGCCTAATCAGGGGCGCCGACCCGACACAACGGAACCAAGATTCCACAACACCCTCGGCCCAGGCAAGATCAGGTGGGCTCAGAAAAGAAGCAAACGGGATAAAAGGCCAAAGCCCAGGAAGATTTGGAACCGGGCAACCTCACGCGTAATGACCCTGCTCCCCGCATGCATAGCATGTCACGTACTTACGATCACCCTGATTCTGCCTATTAACTTATGGAATAATGAGTGGCCCGTTTGAAACCATGTCATTAGAGGTAATCAATTCACCCCCATGACTATTCTCAACATGCATGGGACCGAATAATCTCTCAAAGACCGACTGGTTTGACCGGCTGACCGGAGCACCCGTCCGGCGATCGCCGGAGTTAGGGTTCACAGCTTTTCCATTATGACCAACCAGAGTCCAAGCAGAATCTTGCTCAGCATAAAAAGCAAGTTCCTCTCTATGCCAATTTGGGCCTCCAAAACCCCAAAGATTGAATACCATTTCAAAATCTTTTTCCACTATCTTTCCTGCATTGTAAATCACAAAACCCACTGACTTGGAGGCTACCAAGAACTTGAAGGATCTATCTTTGAGATGACGCACCCGAAAACCTTGAGCATAACCTCCAAACATAGCATGTAGAGAAACACTAACTGTATGAGGATCCAGCTTGAATGATGCTCGGCAGAAAGAGACCACTAGCGTGAATTCTCGTTGTCGAAAGCCCGGCGAGAAGACCACCGGGTGCCCAAACTTGGACCTCATGTCTGCTTGGAACCTCTTACCACGATCAAAATTGAGATCAAAGGGAGCCATCTTGGGTGGGAAGGTGTCTACCGGGGCCGGAGTGGCCACCGGCAGGGAGGGTAAGGGTGGCCGCCGGGGCCGGAGTTGCCACCGGCACAAATCGCCTAGGAGTCGCCTAGGAGGAGCCTAGGAGGAGAGGAGGAAAGGTAGTCAGTTCAGTATTCTTAGCATTGGTATCCTGCTCATAGACGTAACAACCACTGTTCGGATACTCACATATGTCACGATGCTTGTACACAGTGGGGTTTTTGCAATATAACTTTTCTGGCTCATGTGTGCGAATGTTCATCAGTCTTTTGCTGTCGTCTGATCGAGCGAAGATACAGTTGTGCTTCCCTGTTTTTGGCAAAGGTGGTGTGATTACAAAGGGCAGTAACTGTAGGGACACTGCATCATATAAAAAAGGACATGCATTGTTAATGTAAGATCATCATTGTTCAGAGTATGAGTAGGATAATGTAAGAAACAACATTGATCTGTCCCTGTTGGAACTGAGAGGAAAATACATGGAAATGTATACTGGGTTCGAAAATATAGAAGTGCCATGCATGGTTATACTCATGTTATCTCGCAATCGATTCTTCACAGGAAACTACCATGTCATGCATGTTATGTACTCCCTCCGTTCCTAAATATAAGTCTTTTTGGAGATTTCAAATGGACTACAACATACAGATGTATATATACATATTTTAGAGTGAAGATTCACTCATTTTGCTCCGTATGTAGTCCCTTGTTGGAATCTCTAAAAAGACTTACATTTGGGAACATAGGGAGTAATCATGTTCTGTCCTCACAAACAAATTCTTCAAGGAAACTAACAGACCATGCATTGTTATATACTCATGTTCCGCGGGCAAAATTTGTGAGGATATTATCCTAGCCATTGATTGCTGAAGGGCGAATATAGGTATGTACACGTGGTAAGCATTACATGATTTCACTACTTCCAAATATAGAGTTCTCCATATGCATATTTCCTTCCCTAATGTATGGTTAGATGAAACCAATAGTGTGATGCATGTCTCTACATCATGAAAATGAGGAAACTAACATGGCTATTGATACACACTCATATTTAGTAGTATATAGATTACTATAAAATAAGGAGAATATCCATATCTTCCTAACCGTTTGATTATACAAGGGTACAAATTGGTTGTAATGGCGTGGTCACAATCACATGAATTAACTCATTCCAAATATAGCTGGTTCCTTTTTCTTGTGCCGAATAGACGATTAAGAAGACCTGCAATCCCTCCGAAAAGGAAGAAATTTTAATTTTATTGTTCTCGCCTTTGTCTCTAATACATTTCCATAGTTCTACTCGAATTCTTCTCAAACAGGGATATGCCAATCATCACAAAAATTTCAAACAGTGTCATGGCGTTATCATTAAAATCAGACGAAAACAACTTACACGCGCCGTCCCAGCAATACGTGGTGCCATCTGCTTTTTCGATCGTGTAGATGATGCCATTGTGTTCAATAGCATCACATAAGTGTGTATCGGCTTTGATGATCCACTGCGAGGTGAGTCGTCTCCAGCTAAAGAAGGCACCGGCAGAAAGATAGGCGAGTCCGCGGTCAAACAAGGCAATTAGCTTGAAGTCTGCGTAATCCGCATATCATGTGGGCACTTGGCAGATTATAATCTTCTGCAAAACAAGGTCCATCCAACTGACGTGGTAATCTAGATGACTTGGACCACGATAGTAAAACCCTACATAATCCAACGGAGGAAGGATAATCTCATGGAAGGTGTGGAAGTTCACGAGCACCAACTTTTTCCCGTCTTCTCTGACGGCAGCCATCCAGTGGGAGTTCATACCGACCTAGTACATACCTTGCAAGAAGTTTCGGGCGATGGTGATCTGATCGAAGTCGAGGGGCATGATGTACGGCGACCCACTACATACCTACAAAGAAGTTTTGGCTAATGGAGGTCGGATTGAAGTCGAGGGGCATCATGTACGCCTCTGTATCATGGTGAGCAAATCTCGCAAGACCAGATAGCAGCAAGCAGGGTGTCTTGAAAAGCTCAGGCCTCGCTTCGACGATGGCCGCGTGCATGTCCCTCGAGCATGCAGCCAGCCGCACGACGCTCATCATATCCATACACGAACAACAGAGGTCGAGGATGTCACTGGGGAGATTGCTCCAATCGCGGCTCATACGGATGCTGCGTAGTTCGCGTTCGGCCATGGTGGAGTTTGGAAGGTGGGGGGTTTTTGGGGGCTTGATTTACGGGGGAGTAGGCTCTCGGTGCTGGAGCGGCTAGCGAGGGAATAGTGGTACTAGGGGAGGCGAGCAATGCGAGGGTACGCGGGGGCACAGTGAGATAATGAAGAGTGACCCCAGGATTTCCGGCAAGACGGACATGGAGATGGATTGGTGCTAGGGGAGAGGGAGACGAGGCGAGGCATGCTATATAGTGGCGGTGACAGTGACTGCACGGTGCACAAGGTGAGGCTAACTTTGGTAACCCGAACATGCCGCCTGGACTAGTCACTACTGGAATCAGCTAATTTGCCATCTGCCAGCTCTTTGTCGTCTGCTAGCTGACGGCAAAGAAGCTCTTTGCCATCAGCTACACATAAACAGACGGCAAAGAAAAGGCTGACGGCAAAGAAGCTCTTTGCCATCTGCCAGCTCTTTGCCGTCTGCCAGCGGACGGCAAAGAATCTTTGCCGTCCGCTGGCAGACGGCAAAGAGTGTGGTGGCCCCCACCCCCCGCTCGTTTGAAAAAATCATAACGGCCCACCTCTTTGCCATCCGCTAGCAGACGGCAAAGAGGCAAAAAGGCGGACGGCAAAGGCTGGCGGACGGCAAAGAAGGCACTTGACTAACGGCACGTACCCCCCGCCCGTTACTCACTTCATCCTCGCGCCCTTCTCCTCCCACAGCCGCCACGGCCCCTCGCCGTCCCCGGCCCACAGCCGCCACGGCCCCTCGCCGTCCCAGCCCCCCGCCGCCCCGCGCCCCCCGCCGCCTCCTCCACCGCCCCGCCCCGGCCCCCCGCCCCCCATCCCCCCCGCCGCCCCGGCCCCCCGCCGCCCCGCCTCCTCCACCGCCCCGCCCCGGCCCCCCGCCGCCCCGCCTCCTCCACCGCCCCGCCCCTCCGTCGCCGGCCCCTCCCCGACCCATCGCCGCCCCCCACAGTGAGCCCCTCCTCCCTTTTTTTCTGTTTTTGTTTTTTTTTGTTTTTTTCTGTTTAAGTTTAGGTTTAATTAGTTTAGTTTTAATTAGTTTAGGTTTTTAGTTTAGGTTAGTTTAGGTTTAGGTTAAGTAGAAGGGGGAAGAAGAAGAAGAAGAAGAAGAAGAAGAGGAGGAGGAGGAGGAGGAGGAGGAGGAGAAAGAAGAAGAAGAAGAAGAAGAAGAAGAAGAAGAAGAAGAAGAAGAAGAAGAAGAAGAAGAAGAAGAGGAGGAGGAGGAGGAGACACCCCGAAACCCCGACCCCGAAACAGCACCCCGATCCCGACACGGCACCCCGACACCGACACGGCACCCCGACACCTACACGACACCCCGACCCCCGACACGACACCCCCGACACCCCGACCCCGACCCCGACACCCCGACCCCGAGCCTGACCCGACACCCCTACCCCGACACCGACACGGCACCCCGACCCCGACCCGGCACCCCGACCCCCGACACCGACACGACACCCCGACCCCGACACGACACCCCCGAGACCCCGACCCCGACCCCGACACCCCGACCCCGAGCCTGACCCGACACCCCGACCCCGACACCGACACGGCACCCCGACCCCGAGACCCCGACCCCGACACGGCACCCCGAGACCGACACGACACCCCGACCCCGACACGGCACCCCGAGACCGACACGACACCCCGACCCCCGACACGACACCCCCGACACCCCGACACCCCGACCCCGAGACCCCGACCCCGACCCCGACCCCGACCCCGACACCCCGACCCCGAGCCTGACCCGACACCCCGACCCCGACACTGACACGACACCCCGACCCCGACCCGGCACCCCGACCCGACACCCCGACCCCGAGACCCCGACCCCGACACGGCACCTCGAGACCGACACGACACCCCGACCCCGACACGGCACCCCGAGACCGACACGACACCCCGACCCCCGACACGACACCCCCGACACCCCGACACCCCGACCCCGACACCCCGACCCCGACCCCGACACCCCGACCCCGAGCCTGACCCGACACCCCGACCCCGACACCGACACGGCACCCCGACCCCGACCCGGCACCCCGACCCGACACCCCGACCCCGAGACCCCGACCCCGAAAAGGTGTTCTTTGGCCTTCCAGAAGCCGACGGGGTCATATATTTGTGAATTATTAGTTAGGTCATATATCTTTCGATTTTGTTATGAAAAACATCATATATAATTGTGTTGATCGGGTAGTTTTAAATGTGCAGTTGTTTCATCGCTGCGAGGTTTGGTGTTCGACGACCTCGCCGTGCGTTTGACGAGCTCTGCCCCTTCGTTCGTGGGTGAGCACAAATGACATGTCCTCCTCCCCCATTAATTATTTGATCTATTCCGATGAAACTTGATAGCTAGATATATGTGTCTTGAATCATCAGTATGCGTAACCAATATGTGTCTCCCGTTCGAAAGCGTCATAGTTATAAATATGCATGCATTTGCATATTTATAACCTTGATTCTTTCGAATTGTCCAATGCTATCCATGGACAGCCCAAGTATGTTTAGATTGGGTTCGTTTTCCCATATGCTTTGCTCCGGATCCGACGCATTAATTTCGTCAGTGCCTCCCCTGTTGTTCTCCGGGTACACATCCTCTCTGTTTATTGCAGAGACGTGTATCAGGAGAACAGTGGGGAGGTGCTGCCAAAATTTTGCGTAGGATCCGGGGCATAGCATGGGAAAATGAACCCAATCTAAACATACTCGGGTGGGATTAGGACCTATCATTACCTATTAGAGTGTAGGTTGCATGGACGTAATAAAATTGACAAAGTAGATCAACTGATGAATACATACATGGTGAATTATATATATATATATATATTTGTTGTGTGTCTAGTAGCTCTGAAAGTCAAGATGAGTGATCGTGCGTGGATGTACACCGGTCACACTGGTCAGAACAAATGGAGCACTGAATGGTTCACAAAAACCAAGGGGTTTGTGCGAGCCGCATTTGCAAATGGCCAGAGGAAAACCTGGTGCCCCTGTTTACAGTGCGGCAATTGGGAAAAGAGGACAGAGGCTGAAATGGGCAAACACCTGCAGAAGAGTGGTTTTACGCCCGATTATACGGTGTGGACATTTCATGGTGAGTCTGCCCAACGTGACCGAGCTGAGGTGGATCGTCGTCGCACCGACGAGCATGGTACCGGTATGGAAAACATGGTGCAAGACTTTGATGATGCTCGGGATTCGGACGAGGAGATGGAGGAATCTGCAAAGGCCTTCAATGAAATGTTGGAGTCTTCAAAACGTCCGCTCCATGAGCACACTGAGCTTTGTCAGTTGGATGCCATCTCACAAGTAATGGCTCTGAAGGCTCAGTTCAACTTGGGCAGAGAATGCTACGATGCAATGATGACAGTATTTGGACGCTTTCTACCCAAAGGCCATGTAATGCCTGCAAACCTGTACCAGTCGGACAAAATCCTCCGTGCACTGAAGATGCCCTATGATAAGATACATGCCTGTGAGAAAGGATGTGTCTTGTTTAGGCTTGACTATGCGGACTTGAACTGTTGTCCCATTTGCAAGTCTTCCAGGTATGTTGTGGTAGACAACGGTATGGGTGAGAAGACACAGACCAAAATCCCCGTTAGTGTTCTTCGGTATATGCCAATCGTACCAAGACTTCAACGTCTTTTCATGGTCGAAGAGACGGCCAGACAGATGACATGGCACAAAACGGGCAAAAGAACCGAACTAGATGCAGATGGGAATCTGATGATTGTACACACATCGGATGGTGTTGCGTGGAAATTTTTTGATGAATTACATGGTGACAAAGCGGCAGATCCGAGGCATCCTCGAGTCGGCATTAGCACGGATGGGTTCAGTGTGTTTGGTATGACGGCAGCCCAATACAGTTGTTGGCCCGTATTTGTATTTCCACTCAATCTCCCCCCCGGACAGATTATGCAAAGAAAGAACATTTTCCTGACGTTGAGAATTCCAGGGCCCAACTATCCGGGGAAAAATATGAATGTGTATATGCAACCGCTTAAGGACGAATTGCAAGAAGCCTGGGATAATGGGTTCAAGACATACGATGCCTATAGCAAACGGAACTTCATAATGCGTGTCTGGTACATGTACTCGACGCATGACTTGCCGGCGTATGCGCTATTCGTTGGCTGGTGTGTGCATGGAAGGTTCCCATGCCCCACATGCAAGGGAGCTCTTGAGTTTCGTTGGCTTCAGGCTGGTCGCAAGTTTTCTTGCTTCGACATGCATAGACTGTTCCTGAATCCTCGCCATAAGTTCAGGAAAGACAAGAAGAACTTCATCAGAGGTAGAGTTGACAAAAACTCTGCACCACATGCATTGACAGGCCAACAGACCCTGAATC
Organism: Aegilops tauschii subsp. strangulata; assembly: GCF_002575655.3. Taxonomy (NCBI): domain Eukaryota; kingdom Viridiplantae; phylum Streptophyta; class Magnoliopsida; order Poales; family Poaceae; genus Aegilops; species Aegilops tauschii. Next base: position 254,153,726 of record NC_053041.3, read on the forward strand.
AGTTAAACGCTCTCGAGCCAGATCCAGAGCGTCCAGGGTACTTCAAGGGGTATAATTCTAAGCACGCCTGGACTCACAAGACATGCTTATGGGATCTGCCTTACTTCAAAGACCTCCTTTGCCCACACAACATCGACGTGATGCACACTGAGAAGAATATCGCCGAGGCACTTTTTGGTACATTGTTCGGCATAGATGGGAAGTCAAAGGATAATACTAAGGCTAGAGTCGATCTGGAGGCGCTATGTGACAGGCCGTTACAAAACATGAAAGAACCGAAAGGAAAGCAGAACTGGACGAAGCCAAAGGCATGGTTCAATCTTGGAAGGCCAGCTATGAGGGAAATTATCTTGTGGGTGAAAATGCAGTTGATGTTCCCCGATGGGTATGCAGCGAATCTACAGAGGGGAGCCAGTCTTGATAAATTGAAGATATTTGGTCTCAAGAGTCATGATTGGCACATATGGATTGAGCGGGTAATGCCGGTGATGTTGCGTGGCTTCATCCCTGAGGATGAATGGCTAGTACTGGCAGAACTCAGCTATTTCTTCCGTGTTCTTTGTGCGAAAGAACTATCGCCTGGCGTGCTAGAAGAAATGGAAGAGTTGGCGCCGGAGTTGATCTGCAAGTTAGAGAAGATCTTTCCACTGGGCTTCTTTAATCCAATGCAACATTTGATTTTGCATCTCCCGACCGAGGCAAGATTGGGGGGGCCCGTGCAAAATCGTTGGTGCTACCCAACTGAGAGGATGCAGAAGACACTTCGACAAAAATGTAAAAATAAACGTAGAATTGAAGCATCGATGGCTGAGGCATTCATCACTGAGGAGGCGGCAAACTTCGTGACAGCACACTACGAAGCCAAAAATCGTCATTTGCATAATCCGAAGCCTCGGTACAATGCTGACGACCCTAAAAAGGGTGGATCCAACCTCAGCCTATTCAAAGGGAATCTCGCACCAGCCAGTGTTTCAAATCCAGTATCTTTGGATAACGAACAATGGCGGACCATTTTGTTGTATATCTTCAACAACCTGATAGAAGTGCGGCCGTACATCGAGTAAGTTCTCGGTACATAGTTTCGCAACTTCTATTTCCTTTGAACTGCTCTTATTCCTGGATATTTCATACAGTCGATACGTTGCCTTATTCTCGTATGGAGCGGTGATCCAAAAGGATTCTGTCGAAGAGTATGAGCTTCTCGCAAAGCAAGGAGGCGGCTATCCCGGTTTCATCTCTTGGTTCAAACAAACGGTAATTTCTATTAGACTTGTAGGCTAATTTGTAGGCGGCTATCCCGGTTTCATTCGCTAATTTGTGCGTAATGCAACAATCCTTTCATATTAAACTTGTAGGCTAATTCAGAGTCTATGGACGCCGAATTGAGACAAGTCGCTAATGGTTTTGACTATAAGGTCCGTTCATTTGACAAATACGACATCAACGGGTATCGCTTTCGTACCTATGGCAAAGAGCTATCTATGGCCGACCGAAAGTCTACAAATTGTTGTGTATCTGCTATCGGCGAAGGAGGTACCGAGTATTATGGGAGAGTTGAAGCAATTTATGAACTTCTATTCTATGGTGAAAACCCACCGAATGTCGTAGTCTTCAAATGTTATTGGTTTCAGCCGAAGGAGACTAGAAGGACTCATGAACATATAGGGCTAGTTGAAATCAACCAAAGCACCCATTTAGATGTTCCTGATGTCTATATTACGGCTCAACAGGCGACCCAAGTATTCTATCTACCGTGGGCCTGCCAAACTAATCCAAATCTGAAAGGTTGGGATGTCGTTTATGAAGTGCCGCCACGTGCTAGACTATCTCCCCCAAAGGAAGAGGATTATGAACCTCACATTAACCCAGACACATATGAAGGAGAATTCTTCCAAGAGACACGTCTTTCCAAAAAGCGTTTCAAGAACCGCTATACTTCACCCCAAAACATTGAAGTAGACAGCGACAGTGAATCCGACATCACCCCAGAGGAGGAACAAGAAGAGCCGGAACAAGAAGAGGTTACTGCTGCGGATGACCTGTCATTGCTTGACCGATTACGTCAAGGTGGCCTTGCACATGTTGATGCCACTGAACCCTATGAGCCCGTCATTGATTTTAGTGATGATGATGATTATGCATTTATTGATGATACTGATCGAGATTATTAGTAGTGTCAGGTATTAAATTTTTTAATGTTGTACTTGATGATGATACACTTAAGTGATACACATATTATTATTCATGTCGGTCTTTTTTTTATGTTGTACTAATTTCGTTTACTGTTTCTCATGGCAGGTGTTGAAAGATGGTGGGCGCTGGTCGGGAGCGCGCCAAGGCCCCTTCTTCGTCGGCGCGTGGTCTGAGGTCTTCGATTCCAGACGTACCTCTCCGCCGAGCGTTGCTGGACAGTATGTCCACACCGCCGGGCCCTTCTTCGTCGACCGCGGTGCCCAGCAGGGGACAAGGTAGGAAGAGAGGAGGTGGGGCACGTGGTCGCGGGAGAGGAGGTAGGGTGACTGCTAGGGCACCTTCCTCGCCGCCACCCCCAGCTGTTTCACCCGAGCACGTGACTGCTAGGGTGGACTCGTCCGAGGAGGAGGCTACACGGACTCCGGTCCACGAGCCTCCGGTCCACGGGTCTTGGGCCCACGAGCCTCGGGTCGACTGGCCTTCGGCCCACGAGAGTTCGGCCCACGAGACCCCGGAGGAGCACACGTCCGGATGGGGTACCTGGCCGGATCAGCCCGAGGAGCCGAGTGGCCATGCTGATGATGGCGGGGAGCCGACTGATCTTGAGGAGGAGGGTGGCACCGTGTACCAGCGTGGTGCTACACGGCTCCCGTCCGTGCCGGCGACCCGCAAGCAGAGGTGGTTGATCTTCCCTGATGGGGAGAGGTACGTAAGTGCATTTAATATTTTTGTACCTTCTGCATTCACGTTTCTTCAAATAACTAATGCGTTGGCCTTGTCATGCTGCAGGGGTTGGGACCACCATCATAGTGTCCGCCGGCCCAACTCCGTCCTTGGAGTTCTTTGCCAACAAAACTTCCCGGGTTTGTCACGTTGCCTGGTGAGGGTCGGCTTCCAGAGCTTGGGTTGAGCTGGGAGCACTACGTGGCTGCCCCGGCCCTGCCGGATGTCATTATCGACGGTGTCGTGTGCGACACGAGGGCAGACATGGTGATCAGGACGTTCTGGGTAATTTCTCCTTTACACATTTCAAAATCTTCAACTAGCTAGTTATTAATTGTACTAATCAATATTGTCTCATTTGATTGCAGACATTCTACAGGTGTGAGGAGGGATACGAGGAGGACAGCGCAAATGTTATCTAGAACGTCTGCAAGCGCCTACTCCAGAACTTACGGCACGAGGCTCGGGTGCAGGCTGTTCGAGACTACTATGCCTTGCGTGGTATCAAGAAGACCAAGCCGGCGTGCCGCGATAAGTTCCTGAGTAAGGAGCAGTACATGAAGGTAATTCTTAAGGCCTTCTACTTAAGTTCCTTCATTTAGTAATTCTTAGCCGTAGCGCTCAAGTTTCTATTTGCTAACTTAGGCGCCTCCGAGATGGTGTGCGGATCGGATGGATTGTTGGGAGGTGTTGGTCGATGAGTGGTGCTCACAAGAATGGCTAGCCCTCCACAACCAGGCCAAGGACAAACGTGCCCAAATGGAAGGTGTGCCACACCATCAAGGCAACTCCAACTTATATCAGTTCGGGCGCAACTGGGTATGTGGTTTGCTTCATGATTCATGCAATTCATTCATCATGCTAGCTTGAGCCCTTTAATTACTAATTTTCATTGTTTCTCTCTTTCAGGCACGCCACAATAAGGCGGATAAGGTGCCAGAGGTGTACGACCTGTATGCCATGGCCCACACTGGCTCTTTCAAGAAAGTCAAGGCTTTCTCTCACTCTGACCTCGATGATGCAAACAACTTCACCAACATCTCCTCCCACAACAAGCTCGTGAGATATAGAGATGAGGGGAAGGCGAGGAAAGGGGAGGACTTTAACCCGAGCCAGGGTCCCATTGATCCAGAGCTGGTGATGATATCTGGTGGCGGGAGGTCCCATGGCTCCATAGCCATTGGAGATGGACTTATCCTTTGTCCTAGCACTCTCCCGGAGATCAAGGCGCGCCAGTCGAGCTCCGCTCCTGAGATAAGGCCTCGTGAACGGCCAGTGCAACTCGCCATCAAGGTTAGTGATACGTACTCAGTTATCTTTCTCCATTACATTGTGTGCGCTTCCATCAATGATTACAAATGGTCATGTGAGTGGTGTTGCAGGCTGCTATACAGACTGAGAGAGAAAGAACGGAGAAACTTCTGGCGGAGGCGGCGGAGAGGCAGCGGGAGATGGAGGAGAGGACGAGAAAGATGATGGAGGAGGAGAGGGCACGGAATGACATGCAGGCAAGGGCCATGTACGAGCTCCTTGTGGTAAGTTTCTTCTGCAGATTACTTGCTAGTCTTAACATTTGAGTCTCATTACTAACTAGTATGACTCTGTTCTGAAAACCAAATGTGCAGTCTGTGTGCGAGAAGTCCGGTCAGCCCGCTCCGCCGATGCCAGTGATTGCTCCTGGGAGCACGGTGAGTTTAGTTTGAATGGACATTAGTTGGTAGTCTTAACATTTGAGTGTCGTAATGCTAACGAGACATTGGAAATGATCTTTGTTGCAGCTTAACTCCAGAAACGCATCGCACGATCCTTCTCCAGGTAGCGGCACTAGCCACCCCGCTCCTACAGCTCCCTGTTCACGGTAAGTTTCTCTAGTGTTTTGCTTAACAAATGCATGAAGACCTAGACTTAGCTTTATTTCCTCCAATATGCTTACCATAATGACCTAGAGTTAGCTTATTTTCCTCCAAAATGACCCATTTTACCTAGGTTAGCTTATAAATGATGCAGTTCATCCAAGTTAGCTCAAAAATGACCCATTTTACCTAGATTAGCTCCTAAATGATCCATTTTACCTACGTTAGCTTTAAAATGGCCCATTTCACCTACGTTAACTCCAAAATGACCCATCTTACCTAGGTTATCTCATAAACGATCCATTTCAACTAATTTAGCTCATAAACGATCCATTTGACCTAAGTGAGCTAAAAAACGATCCATTTCACCTAAATTAGCTCTTAAATGATCCATTTCACCTAAGTTAGTTGAAAATGATCCATTTCAACTAAATTAGCTCAAAAATGATCCATTTCAACAAAGTTAGCTCAAAACCGATCCATTTCAACTAAGTTAGCTCAAAAACGATCCATTTGACCTAAGTGAGCTAAAAAGATCCATTTCACCTTAGTTACCTCAAAAACGATCCATTTCACCTTAGTTACCTAAAAAACGATCCATTTCTAACTTTCTTATTTTGCCATTTTGCAGATTTCATTATGTGCTGGATGGAGTGCTTGTTCTATTCTTCTTCTTCTTGTCTTCTCATTCTAGTCACCTTAGCTATGGAGTGCTACTTTATGTATGGATGGAACTTCTTTATGTATGAAATGATGGATGGAACTTGTTTATGTATGAAATGATGGATGGACCTTGTTTATGTATGAAATGATGTATGAACTTGTTTATGTGGTGAATGCCTGTGAAATATATCTATATGCCATATATATTTTCTGTGCAAATTGTGGGATTTAACAAAAAACAGAAAAAACAGACAATATGCAGGCTCTTTGCCGTCTGCCACCGACGGCAAAGAGCTCTTTGCCGTCTGCCGCGGACGGCAAAGAAGCCACGTGGCAGCCAACTGTGCTTCCTGGGAGCTGACCCATTTGGTCAGTTTGCCTACAGTGGCAGACGGCAAAGACTTTGCCGTCAGTGGCAGACGGCAAAGAACCTGCCATCTAGTGACGTGTAGATGACATCATAAGGCGGACGGCAAAGACCAGAGAAATTTTGCCGTCTGCGGCAGACGGCAAAGGTCTGCCGTTAGCCACTTAACGGACTGACGGCGCAATTATTTCCGTCCGCCTTCTTTGCCGTCCGCCGCAGACGGCAAAGAGCCTTTGCCGTCCGCCGCCAGGAAGCAGACGGCAAAGCAGCTGTTTACCGTAGCCTTCTTTGCCGGAGCCTTTTGCCGTCAGCGGCTGACGGCAAAGGTCTTTGCCGTCCGCCTTTCGAGCCTTTGCCGTCCGCCGTGGCTGACGGCAAAGAAGCTGTTTCCTGTAGTGAGTGTCACCTCGGGTGCAGGGTCTTGTCACTTCACTGTGAGGACCGGATGAATATTATGTTCACCATCAAGTGTACCACAGTTGTACTACTACTAGTAGTAACATGGAGTAGTACTGTATAGCGGAAATAGGTCTCCCGTGCTAGCATGCCTCTGGGTTCACTTCATCCTCCAGGTAGCATTCATATTGCAAGCAGAACCAAATTCTCGGGCATGCGGAAGCACGAAGAAGGGCTTTTTCTTTTTTTATGATAACCTCATATTCCTTAACTAGAAAAGGTTGTGTCTCGCAGGCACACGCCAATATCAATCCGAACCAGCTACGCCACATTTTTTGTGTGCAAAAAGATGGATATCTTTGTATATCTGTTCATCCACCCAAGTGCGTTTTGTGTAGGTCCCACCTGTCAGGAGGGGTGCAGAAATAAAAAGGAATCATACAATGTTTCACCACGGTGATTCAAAAGAGTGACCTCAACTAACCAGTGGCACATGTAGCGATAGAAGGATGGGCACGTACACGGACACGGACCACTCCTCAGTATGCTACCCGCACAGCCTTTCGTTTTGTAGGTTGGTCTACCTAGCCGTCGAATCAACTGCATGCATGCCACTTCTCCCATTTACTTCTCCATCGAGAACCGATTTTCCTCGGCTTCTTCACCTCTCCTTCATTTGCATCCAAACCCCACTGGATTCACATTCTCATGGAGTAATTCCGAAGCCCCTCTAAATAATCATCTTCTTCAGTTAGACTAGCCATCTTAATCCTAATTCTCCAAACCATAGCCCTCCGGTCCAGCGGTTCCAAATGGCGAAAGAGATCCCTATTCAGGTTTTTAGCGTCAAACATCTCCTTGTCGAAGGCTTGTTGAGCATAGTTGCCACTGTCACCGACCACCCAAGGGTTGTTCGGGAGTTGGTCAATAATGTATCCAACTCCCTCCAAAAGGTGGAGATGAAGGTCGTCGGTCTCGACGTAGAGTACATGGAGTGTGCCACTAGGAAGATCCAATGCGCCGTCGTCCTTCAGTTGGGCCTCTGCTACTTCTTGAGCTTGCGTTGGTTTTTCCCTTGAAGAGGAAAGGGTGATTCAGCAAAGTAGAGATAAGTATTTCCCTAAGTTTGAGAACCAATGTATCAATCCAGTAGGAGACAACGCACAAATCACCGAATACCTGCACAAACAATCAAACAACTTGCACCCAACGCGATAAAGGGGTTGTCAATCCCTTCACAGTTACTTACAAAAGTGAGATCCGATAGAGATAGATAAACGGTAAAGTAAATATTTTTGGTTTATAGATCGAAAAGTAAAAGACTACAGAAATAGTAGATCGGAAACTAATATTGTAGATTGGAAACTTATATGATGGAAAATAGACCCGGGGGCCATAGGTTTCACGAGGCTTCTCTCAAGATAGCAAATAATATGGTGGGTGAACAAATTACTACCGATCAATTGATAGAAAAGCGCAAAGTTATGACTATATCTAAGGCAATGATCATGAATATAGGCATCACGTCCGTGTCAAGTAGACCGAAATGATTCTGCATCTACTATTATTACTCCACACATCGACCGCTATCTAGCATGCATCTAGAGTATTAAGTTCATGAAGAACAGAGTAACACATCAAGTAAGATGACATGATGTAGACGATTTAACTCAAGTAATATGATGAAAACCCCATATTTTTATCCTCGATGCAGTTGTGATCCTCTGGCTGTGGGGCAGGACAGTGAACGTCCTCGGTCATCTTCCTCCATGACTGTTTTACGACAACAAAGAACAACTTGATTAGCATGATGTGACGACAATAAAGCAACACAGGTAATCGACATCTTACATTCAATGGGGTTTTACATGGAATAGCCTTCCCGGCAGTTTAAATGGAGGAAGTCTTCTCTTTCACCCTTATACATATCGACCAAGATCGTGGCTAGTTCGGCTGGCGTATCTGAACCCTTGCGTCTGTAGCGGGATGCGTCGTCCTCTCCGTTGTAGCACCATAAGGGACTTACTCTGGACTGGAGAGGTTGGACGCATCTTTTTATTGCAATGGCCATAACCTCGATTATCGAGAGCTCAATATGAGCTAATAATCTGACCTTGCCGACCAACCTTTTTATTTCCGCACTATCCTCCTACTTAGGACTTCGGGGACGCCAGTTGAGGCGCTTCTTTAGGGGAGCACTGGAAAATTCAGGAAGGCCGCGCCGAACTGGGTCAGGCATTGGGACGCCATCCATATAAAACCACTGTGAAGACCACTGTGGATATATCTGTTTGGGAGTTCCAATGGGATATCCGGATCCGGCTATACGCCATACTTCGGTGCCGCCCATTTCAAATATAGAGCCTCCTCGATGGCGGGGGATGAGGCAAAAGAACTTTCTCCATAGTTCGAAATGGGCCTCGATGCCCAAGAATGGTTCACAGAGGGCAACGAAGCCTGAGATTTGCAGAATTGAACCTAGGGTGAGGTTGTGCAGCTGGATGCCGTAAAATTCCAATAGACCCCTGAGAAAGGGATGTATTGGAAATCCTAAGCCCTGCAAAAGGAATGGGGCGAAGCACACCCTCTCCTCCTTATTGGGGTTGGGGAAATTTTCAGCCATCGCGTCGTTGCCAATCGAGGCCAACCCCGCTCGAACGGAGACTAGATCCGCGAGGGGAAGATATCCCTGGGTCTGGAGTTGATTCAACTGAAGATGAGGAACTGAGCAGCTCTGCCAATCACCCTCTTGAGGGCCATGGGGGCGCGAAGAAGAGCCTGGGGCGCTGGCCATGTTTGGAAGCTTTTTCGTGGCTAATCTTGGCGTTTTTCTGCGTGATGTGGATGGCACGTGGAGGATCTGACCTCTTTATATAGGCGTTGTCCCTGTGTGACCGGGTGTTTTCTTTTTAATAAAACGTGTGGACCGTTCGCATTCATCCAGTGCGTGAAATCGAGGCGACAGGGAAGGAGTCATAAAGGTGGAACAAGGAAGCCAGGGCCGAACTATTATCCGCCCAGTATATAGTGAAGAACCAACCTTGCAAAAGCCGAAGACGTAAGCCGGCTATTGCATCGTTGTTTGAAGGCCAGTTCGAGGTCTGCTGAGGGAGTCCTGGATTAGGGAGTCCTCGGGTGTCCGGGCTATTTGCTATGGGCCGGACTAATGGGCCACGAAGATACAAATCAGAAGGCTTTCCCCCATGTCCGGGTAGGATTCTTCTATGTGTGGATAGCAAGATTGGTGTCCGGATATGTAGTTTCCTTCTTCCACGATCCGACTCTATACAACCCTAGTCCCCTTCGGTGTGTATATAAACCAGAGGTTTTAGTCCGTAGAGGCTATCAGAATTTACATTGGCTAGGCAGCTAGTGTTTAGCCATTACGATCTTGAGGTAGATCAACTCTAGTAACCCCTATACTCATCAAAGACAATCAACCAGGACGTAGGGTTTTAACTCCATCAAGAAGGCCCGAACCTGGGTAAATATCATGTCCCCTTTGTCCCTTGTTACCTTCGATCCTCAGACGCACAGTTTAGGACCCCCTACCCGAGATCGGCCGGTTTTGACACCGACATTCGCCCCGACCTGTCGATCTCGGAGCAACATGTCGCCGCGGAAGCCGGCGAAGACGTGGACCACATTGCCATGCCGAAGGCTTCATGTTAGCAGGCTAACGTATTACTGTATCTCAGGAAAGCTGGCTACGACATCAAGCTCGTCGACAGCGACAGCTTCACGCGGGCCATGTCACATGTTAAGTCGTCCATCCCCAACCCCTTTGGTTCAACCGTCGTCGATCTCTTCAACGGCCCTGCCGCTGATCTCCTCCGCCAGGCGGTCAAGGATTTGCGATCCTTGTACGCGATCGAGCCATTTTGTCATTTCTGAAGGACACGTTCTACGACGGCGGCTTGGGATCCTCAATTGCCAAGTCAGATCTCATCGACCACGACCATGAGGAGGGCACCCAAAAAGGTTCTTCCAAGGTGAAACAGCCCATCTGTGATATCAGAGAGCGCACCATGGGTCTGTGCTCTTCCAACTGTATGGATCCCGTCCATGACATGTGAGGCAACATCCGATCAGCAATCTTACCTTTTCTACCTTGCCAACCCGTACCCTTTGTTCCAGTAGCATTTGCCGTGCGGTGTTTTAGCTATGCAAACTTTAATTATTTCAGTTATGCAAAAATGTATTGTTCAATAGGGCTATGTAATTTTTAAGTATGAATTGTCCACTTCAGTTTCACGAATGGCTATATTTGGTTGTTTATGTGAGTAGATGCCTTGTTTATCTATATTTGGTTGTTAGGTTGGTTGCATTGAGCATTTTTCCAGTTATTGAGTAGATGCCTTGTTTATATGTATTTGGTTCTTAGGTTGGTTGTAGTGAGCATTTGTCAAGTTATCAAGCAGATGCCTTGTTTATCTGTATTTGGTTGTTAGGTTGGTTGCAATGAGCATTTGTCTAGTTTTCAAGCAGATGCCTTCTTTATCTGTATTTGCTTGTTAGGTTGGTTGCAGTGAGCATTTGTCCAGTTTTCAAGCATATGCCCTGTTTATCTGTATTTGCTTGTTAGGTTGGTTGTAGTGAGACTCTGTCTAGTTTTCAATGGCTGTATTTGGTTGTTATACTGATCATTTATGCCTTGTTTATTTCAGTCATTAACAATGTGATGTTCATTATGTGCAAGTCAGAACTGTTCCACTCGACTGCATCAATACCAGTTTGAACGGCTATATTTGGTTCCCGTTATGCCTGGTGTACTTAACACATGCCCTTTATTTCAGTTTTACACATTTATCCAGTGTGATGTTTAATCATTACCTAAGTTCTATTCATTTTCAACAATACCAGTTTGAATTGCAATATTTGATGGCTATTAAGCCTGTTGTCGGTAACATTGCCTTCCATTTTATATCTGCTTTAACAGCATGCTTAAACCAACACATTCAAGCTATCATTTGGAGATGATGTTGTTTACCTTTGCTATATTTGTTTGATGTTAAGGTTGTTGTACTTATCATGCCTTTCCACTACTTATGCATGACAACAATGGGACTGGCCACCATTTTCTGCTGAGGTTAGTTTCATCCCTCGGCTTGTACTCCCCCCATCGTTCCATAATGTAGTGCATATAAATCCAGGCCTGGACACTTGTTAGCTTCTAATATTGACTTGTTGCTTGTAGGTACATGTGCCCTTGGCAAGGATCCATGCATCGACCCTTTTTGCATATGTGGCAATGAGATATACATGAACAAGCATCAAGTGAGGAAACTGATAAAGATTATTAGCAAAAAGATACGAATGGTGGCAAGCAAATGATTTGTTTATGCTCTACCAACACAACAGTGAGCTGTAGGATGGTAACTACAAACTCTGCAGCCTTCTCTTTTTACTGTCCATAAATAGTTGTTAGACAACAATGTCTGAATCTGTTTCGTTCGCAGTGGTTCCCGAAGCAGTTCACTCAAGATTACCTCAAAAAGTACATGATTGGTGGACATGAAATGAAGGTTAAAGTATTTCATCTAGACTACAATGAGCATCGAGAAGTCCTAATGAAGACAGTAAAGGATGGACGGGCAGCCATCACAAGGGGTTGGCCTAGAGTCGAGCACGCATTATGCATGGAGGAGGGCACAATATGGGCATTCTGCTTCACCTTTTCCAGCAACCAGAATGTCTTTCGCCTCTCTCTTTACAGTCTTTAGTACAATTGTGGTTCATCATTCTTTACTTGGTGCTTCTGTAGTTCTTCAGTATATGTACCTGTGCATCAAATTATGCATTCGTGGTTGAACCTTTATTTGTAATAAACATGGTTGGATGTGAAATAAGTGATTGCCTACTTTCAAATTCAAAATATGTGATTTTTAAATTAGGGATTACACTGCACACGGTTTGCAAAAGCGAAACATCTGCAATAGACGTGGAGATCAGACACGTTTCTAGGATCCAGTACGTGTGCGATCAATCTCTACTGCACACGCGTGCAACCAAGAAAAACGTGTGTGATTAATAACAGCATCGCACACAGTTCTTTCTTATTAAATGTTTGCGATAGTCACCTTATCACACATGCTTCGCAATTATGGACTATTTGTGATGTTGTGTGCATCGCAAACGTTTGGTCATAGAAGAACGCGTGCGATAGGTCGATCATCCGACGTGGGTACGACAGATGAATCGCGTGGGATGTATTCAAGCTTCGCATACAGTTTTATAGCGACAACTATGTGCGCTCTTACATCGAATCGCATACAGTCGAGGAAAAGTAAATGTGTGTGATTGTCTACTTCTATAATCATGAACTGTTTGTGATGGGTCATGCATCGTAAACGTAGCACCACATAATACGGACTGCGATGGCAATCCAAGCACAAACGAGTTGCAAGGATGGAGTGTTTCAGATATTTGAGATATCAGAAACAGTTTAGTAGGGACAACTGTATGCATCAAGGCTCCCTATCCCCGACGGTTTCTGGGTCGTGTGGGAAGGACCCCCTATCGCAGTCATTCACTTGACGATGGTTCAAAACGCCATCGCGGAAAGGGACTAAAAACCGTTTGTATAGCACCTTGCTGTACCAGTGCTATATCGTACCCGGTGATACAGATCGACAATCATTCCTAAACAAATCTTCGATGGATGATGATCTTATCGTATGCACAAAATCAACCTGAATAACGAGATGGAGTTCCTCCAAGCAACCGAAGAACCGACTCGAACTAAGATAATGCAATCATAATTGCCAATATGAATTAATTAAGGATAATGGTAGGGTTACTGGTACTGAACAAAAGGCGGTAGCCCTAAACACACCCCGCAAATACAAATTATAGCGAAGCAAAACAATGATTACAGAACAACGGGAGTTCTAACCTTGAAAAAAGGGTAGTAGTCTTATTTATATCTATAGACTATATTAGTATATTTTTATTTGTATAGTTATATCTATATCTATTCCACTCCCTTCATTTGTAATTTACTCCGCACATATATAGCTTTGAGTGCAGCCAAATTTTATAAAGCTTGACCAAATTTGGTGAAAGCAATATGAACATTTACACTAACAAATTTACATGATGTGGAAATAAAAGCAATGATGAATCAAATAATATATAATTGGTGGTGTTTATGTTAATATTTTTTCCTACAAATTGTTGAAAGTATACAAAGTTTGACTTTAGAGAAACCCAATATGTGGTATTATGTATAGTGGTAGTAGTACGTACCAAGTTCTTCCCGTTTTTTGTTCTAACGATGTTGTGCCGTGCACGTACCTAGTTGTATAGTGCTGGTAGTAGTAGTAGTACAAACTTCGTAGTAGGAGTAGTACGGAGTGCTCCTACTCTATCAACAAGTCCCATCTGACACCAAATTTCTTGGCTTCCATGCTACAGCTAGATCTTCCCCTCCTCGTTTCTGTTTTCCAACGCGGCGGGTGGGGTGCGGTTTGCCGATAGTCGGTTTGCTCAACTGCGGTCCCACATGAAAGTGAAAATGCTAGGCAACACAGCTTCCCTAGTTATGTGGCGTGCTGGATGGGCCGTGGAGTACTCCTAATTCCTGGGCATGTGGGGGTGCGTTGCGAACGCGACATGCCTTTTCCTTTTACTAGCAATGTGCCCGTGCGTTGCAATGGATCCAAAGTAGAATAGTACTTGTTCACAAACTTGAAAGAAAACACTCTTGTTTTGATATACATATACCACTAAAAATATATTATGTTTCACTCAAAATATATTTCTCAGGCTGTTTTGATGAGGTGAGGGAGGGATGTGGTTGCTTTCAAGATAATAAGGGGTTTTCTACAAATTGGAGCAGAGAAGTGGGCTATTTTTTGTTGCGAAAATGCCACAACTTACCTCACAGCCGTTAGATGCAGATCTAATGGTCAGAAATGACGGATGGCAGACACACCATCATCAACAACTGAGTGTTTTATAGGAGTAGAGAAACATGTATAAATTGTAACATTTGGTTCTACTCCTTGAACGATCGATAGATAGAAATAATGATTCGAAATGCTAGGGCAGGGCTTTTCCCGCCAGATAATAAGCAGGGTAGTTGCTAGGTTGGCGCATCATCGGTTTGGTCACATGTGGTCCCACATGTGGTCCCACATGTTGTAGTGATATAAAGCCTAGCCAATGCGCGTTGACCGGGGGGCCGGAACGACAGTGTGGTATGCGACGGGGAAGGGACATGCTTCATGTACGTGTTCCAGTTTCTCATTTGAACTTGCGAACATGACAGGCGTGCTGCACGACTAGTTTTGAATTTGTAAGTTCGGTCTCAGTTTTAGAATTTAGGAGTAGTTTGTAGGTCGGGTCAAGCATCGAACGTAAATTATGAAGTTGATGGAAAAGGTAAGCAAAATTATAAATTGACGGATGGAGTACTAGTTAGAGTGATGCATACAATTGCCTCCAAATGTGAGCAAAGGGATCGCACATGTATTTATTGACTGGAACGAGAATGCAATAGCACAATAAGAATTAAGGCCACGACGATGCGATGGCAGTGGTGGTTACAGGAGGCAAGAAGAACGATGCATCCATCATCGTATGACCACCTCGTCCTTGACTCAGTGCGCCAGGTCACTGACCGGCGGCTTTTGTGGCAAGGTCAAGGTGCTTCTCAACAAAGGCATCCAAGGCTTCCAGCCGGTTGATGAAGGCCAACATCGTAGCGTCCTCACCGGCCTTGTAGATACCTATGTACACGACTACCTCGGACACGTGGATGCGTAGGTCGACGAATTCTTGCAGGGCGAGGCGCCTCGCGGCGAACGCGACCTCCAGGTGGACATTCTTCGTTGCGTCGGCGGGCAGTTGCAGGGCCACCAATGCTTGAAAGAGGTTCTCGCCATCGAGGCCGATTAGGGTGCCAGGCAATGAGGAGCCCGGGCGCGCAGGCTGGAGTAGTACGGCGATGTCGTCTGCGAGCTTCTTGACGATGGTGAACTTGTTGATGGTGACAACGATCATATTGTCCAACTAAGAGTCGTAGCTGGCGTCGACGATGGCCATGAACCAACCGGTCGCCAACACCCTCTAGAGATGATCCTTGATGCCATGCCGCAGGCTGCGTCGTGGACCATCTGGCATAGCCGCTGGCCGCTCGCGCGCATCGCCGCCATGGGTCAGGAGTGAGCACTTTTGTGCTTAGTGTAGGTTCTTAGGTGCATACGATGTGGTAGATGCATTGGAATGGAGGGGCGCCTTCATATGAGTGCAAACTGCGTTGCATTCACATCGTGCTACCTCTTTTCCCCGTCCTTCTCCCATTATTACTTCCCACAACATGCTAATTAAAGGAGGATTCATTATTTGCCGTTCAACATTTCGGGAACCGCTACCCTCTCCCTCGTCTGCATAAAAGCCGTACCAGGAATTGTCCTGGTTTACTCAATATATTTTTACCGTCCTGGTTTACTAGTACGTAGTAGCTGTCAAATCGAATAGTACTGCGCCGCCCGCCGCACGCCTGGCTGAACACTCCTCCTCGCCTCCATCAAACGCCTCCATTAAACCCGCATGCAAACCGAGAAACCTACTCTGGCCACACGTCCGTTCATGAGCGGGCCAGAATTAAACGCAACGCCAGCCAAGCTCCTCCCATCCGCCCTTAGTTTAAACGAGGCCAGACGCCGGCCAAGCTCCTACCGGCCGCCCTCTATTTAAACGAGGCTAGACAGCGGGCAAGAATCGCACCCCTTGTCGGTGTCAAAACCGGCCGATCTCGGGTAGGGGGTCCCGAATTGTGCGTCTGAGGATCGAAGATAACATGAGACAGGGGACACGATGTTTACCCAGGTTCGGGCCCTCTTAATGGAGGTAATACCCTACTTCCTGCTTTGTTGACTTTGATGAGTATAGGGGTTACAAGAGTTGATCTACCTCGAGATCGTAATGGCTAAACCCTAGATGTCTAGCCTGTATGATTATGATTTTCTCTACGGACTAAACCCTCTGGTTTATATAGACATCGGAGGGGCCTAGGGTTGTACATAGTCGGTTTACAAAGAAAGGAAACTACACATCTAGATGCCAAGCTTGCCATCCACGCAAAGGAGAGTCCCATCCGGACACGGGGGAAGGCCTTCTATCTTGTATCTTCACGGCCCACCAGTCCGGCCCATGTCACATAGCCCGGACGCCCGGGGACCCCATAATCCAGGACTCCCTCAGTAGCCCCTGAACCAGGCTTCAATGACGATGTGTCTGGCATGCAGATTGTCTTCGGCATTGCAAGGCGGGTTCCTCCTCCGAATACACCAAAACAGCCTTCCGAGCAAGAGAAGTGAATCCGGCTCTGTATAATAGTTACAATCACAGGGGCAAAATACTTATACAAAATAAGTCATGTCCATTGTCAGTTTTTTCGGCGAGACGTTACGTCTGGCCTTATTATCATTTTGAACCATTTTTTGGCCTTCCGCTTAGCGTTTCGAGGCGCAGCCTCCATTGACACGTCTTGTCAAAGCAGAGATCGTGTCCCCTTATTGCAGGATTCTCATCAATACGGGTTTGGGTAATCCAACCGTGTCGTTCGCACGACCGATACATCTCCAACGTATCTATAATTTTTGATTGTTCCATGCTATTATATTATCTGT
Source organism: Aegilops tauschii subsp. strangulata (assembly GCF_002575655.3). Taxonomy (NCBI): domain Eukaryota; kingdom Viridiplantae; phylum Streptophyta; class Magnoliopsida; order Poales; family Poaceae; genus Aegilops; species Aegilops tauschii. The sequence continues at coordinate 254,170,558 of NC_053041.3, forward strand.
TTTGGATGTTTAATGGGCTTTAATATGCTCTTTTGTATTATTTTTGGGACTAACCTATTAACCGGAGGCCCAGTGCCAGTTTCTGTTTTTTTGCCTATTTTAGTGTTTCGCAGAAAAGGAATATCAAACGGAATCCAAACGGAATGAAACCATCGCGATGATCTTTCTTGGACCGAAAGCAAACCAGAAGACTTGGAGTTGAAGTCTGGAACGCCACGAGGCGGCCACGACCCTCGTAGCTCTACCGACGTACTTCTTCTGCCTATATATACTCTTATACCCTAAAAGAATCAGGGGGAGCCACGAAACCACTTTTCCACCGCCGCAACCTTCTGTACCCGTGAGATCCCATCTTGGTGCCTTTTCTGGCGATCTGCCGGAGGGGGAATCGATCACAAAAGGCTTCTACATCAACACCATAGCGTCCTCGATGAAGCGTGAGTAGTTTACCACAGACCTTCGGGTCCATAGTTATTAGCTAGATGGCTTCTTCTCTCTCTTTGATTCTCAATACAAAGTTCTCCTCGATGTTCTTGGAGATCTATTGATGTAATACTCTTTTGCGGTGTGTTTGCCGAGATCCGATGAATTGTGGATTTATGAACTTGATTATCTATGAATATTATTTGGTTCTTCTCTGAATTCTTATATGCATGATTTGATATCTTTGCAAGTCTCTTCGAATTATCCGTTTAGTTTGGCCTGCTAGATTGATCTTTCTTGCAATGGGAGAAGTGCTTAGCTTTGGGTTCAATCTTGCGGTGTCCTTTCCCAGTGATAGTAGGGGCAGCAAGGCACGTATTGTATTGTTGCCATCGAGGATAAAAATATGGGGTTTATATCATATTGCTTGAGTTTATCCCTCTACATCATGTCATCTTGCCTAATGCGTTACTCCGTTCTTATGAACTTAATACTCTAGATGCATGCTGGATAGCGGTCGATGTGTGGAGTAATAGTAGTAGATGCAGAATCGTTTCGGTCTACTTGACACGGACGTGATGCCTATATTCATGATCATTGCCTTAGATATCTTCATAACTATGCGCTTTTCTATCAATTGCTCGGCAGTAATTTGTTCACCCACCGTAATACATGCTATCTTGAGAGAAGCCACTAGTGAAACCTATGGCCCCCGGGTCTCTTTCTTATTATATTGCATTTCTTTTATTTACATCGCATCTTATTTACTATTTTGCAATCTTTACTTTCCAGTCTATACAACAAATATACCAAAAATATTTGCTTTACTATCTTCATTAGATCTCACTTTTGCGAGTGGCCGTGAAGGGATTGGCAACCCCTTTATCGCATTGGTTGCAAGGTTATTGATTGTTTGTGCAGGTACTAGGTTACTTGTGCGTCGTCTCCTACTGGATTGATACCTTGGTTCTCAAAAACTGAGGGAAATACTTACGCTACTTTGCTGCATCACCCATTCCTCTTCAAGGGAAAACCAACGCATGCTCCAGAGGTAGCAAGAAGGATTTCTGGCGTTGTTGCCAGGGAGATCTACGCCAAGTCAAGACATACCAAGTACCCATCATAAAATCCTCTCCCTCGCATTACATTATTTTCCATTCGCCTCTCGTTTTCCTCTCCCCCACTTCTAAAACGATTTTCGAAAACCTTTTCCTTTTCTTCGCCCTTTTCTGTTCGTTCTTCTTTGCTTGCTTCTTGTGTGCTTGTGTGTTGGATTGTTTGTTGGTCACGATGGCTCAAGATAATACTAAATTGTGTGACTTTTCCAATACCAACAACAATGATTTTATTAGCACTCCGATTGCTCCTACTACCGATGCTGAATCTTGTGAAATTAATACCGCTTTGTTGAATCTTGTTATGAAAGATCAATTTTCTGGCCTTCCTAGTGAAGATGCCGCTACCCATCTAAACAACTTTGTTGATTTGTGTGATATGCAAAAGAAGAAATATGTGGATAATGATATTCTTAAATTGAAGCTATTTCCGTTTTTGCTTAGAGATCGTGCTAAAACTTGGTTCTCTTCTTTGCCTAAAAATAGTATTGATTCATGGAATAAGTGCAAAGATGCTTTTATCTCTAAGTATTTTCCTCCCACTAAGATCATCTCTCTTAGAAACTATATCATGAATTTTAAGCAACTTGATCATGAGCATGTTGCACAAGCTTGGGAGAGAAGGAAATTAATGATACGTAATTGCCCTACACATGGTTTGAATTTGTGGATGATTATACAAAACAATTATGCCGGATTGAATTTTGCTTCTAGAAATCTTTTAGATTCGGCTGCGGGAGGCACTTTTATGGAAATCACTTTATGAGAAGCTACTAAACTCCTAGACTATATTATGGTTAATTATTCTCAATGGAAAACCGAGAGATCCACTAGTAAAAAAGTTCATGCGATTGAAGAGATTAATGTTTTGAGTGGAAAGATGGATGAACTTATGAAATTGTTTGCTAATAAAAGTGTTTCTTATGATCTTAATGATATTCCTTTGTCCACTTTGATTGAGAATAATAATGAATCTATGGATGTAATTTCTTTGGTAGGAACAACTTTGGTAACAACGCGTATAGAGGAAACTTTAATTCTAGGCCGTTCCATAGTAATTCCTCTAATAATTATGGTAATTCCTACAACAACTCTTATGGGAATCTTAATAAGATGCCCTCTGATTTTGAGACTAGTTTTAAATAATTTATGATTCCGTAAAAGAATTTCAATGCTTTGCTTGAAGAAAAATTGCCTAAGATTGATGAGTTGGCTAGGAACGTGGATAGAATTTCTCTTGATGTTGATTCTTTGAAATTTAGATCTATTCCACCTAAGCATGACATCAATGAGTCTCTCAAGGCTATGAGAATTTCCATTGATAAGTGCAAAGAACCGCTAGGATGCGTGTTAGAAAAGATTGCTTTGTGAAAGCGTGTTCTTCTAGTTTTCATGATAATAATGATAAAGATCTAAAAGAAATTGATGTGTATCCTATTAAATCTTTGTTTTCCAATATGAATCTTGATAAATATGGGACTGGATATGAGTCAACTTTAGTTAAAAGGCATCCCAATGATTCAGAGTTTTTAGATCTTAATGCAAAAATCCATAAAAGTGGGATTGAAGAGATCAAAACTTTACATAGCAATGAACCCACTATTTTGGATTTCAAGGAATTTAATTATGATAATTGCTCTTTGATAGATTGTATTTCCTTGTTGCAATCCGTGTTAAATTCTCCTCATGCTTATAATCAAAATAAAGCTTTTACTAAACATATCGTTGATGCTTTGATGCAATCCCATGAAGAAAAGCTTGAACTAGAAGTTTCTATCCCAAGAAAACTTTATGATGAATGGGAACCTACTATTAAAATTAAGATGAAATATTATGAATGCTATGCTTTATGTGATTTGGGTGCTAGTGTTTCCACGATTCCAAAAACTTTGTGTGATGTGCTAGGTTTTCGTGAATTTGATGATTGTTCTTTAAATTTGCATCTTGCGGATTCCACCATTAAGAAACCTATGGGAAGGATTAATGATGTTCTTATTGTTGCAAATAGGAATTATGTGCCATTGATTTCATTGTTCTTGATATAGATTGCAATCCTACATGTCCTATTATTCTTGGTAGACCTTTCCTTAGAACGATTGGTGCAATTATTGACGTGAAAGAAGGAAATATTAGATTAGAATTTCCGTTAAGGAAAGGCATGGAACACTTTCCTAGGAAGAAAATTAAATTGCCTTATGAATCTATTATGAGAGCCACTTATGGATTGCATGCCAAAGATGACAATACCTAGATCTATTCTTGCTTTTATGCCTAGCTAGGGGTGTTAAACGATAGCGCTTGTTGGGAGGCAACCCAATTTTATTTTTGTTCTTTACTTTTTGTTCCTGTTTAGTAATAAATAATTCATCTAGGCTCTATTTAGATGCGTTTTTATGTTTTAATTAGTGTTTGTGCCAAGTAGAACCTTTGGGAAGACTTGGGTGAAGTCTTTGCAATCTTGCTGTAAAAAACAGAAACTTTAGCGCTCACGAGATTAGCTGCCATTTTTTACTGGAGAGCGCTTTAAGGTTGATTATTTTTGCAGATGATTAAAAAAATCCTCACATCCAACAATTTATTTCAGAATTTTTGGAGTTCCAGAATTATTCGTTTTAGTCAGATTGCTACAGACTGTTCTGTTTTGACAGATTCTGCTTTTCGTGTGTTGTTTACTTATTTTGATGAATCTATGAGTAGTATCGGGGGGTATGAACCATAGAGAAGTTGGAATACAGTAGGTTTAACACCAATATAAACAAAGCATGAGTTCACTACAGTACATTTAAGTGGTGGTTTATTTTCTTATACTAACGGAGCTCATGAGATTTTCTGTTGAGTTTTGTGTTGTGAAGTTTTCAAGTTTTTGGGTAAAGATTTGATGGATTTTGGAATAAGGACTGGCAAGAGCCTAATATTGGGGATTCCCAAGGCACCCCAAGGTAAAATTCAAGGACAGCCAAAAAGCTAAGTTGGGGATGCCCTGGAAGGCATCCCCTCTTTCGTCTTCGTCTATCGGTAACTTTACTTGAGGCTATATTTTTATTCACCACATGATATGTGTTTTGCTTGGAGCGTCTTGTATGATTTGAGTCTTTGCTTTTTAGTTTACCACAATCATCCTTGCTGTACACACCTTTTGGGAGAGACACGCATGAATCGGAATTTATTAGAATACTCTATGTGCTTCACTTATATCTTTTGAGCTAGATAATTTTGCTCTAGTGCTTCACTTATATCTTTTTAGAGCACGGTGGTGGTTTTATTTTATAGAAATTATTGATCTCTCATGCTTCACTTATATTATTTTGATAGTCTTTTAAAACAGCATGGTAATTTGTTTTGGCTATAAAATTAGTCCTAATATGATGGGCATCCAAGATGGGTATAATAAAAACTTTCATAAAAAGTGCGTTGAATGCTATGAGAAGTTTGATGCTTGATGATTGTTTTGAGACATGAGGATGGTGATATTAGAGTCATGCTAGTGAATTAATTTTTAATTTGAGAAATACTTGTGTTGAGGTTTGCAAGTCCCGTAGCATGCACGCATGGTAACCGTTGTGTAACAAATTTGAAGCATGAGGTGTTTCTTTGACTGTCTTCCTTATGAGTGGCAGTCGGGGACGAGCGATGGTCTTTTCCTACCAATCTATCCCCCTAGGAGCTTGGTTTTTGATGACTTGTAGATTTTTCTAATAAGTATGTGAGTTCTTTATGACTAATGTTGAGTCCATGGATTATACGCACTCTCACCCTTCCACCATTGCTAGCCTCTCTAGTACCGTGCAACTTTCGCCGGTACCATAAACCCACCATTTACCTTCCACAAAACAGCCACCATACCTACCTATTATGGCATTTCCATAGCCATTCCGAGATATATTGCCATGCAACTTTCCACCGTTCCGTTTATTATGACACGCTCCATCATTGTCATATTGCCTTGCATGATCATGTAGTTGACATCGTATTTGTGGCAAAGCCACCGTTCATAATTTTTCATACATGTCACTCTTGATTCATTGCACATCCCGGTACACCACCGGAGGCATGCATATAGAGTCATATTTTGTTCTAGTATCGAGTTGTAATTTGTTGAGTTGTAAGTAAATAGAAGTGTGATGATATTCATTATTAGAGCATTGTCCCATGTGAGGAAATAAAAAAAGAGATTAAAAAAGAGAGAAAGGCCAAAAAAAGAGAGAAAAAGAGAGAAGGGACAATTCTACTATCCTTTTTTCCACACTTGTGCTTCAAAGTAGCACCATGATCTTCATGATAGAGAGTTTCTTATTTTGTCACTTTAATTTACTAGTGGGAATTTTTCATTATAGAACTTGGCTTGTATATTCCAACGATGGGCTTCCTCAAAATACCCTAGGTCTTCGTGAGCAAGCAAGTTGGATGCACACCCACTTAGTTTCTTTAGTTGAGCTTTCATATATTTATAGCTCTAGTGCATCCGTTGCATGGCAATCCCTACTCACTCACATTGATATCTATTGATGGGCATCTCCATAGCCCATTGATACGCCTAGTTGATGTGAGACCATCTTCCACCTTTTTGTCTTCTCCACAACCACCATTCTATTCCACCTATAGTGCTATGTCCATGTCTCGTGCTCATGTATTGCGAGAAAGTTGAAAAAGTTTGAGAATACTAAAGTATGAAACGTTTGCTTGGCTTGTCATCGAGTTGTGCATGATTTGAGCATTTTGTTTGACGAAGATGGAGCATAGCCAAACTATATGATTTTGTAGGGATGAACTTTCTTTGGCCATGTTATTTTGAGAAGACATGATTACTTTGTTAGTATGCTTGAAGTATTATTATTTTTATGTCAATATTAAACTTTTTTCTTGAATCTTTCGGATCTGAACATTCATGCAACAATAAAGAAAATTACATTCATAATTATGTTAGGTAGCATTCCACATCAAAAATTCTGTTTTTATCATTTACCTACTCGAGGACGAGTAGGAATTAAGCTTGGGGATGGTAGATACGTCTCCAACATATCTATAATTTTTTATTGTTCCATGCTATTATATTATCTGTTTTGGATGTTTAATGGGCTTTAATATGCTCTTTTATATTATTTTTGGGACTAACCTATTAACCCGAGGCCCAGTGCCAGTTTCTGTTTTTTTGTGCCTATTTTAGTGTTTCGCAGAAAAGGAATATCTAACAGAATGAAACCTTCGCGATGATCTTTCTTGGACCGAAAGCAAACCAGAAGACTTGGAGTTGAAGTCTGGAACGCCACGAGGCGGCCATGAGGGTGGAGGGCACACCCAGGGGGGTAGGCGCGCCCCCACCCTCGTGGGCCCCTTGTAGCTCTACCGACGTACTTCTTCCGCCTATATATACTCTTATACCCTAAAAACATCAGGGGGAGCCATGAAACCACTTTTCCGCCGCCGCAACCTTCTGTACCCGTGAGATCCCATCTTGGGGCCTTTTCCGGCGATCTGCCGAAGGGGGAATCGATCACGGAGGGCTTCTACATCAACACTATAGCCTCTCCGATGAAGTGTGAGTAGTTTACCATAGACCTTCGGGTCCATAGTTATTAGCTAGATGGCTTCTTCTCTCTCTTTGATTCTCAATACAAAGTTCTCCTCGATGTTCTTGGAGATCTATTCGATGTAATACTCTTTTGCGGTGTGTTTGCCGAGATCCGATGAATTGTGGATTTATGAACTTGATTATCTATGAATATTATTTGGTTCTTCTCTGAATTCTTATATGCATGATTTGATATCTTTTCAAGTCTCTTCGAATTATCGGTTTAGTTTGGCCTACTAGATTGATCTTTCTTGCAATGGGAGAAGTGCTTAGCTTTGGGTTCAATCTTGCGGTGTCCTTTCCCAGGGACAGTAGGGGCAGCAAGGCACGTATTGTAATGTTGCCATCGAGGATAAAAAGATGGGGTTTATATCATATTGCTTGAGTTTATCCCTCTACATCATGTCATCTTGCCTAATGCGTTACCCTATTCTTATGAACTTAATACTCTAGATGCATGCTGGATAGCGGTCGATGTGTGGAGTAATAGTAGTAGATGCAGAATCGTTTCGGTCTACTTGACACGGACGTGATGCCTATATTCATGATCATTGCCTTAGATATCTTCATAACTATGCACTTTTCTATCAATTGCTCGGCAGTAATTTGTTCACCCACCGTAATACATGCTATCTTGAGAGAAGCCACTAGTGAAACCTATGGCCCCCGGGTCTCTTTATTATTATATTGCATCTCTTTTATTTACATCGTATCTCGTTTACTATTTTGCAATCTTTACTTTCCAATCTATACAACAAAAATACCAAAAATATTTACTTTACTATCTTTGTTAGATCTCACTTTTGCGAGTGGTCGCGAAGGGTTGACAACCCCTTTATCGCGTTGGTTGCAAGGTTCTTGATTGTTTGTGCAGGTACTAGGTGACTCGTGCGTTGTCTCCTACTGGATTGATACCTTGGTTCTCAAAAACTGAGGGAAATACTTATGCTACTTTGCTGCATCACCCTTTTCTCTTCAAGGGAAAACCAACGCATGCTCAAGAGGTAGCAACGACCCCTTGGGAATAGGCGAGTTTTAAGGCTTGTGAGGGGGCGCTTGATATTCACTGCCTTTATAAGAGGATAAGGACCCATCCTCTCACCCCACGCCTTCTTCCTCAGTCCTTCCATCCTCGAGCTCCAGCGCCCAAGTTTCAATCTTTACCGTCCCCACCAAACACTCCAGCCATGTCCGGATCAGGCTCCCAGGGCAAGTGGATGGCTTCCTCCGTCATGGAGAGGAACGTCAAGGAACTCCGAGAAGCGGGATACTTGGCCGTGAACATCGCTCATCGGCTCCCTGCCAAAAAGAGATCATCCCTACTCCAGAGCGCAATGAGAGGGTGGTGTTTATCCCCCACTTTCTCGGCGGACTAGGGTTTCCCCTCCACCCTTTCATCTATGGCCTCATGTTCTATTATGGGCCAGATTTCCGTGATCTTGCCCAAAATTCCTTTCTCCACATTTCGGTGTTCATCGTCGTGTGCGAGGCGCTCCTCCGCATCCCCCCACTTCGGCCTATGGCTTAAGGTCTTCAACGTGAAGCCGAAAGTGGTCGACGGGCAAGATGCGGACTGCGGTGGCGCCATGGTGAGCAAGCTCCCCAATGTCACTTGGCCCAAGGGGGCCTTTGTGGAGACCGTGAAGGGATGGCAACAGGAGTGGTTCTACATCACGAAACCTCGCAACACCACATGGGCTGCCACTCCTGAGTTTAAATCGGGACCTCCAATGCGGCTTGCATCGTGGATTAACAAGGGCCTGGATCGGTCGTCGTCCGACGAGGTGATGATGCTGTAGAAGCGCATCAAGAATATGATGGAAAAGAACACCAGTCTTGCTGACGTGATACAGGTGATGCTTTTTCGCCGGGTTCTCCCCTACCACAGCCGGCCTCTCCACATGTGGGAGTTCAATCCGGCTGGCCCTCGGACCCTGCAGTGATTCTTCGGCACGACAAATGAAGACATCTGGAAGCTGCTTTTCAAGGCCCAGAAGTCGTGGCCGGAGACGACCGAAGACATGAACCTCGACTGCGCTCATCCGGCCACTCCCGTAAGTTTTCTGATTTCCGAACTTCAACTTGTAAATCCAAGGGGTATGCTGAGCTTTCCATTCTTCCCACAGGGCTGGACAAAGAAGGCAGAGCGGATCCGATGTCTGGCTCCGCAACTCGAAGACCCAGCCATTCCTCTACTAATGAGGATGTTGGTCCTGGCGATGTACCAGGCGCCGGAGAAGAAGGCCAAGAAGAAGGGCAAGGAGGACAAAAGTGGCCTCCACCGTAAAGGTACTTCGGACGTTGTGTCCGAAGATACCGAAGCTCTCTCCTCCCACGAGGGAGATGATGATGAACAGGAGGAGGAGGAAGAGAGCAATTCTCCCCCAAGGAGAAGAAGAAGAAGAAGAGGGCGGCCTCCACTGACCTAGAGGCGGAGGCGTCCAAAAGGGGGAAGATATCCCTCTCGGATGGCTCGTACTAGGATGCCGAAGCCATCCCCCGGTGGCGCCCCAGGGCGAAGCCCCTGGCCGAATCGTAAGTATTCTAAGATACTATGCATATGTCCGGCCCTTCACAAATTGCAGGATAACATATCATTTATGTATTTTAGTCCGGCTCGTGATCTTCCCCAACAATCATCGTCTTCGAGGAAAGCCCTGGCGCCGGAGATGTTGGAGAGCGAGACGCCTCTGCGAGCCTCTCCACCACATGCCGTAGATGACACCGAGGTGTTGCAAAGAACCTCTCCGGGCCAGGGAGAGGTGCGGAAGGCCGCGGAGATGGCGCTGGAGGGTAATGCCTCGGCTACCGAAAATATGGGGGACACCACCCCCATGGAGACTGATGACAGGGGGGCCGGACCAGTCCGGTCCCCAGCCGAATGCCACTCCGGAGACCCATACGGCTTCGGAATCGAGCGAGCAACCCCCTTTGAAGGAGGGGGGAGTGCCGACTCCACCGGCGTCCTCCATCAATCCGGAGGGGCCGGACACTTTCAGGGAAGCACTTCGATGTGCTTCCGTTGTGGAGGAGCACCGTACCCTGATGGGTACGGTGGTTGAGAAGGTTCAGTCCGCCAAAAGGGGGCTGAACGAAGCTTTCACCAGCCTATTAACAGGCTTTGAGGTATGCGATGCATTATTCTTAGCCTCTTTTGCATGTGCAAAAAATATGCCTGTGTATAGATAGTAGTCCCTGAGACTCTATTCATCTTTTGCAAAGAAGGGCCGAACAGAGGATCGAGTAGTATTCGCAGGAGATAATATACATGTCTATTTGGATAAACAGGCTTCACTGTTAGCGGCAACCGCCTAGGCTGCCGAAGTGTCCGAACTTAAGCGGAAGTTGGAGCGGGCTGATGAAGAAATCGTCCGCACCAACAAGCGTTTTGAGGAAACTCAAGGTATGGTTGGAAAAAATTAGTGACACACTTAAAGGGATATGTCAATACGGAATCTAATCTCATGTGGTGCTGATCATATTTGCAGATAGGGTGACCGAGGTCGAGGACCTGAAGAGCGCCCTCGCCCAAGCCAAGGAGCAAGCGCGGGTGAGCCCAGTGGCCGCTGACAAAGTGGCTGCGGATTTAGAGGCCGAGCAGGTTACTCGTCATAAGTGTGAGGAGCGGGTGACCGAAGTAGAGCAGGCGCTCCAGGATGCCGCCAAAGAGTGCGAGGCCTTGGAGGAGACTAATAAGGCCCAAGCGGCCAAACTCACCAAGGCTCTTCAAGAGGCAAAGGAGGCGCGGAGCGAGTCCCGGGCGGGTCGCGAGGAGATCAAGCAAGCCAGATAGATAGCGGCTGGTAAGCCTTTTCTTTTACAGAGTATATTTGGAAGTCGAAGATATGCTTTGCTAAATTGACTATGGAGTGCTCCAGACGCCTTTACGAATCTCCCGAGGAGTGCTGCCGACGCTGCACAATATTTCCGGGCCCAAGAAGGGAACACAACGAAGAAGCTCTTCTGGTCGCAGTACCTGGCGCCGGAGCGGCCAGCGCTGCTGAACAACCATATGATGTAGCTAGCGGAGCTGCATAGGACGTTCGGCTTGGCCATGAAGGACATTATAGTCCGGCTATGCCCAGCCGAACCCATTCCTAGCAGCTACTTCAGTCTGGTCAAGCGGCTCGGCGACGCCTTGCCCCGAGTTGAGGCTGTGAAGCGCTCGGCGTGCATAGAGGGCGCGCAAATGGCCTTTGCCCGTGTCAAGATGCACTGGGCGAAGATGAAGGCCGCCATCATGGTAGTCGAGGGTCCGCCCGAAGGCAAGGACTACCGCAAGCCGTAGCGATATTTCGACGTCCTGGAGGGTGCCCGTTTGATAGAGGGTCAATGCTCGAAGGATATTATTTTTGAATGAATGTATCCGGGCTACCCAGATTGTGCGTTATGGAACAAGGTCTTTGTAATGTACTTGTGCCTTTATCTGAAATATTTTCCTCCTGTGCGGCCGTATTTATTTCTGAAAGTTTACCAGTCACCGGCTTCAGCCCCCACGTAGATGCTACGGGGGTGTTCAGAATAACGTGTAACACTCTTGACCCAACGTCTTGGTCCGTAAAGGAGGTGACTTACGTTGCGAACTAGGCAATCAAACTATGCGGCTTTAGCACTTTCACCTGGTGCGCATGCGGCTATACGAACTGGGATGCCTTAGGCGCATGACCGAACCGAAGCCAGTCCTTCGTATAATACGGAAAAAATGGCAAGAGATTTATATTAAGTCATCGAATAGCTGACCAGCTCTCGCCGTACCATGACAGTCAGTTTTCGGCTTTATCTACTGAGGTGTTTGACCGGAAGAACCAGAAACACAATCGTAGTAGTTCTCCCTTTACTACCTTAGCCGAACAAGCGGAACGTAAGGTGGTAACCACAGGAGCGGGGCAACCCAACTATTGACAAAGACATGATTCGAAGCCGATGCATATAATGACATATTCGGGACGCCGAAGTATACTATAAAAGTGTTCGAACTTCTTGTTTTTTGAATATTTGTGGCCGATGAAAGCCCCTGACAATTGATGCCAATGTGTATATATTAATCGGTCATGAAGACAGAATACAGATTATGGAGTAGGCCAATACCGAATAAGGTAGGACAAAGACTGTTTCTGCTATATTCTGATTGGTACGTCAAACGTACTCTTACAGAGAATGCCATAATTATCAAGGCTATTTTACATGCCAAGAATTGGAAAACAAGGGAAAGCTGTATACAGGTCCTAAAAAGGGAAAGGTGATCTTGAAGATCCTTTGGACACTCTACCGCATGTCTGCGCCGCTTTTCACCTTGGTGTATGATCTTTTGAGAGGATCAACGATCGAGTATACATAAGAGGCCTGGAAAAGGGCCCTTGGTACCATTGAGAAGTGATGTGGGTTGTAAAGAACCTGAAAAATAAAAATAAAAATAAGAAGTAAAAGGGAAGAATATGAGGGTCCGGATAGGGTCGAGCCATATTGTGGACTTTGTTTTTAGTATGCCTCCCTCCTTGCCCATGGTATCTTCAGTGCGTAGTTATGTACGCGCGGTACATATGCCGTCATCAGACTAGGGTTTTGACGGAGGCGGAATTGCTAATCAAGTTCTTGACGAGCCAAACTGTCATTCTGCAGGGTAGACCGGACTCGTTTGATAGTGTCCGGGGGCTTGACTGCCGATGTAGTGTTCGGCTTGATAAGGCCACCTTGTACTTCGGCTGCGAGGGCCGCGGTATGCTCCTCAGTACGGAGGGAGCGCTCCATGTTTCCATTGACTGTTATAACGCCGCGTGGTCCGGGCATCTTGAGCTTTAGATAGGCATAGTGCGGGACCACATTGAAACGGGCGAACGCGGTTCGTCCAAGCAGTGCTTGATAGCCACTGTGGAAAGGGACGATGTCGAAGATCAAGTCTTCGCTTCGGAAATTATCCGGTGAGCCGAAGACTACCTCCAGTGTTATGGACCCTGTGCAGCAGGCCTCTACGCCGGGTATCACTCCTTTGAAGTTGGTTTTGGTGGGCTTGATTCTTGACAGCTCAATGCCCATTTCGCGGACAGTGTCCTGATAAAGCAGGTTAAGACTGCTACCGCCATCCATAAGGACGCGCGTGAGATGGAATTCATCGATAGTTGGATCGAGGACCAATGCTGTCGAACCTCCATGACGAATACTGGTCGGATGGTCTCTCGATCAAAAGTGATCGGACAGGCTGACCATGGGTTGAATTTTGGGGCGACTGGCTCTATGGCACAGACGTCCCTTAGTGCGCTCTTGCGCTCCCGCTTGGGGATATGAGTGACGTAGATCATATTCACTATTTTTACCTCGGGGGAAAATTTCTTTTGCCCCCCTGTGTTTGATGGGCGAGGCTCATCATCATCCTCGCTAGGCGATCCTTTCCCCTTATGTTCGGTGTTTATCTTACCGGCCTGTTTAAAGACCCAACAATTTCTGTTGGTATGATTAGCGGGCTTGTCCGGGGTGCCATGAATCTGGCAGGGCCGATCTAGTATTCTGTCCAAACTGGATGGACCATCTTTGTTTCCTTTGAATGGCTTCTTCCGTTGTCCGCGTTTAGAGCCACTGAATCCGGCGTTGACCGCCCTGTCTTCGGTATCTTCGTTGTTGCTTCGACGCTTGTGTTTGTTGCGTCGTGGCTTGTCATTGCATATCTGGCTTCGGAGGTGCCAGGGTCGTTGGTGCTGTTGCTTCTACGAGCTAGCCAGCTATCTTCTCCCGCGCAAAAGCGGGTCATAAGTGCGGTGAGGGCTACCATGGACTTCGGTTTTTCTTGGCCGAGGTATCAGGCAAGCCACTCGTCATGGACGCTGTGTTTAAAGGTCGCGAGGGCTTCGGCGTCCGGACAATTGACAATTTGGTTCTTTATAATTAAGAACCTGGTCCAGAGTTTCCGGGTTGACTCTCCGGGTTACTGGACTATATGACTGAGGTCATCGGTGTCCAGAGGCCGAACATAGGTACCTTGGAAGTTGTCTCTAAAGGCGTCTTCCAGGTCTTCCCAGCTACCAATAGAGTTTTCTGGGAGGCTGTTTAACCAGTGCCATGCTGGTCCCTTGAGTTTTAGGGGGGGTATTTGATGGCATGGAGATCGTCACCGCGAGCCATGTGTATGTGGAGAAGAAAATCTTCGATCCATACTGCGGGATCTGTCGTTCCATCGTATGATTCAATGTTCACGGGTTTAAACCCTTCTGGGAACTGGTGCTCCATTACCTCATCGGTGAAACATAAGGGGTGTGATGCGCCTCTATATTGGGCGACGTCACGACGTAGTTCGGATGAACTCCGTATACGGTTTTCGGCCCGGGTGAGGTTGTGCCTGTCGCGCCAGGCCTGACGGCCGGCTTCTCATGTTGGGGGCACGCCCCCTTGATCCATAGATTGATCTGGCTTGGCCTTATCTATTGTCCACGTCCTATCATAGGTCGTAGGTGTATCCTGGTGCCGTTGTCTCTCTGCCTCTACGGCGAGGTGGTGCGGATTGATGTTCGGCGTAGGTGGCCGTTTTATCTCGCCCACGCGGTGGGCGGTCTGGTTCATCAACACAGTCAAGTTTTGACGGTGTGGGCTCGAAGGCCTCGTCGTCAAATTGTGGTAGTAGCCGACGCTTCGGATAACTCTTTGCTGGGCGTTGAAGGCCATACTCTTCGGCAGCTAGGACCTGGGTCCATCTATCGTTGAGTGTATCCTGTTCAGCTTGGAACTATTGCTGCTTCTTTTTTAGGCTTCTCGTAGTGGCGGTTAGCCGACGCTTAAAGCGCTCCTGCTCGAATGGTTCCTCTGGCATGATGAAGTGTTCATCGCCGAGGCTCACATCATCCTCGGAGATTGGTAGATAGTTACTATCCTTCGTGTCCTTGTTCCCGACCGGATCGTCAGGGTTAACTTGCCCTTCCTCCCAATCATCCTGTTCGGATGTTGGCTCAACGGGGGCTTCAGGGTCTTCGGCGTTCTCCGGAGTATTATTGTCTCCGATGCCGGTATTGCTCTCTTTTTCGCGACGCGATTTTGAGCGGCGCCGCTTACGTCGACGCTTTGGAGGTGCCTCGGCAGGCTTGTCCTCAACCAGATCCTTCCTGTCATCGTCCTCATCCTCTTTGGGTGTGTCCACCATATACACGTCATATCTGGAGGTGGCCGTCCAACGTCCGGTAATCGGCGGGTCTTGGCCTTGTTCGTCTCCGGTATCATCATCCATGTCATCGATGTCTTCAGAGGCGTAGTCCAGCATCTCGATTTAATCTTTGACAGTGGCTATGAAGTGGGTGGTGGGTGGGAAGTAAAATTCCCTGCTTTCAGCCCCTAGTTCGGGCTGGGCGTACTTCGGAGGTGATTCCTCTGTGATGGCGAGGGATTGCATTAAGTCCAGAGCCTCGTTTAAGAGCGAGGTTTGGACGGGGAAACGAGACTCCGCGAGGCTGGCCGGGGCGAAGGCCTCCTGGCCATGCTTGCTTGGCGTGGACTTCGAGAGTTCGGCTTTGGAGTCCAGGGGCGAGTCCGTCCTTTCAATGATAGGGAGAACCCAGTCTGATTCTGAGTTCGCCATGGACACAATCGCCTCCGGATCCTCGATAGTGCGGTTTGTAGCGGAGAGTCCGGTGGGCTCCAAACTCCCATCTTCGGACCCGGTCGTTTGCTCCGGATCTAAGGCTAGAGCGGTGGTCAGGGCCGCGAAACCTTTGAAGATCAAGTCTCCTCGGATATCGGTGACATAGTTTAGGTTCCCGGAACTGATCTGATGACCAGGGGCGTAGATGTCAATCTATTCGTGGTGGCCCATTGAGTTGGCACGCAGAACGAAGCCGCTGAACACAAAAATCTGGCCAGGGAGGAAAGCTTCCCGTAAACGGCATCATTGTTGATGATCGAACGAGCCATCGAACCTTCTGTCGACGGCACAGTGGAACTCTCAATCAAAGCACCAATGTCGGTGTCAAAACCGGCCGATCTCGGGTAGGGGGTCCCGAACTGTGCGTCTGAGGATCGAAGGTAATAGGAGACAGGGGACACGATGTTTACCCAGGTTTGGGCCCTCTTAATGGAGGTAATACCCTACTTCCTGCTTGATTGACTTTGATGAGTATAGGGGTTACAAGAGTAGATCTACCTCGAGATCGTAATGGCTAAACCCTAGATGTCTAGCATGTATGATTATGATTGTCTCTACGGACTAAACCCTCCGGTTTATATAGACAATGAAGGGGCCTAGGGTTGTACAGAGTCGGTTTACAGAGAAAGGAAACTACACATCCGGACGCCAAGCTTTCCATCCACGCAAAGGAGAGTCCCATCCGGACACGGGGGAAGGCCTTCTATCTTGTATCTTCACGGCCCACCAGTCCGGCCCATGTCACATAGCCCGGATGCCTGGGGACCCCATAATCCAGGACTCCCTCACCCCTCCGCCGCTCCCCCATCTCCTCCTTCACCATTTTCTCCACTCTTTCGATGACTTCCGAGGAGCCGTTCTCCGGCATACAACTCGGCTGGGTGGCCCGTCGAGCCCTCCGGATACGAGAGAGGCCGCTTGGTGCTTTACCTACCTCGCATGGCCTGACGGAGCCAATTGCCGCCCCAAGCCAGTGCGTGGTTCAGCAACTTGCCGCTCCAGTTCAGCTCGATGAGGAGTGGCAAGTTGCTCCACGCCGACACGGGCGTCATCGTTGCCGTGTCGTACCGTGCCACCAGTGTCTGCGGCCGCGCCTCCCGTGTCTGTGGATGCGCCTCCCGTTCCTGCGGCAACACCATGCAGGCAGAGATAGAAGCCGGGTACATGGAGAACAATGATTCGGTGGCCAGCTTCTCTGTGTCCGCCGCCATCATCGAGGAGAAGTAGAACACGGGAGGCCGCTGCCGCTTGGGTCCCATGAAGGCCACCGCCGTGGCGATGACTGCGTATACAGGTGGTCTTTTTGTTGATTCGTCTCTTGCGAGGACCTTCGTCGCCCCCGCAAGTGTCTGCCGGACATGAGGAAGACAAAGGGATCCATGGGCGGCCATTTAGATTAGGTATTAATTATACCACGAGAGCCGGATTAGCACCACTTAGTTCATGTAAATGTAACGAAATTCGTCATGTTTATATGAAGATCCGACTTTTTTACACGAAATCCTTCATGCTTATATGAAATCAGTCCGTGTTTGCATGAATTTCCTCTGGTTGGTTAGAGTTGTGAAAATGTATGCCACTGGCGTTGGATGTCGTCCTCCGCGGAAGGAAGCGGGAGAAAATTTGCCGGTTGCCGTTGGGGATGCTCTTATGCTGGAAATAATAGAGTCACATCCAACCAATTTGAGTTAATTGCGTGTATGTTTCTCCCTCTATAAAAAGTTAATTGCATGTACAATGTACATGACTTGCAGGGTGGCTATAGATTCGTACAGAAAGTAAAAAAAGAAACAAGTCCATCCTTAATCTTGTATTCTAAGTACTCTGTGGGTTCCACTGTCAGTACAGTGCGAAAGAAGTATATAGTAAAAAAATATAAAAATCTAAAGTTTAAGATAGAATTCGAACTCAGGTCATCACGTTGTGAGCATCCGGCGCTAACCAGTCCACCAGATGTTCATTGTGGACGATGCAAGAGATATATCTCTACTCTCTACTCTTATAAAAATAGAGTTGGTGATGATGGTGTGCCTGCCACCCTGCAATATAGGCCGTGCGATTTATATCCAACGGATAGGAAGGAAACTATGGCAATTTTGCAAAAAAATACCCACTCCCCTCTCCGCATTTGCAAATAAGGTCTTCCCTCGTTCATCCTTTTATCCCACAAGATAAACTACTCATACAAATGCATCTTGATGTTCCATGCAACGCATGGGCATCTTGCTAGTTTCTTTTTAAATAGTTACTGCGATAATTGGGTTGAAGTGATATATTTTATGTCTGCCGTGAATGATCTCAAATTCACTAGTAGTAATAAAGAAAAGGTTGCCTTGTTAATCAACAGAAAACAGGGTGAAAACTATCACATGAGGCCGGTAAAAACAAGGCACACTCAGCGTCATCGTCACTACAGCTGTGCGCGCGCGAGAAATCTACATATCAAGGGGGGCTACGGAGAGAAAGACGTATCGAGTGTGTGTGAGCGAGGCATGGAGACACAACTAGCGAGTGTGTGTGTGTGTGTGAGAGAGAGAGAGAGAAGCCAATTGATAGATTAAGATCAAGATCGAGGTGTCACCCTTCTGCTATCATTGTTGGGGGGTGGAGAGGGGGGAGGGATAGAAAGACGTATCAAGAGTGTGCGCGCGGTAGGCACAGAGGCACAACTAGCGAGTGTGTGTGTGTGTCAGAAAGAAGCCAGTGGATAGATTAGTACCAAGATCAAGGTGTCACCCTACTCCTTCAGTGTCGGGAAGTGTGTGTGTGTGTGTGTTTGAGAGAGAAGCCAGTGGATAGATTAGTATCAAGATCGAGGTGTCACCCTACTCCTTCGGTGTCGGGAAGTGTGTGGGGGGGGGTACATATCTATATTAAGGGATAGGTAGATAGCATGTGTGCGAGGCATACTTAAAGCATCATGGAGATAAACAAGCGGTGTGCATGCAAGTGCCGAAAAAATGAAGAGAGAAAAAATTTGTGCACGCGCGCGCGTGTGTGTGTGCGCGTGTCTGTGTGTGTGTGTGTGTGCGTGTGTGTCTGAGCGAAATCTCAAAACAAAAGGTGCTCTGCTGGAATCCCACTGTATGTATTCATAATATGTGTGCGAGACATAGTTATATTTTGAGACATTAGTGGCGGTGGGTGGGCGGAATTAAAGGGGTGGGCGTGTTCGACAGAGAGAGCGTGTGTGGTTTTGTGTGACAGACTTGTAGGACGGGGTAGAAAGACAAATTCTAACCTTGACAGAGGGAGAGAAATACATGAAGTGCGCGTGTGTGATTCCGATGCCCATGGAGAAACGAGATATGTATGTGTGTGAGAGAGATTGCACAATTCATTCACGTATCACTATCTAGCGATCGTGGACGTGCATCGCTTGAACATAATCAATATCTACTTCGTATCGTGGCCAAAAATACAACATCGATTCAACGCTATAAAGATTGGACACTCACATATCACAATTTTTTGAATAGTCTTTTTCAGTTGTGCATACCAAAGTTATAGTGATGTTTCTTCAAACAACCACTATAGTTATCATGTACATGCACCATTGTTAGTTTTGCATTCAAATTCATTAGCCTTGGATGATTTAATGTTCTATTATGAAGTAATATATGTAATATTCATATATGAATTCAACGGGTACGCAATTTATGAAATGGAGGACATGTAAACATATGAGGTAAAACTTTTAAGTAGCGGACTACAATATCCATTTCTTTTTGTGCATCTATACTAAAATTAACACGTCAATGCATTATGTTTAAAATAAATAACCAATGACACTAAATTATATATTTACACAAGAAATACACCGGCTGGGCGTTTGATCCGTTTTTTGTGAACGCGCATCTACACCCGTAAGATTGGCCGCGCCCGTGTGAACGTCCAAGTTATCGGTGCATCATCCCGAGTTATTGTGTTTTTTCTGGGGTGGACTTCGTACCAGTTATTAACTGCTGACGTGTGCCCCATGTACACAGTCTCTCATGACCTTCCCGCTAGCACTGTCCAAAATTAGTTGAAACTGGATAAGAACGATCCCGCGGGCGGCAAAATCTCCCGCTTCCTTCTAAAATTTCCGCCACCTAGTCTTTAGCATGTGAAATTCCCCTTTTGTCCTTGGTGGATGGAGAACAATAGTTACAATACGGCCCTCATTTACACAATAGGTCGGGGTTACTTTGGTAACTTTTGGTTCCCTCCCACCACACGGCACCTCCATTTCCTCTCCCCCTCCCGCAAAAATGACTACTCCACAGCACCAGAGCATCTTACATCACGCCGTCCGTACTTCATTGGCCTTTCTACCCCTTCCCTCTCGAAACCCTAGATTGCTCATCCACCAGCATACCAAAGCCCATTCACTGCCAACATCGTCCACCTCGTCGGATCTGCTTCTGCGGCCGCATCTACCCATCCCACCTCCCTAGAAACAAGTACACTGCTCATCCACCACTCTACCACAACCCATTCAGTGTCGGCCTTGTCCATGGTGCCGGATCTGCTTCACTGGTACTCTCGTCAACTGCAACGCATCTGCAGCGGCTCCTTCGTACTCCCCACCGGAGACGCTTCATCCACACCCCCGGAGCCGCCCCACCGACACCCCGTTGACGGCCTCTGATTGTCTTCACCGACACCTTCCTCAACCCTACCGGAGCCACTTCGCCGACACCATCCTCAACCCTACCGGAGTACCTTCGCCTATACCATTCTCAACCCTACCGGGGCCGCTTTGCCAATGCCCAAGTCCACGGCCTCAGATCCGCTTCATCGCACCCTCGTCCAACCTACCGGAGCAGCTTTTGACGCCCTGTCCATGGCCATAGATCCACATCGTCGACACCATCCTGAACCCAACCATCGGAGCAGCTTCATCGACACCCTCATTGACGGCCTCAGATCCGCTTCACCCACACCGTAGTCCACCCTACCAGAGCCGCTCCACAAACACCCTACTCCACGGTTCTAGATGTCCTTATCGGACCCCAACAGCCAGCGCAACATCATCACCCTTGACGTTTCTAACCCAATTCCCACCATCCGGCAAGATGCCAAGCACCCGCCACGGCCTAGATCTTGTCACCTTTAAACCCATCCAGCATCACCTACCCGATGTACTTCAAATATACTAACAGGTCGCTGTTACATGTTATGCAGCTGGCAAGAACTACAAGGACGATGTTTCTTCTGGATCTAACAGCTTATCCAACCAAGATCCTGGACTGAGGCATTGCTATGATCTTGTAAGTGTGTCTCTCTAGTATTGTTGTGTGCTTGCCAGCATGCTTTGCTAGGATTTTCGACCAGTAATCCCTTTGTGCAGACAATGATTTCCACTACTGGCTGCTAAATTAGAGATGTAGATGTCATACATGATACTCCCTCTGTTCCTAAATATAAGTCTTTCTAGAGATTCCACTATAGACTACATACAGAGCAAAATGGGTGAATCTACACTCGAAAATGCATCTATATAGATCAGTATGTGGTCCATAGTGGAATCTCTACAAATACATATATTTAGGAACAAAGGTAGTACATTACACAAAATCGTAGGTGGCATGTAGGAATTCCAGTGCACTACATTAGGCTCCATTAGAGTGCCTGCTAGTCCAGTACACAGAGTCATGAGTAGTTTATGCTACACACACAATCGTTAATTGGTGGTTTAAATATCCGTAAGGGATATGCAATGTATTATCATGTAGAGATATCTCAAATTAGCCGTGTTAACTTGCACATGGGGTGCCGCAATGAAAAAGTAGAAGATTTCTTAGTACAAGATGTATGTGGCAATTTCATGGAACATCGCAAAAAAAGGTGAGGCGGCAGTGAGCCTATACAGTGTGCTATGGTAGGGCACTCCATTGCAATCATCGTGACATGTTATTTGTATGTCAGTGCTGTTGGCCAGGGTTCTTTGGGACAGTTATTTCGAGTTATCCTAAGAAAATAACCACCTTTCAATATAAGCTCCAGATAATAAGCCAACCAGTTCTTTTCATTGCCTGCCTTTTTAGCTTATCTATGGTATGATCAGTGGAAAGTCTAGATTGCATTATATTTTGTCATTTTGCTGCCCATATGAAAATTAATTTGACTTGCAAACATCACAAATTGAACCCAGTGTAGTAATTAATATGATAGGAAAACCGACCATCAAAATTTGTTCAAAATGCAAATACAAAGATACCATCTACTTGGCACAATCTACTTTGGTCAATGTCTTCCATAGAGAGCCCATTGCCTAATTTAAATGAAGAACGCATTGCCTAAATTTAAATGAAGAACCGTTATTTATCAAAATTTGATGGTCCAAGTGGCTAGTTATTATCATATAGCAGCACCACCTAAAAGCATCATATAGCAGCAGCAGCTCATAGCAACTCATCATACAGCAGCAACAGCAGTAGCAGTAGCTACCAATTCATCATATACCAGTAGAGGCTCATATCAATTCATCATATAGCAGCAGCAGGAGCAGCTCATAGCAATTCATCATATAGCAGCAGGTGCAGCTTATAGCAACTCATCATATAGCAGCAGCAGCTCATAGCAATTCATCATATAGCAGCAGTGGCTCATAGCAATTCATCATGCAGCAACAGGAGCAGCTCATATTAATGCATCATATAGCAGTGGCAGCAGCGGCGGCTCATAGCAATGCATTGTATAGTGGACCAGAATGAAAATTTGGCAAAAAAATCAGACGAAATCCTTACCTTGTTGGATGAGCTCATCCTTCCAACAACACCTCAAGGCCACGGCCTGGGAGGAGGGGAGGGGGAACGAGGTGCCTTCTGCCAGAGTGTGGCATTGGTCGTAGTTGTGCGGCGATCGCCGTAGTGCGTTGGACGGACCATAGCGGAGCAGCTGCTGGAGACCATGAGAATGAGGGGCAGCGTGAGAGGGAGGAGTAGCCGGGGAGATTTGGCCCTACCCGCCGGCCATGTAGTCTAGCTGGACATAGCATCATCGAGGAGCAGGACATATGGGACCAGTGGCGGCGGCTCGCTGGAGGAACCCTAGCACTGCAGGCAGGGGATCGAGGTAGAGGGAAAGGGGAGAGGAGATGCAAGAAGGCAGGGCAATGAACGCTTGCATGTTTGTTTTTACTTGAGGGTCAGGTGTGACGCGGGCGTGAGCAGTAGCATTTTGACTGTAATATAGGCAGACAACAGAGTCATTTCGCTATTCCTCTTCCCTTCAATTCTTAGTGAGCTTCTACCCGAAGCAAACGCCCCCCCCCAAAGCGACATAATTTTAAGCCCAAGCCCATAACTCAAAAATGAGTTCTTTACATCTTTTATGGCTTATTTTGACAATAAGCTTTGAAAAGGCGGAATAGAACTGGCCCTTAACCTGCAATTCATTTGTGCGTGCAATGATGAACCACTCCTGCCTGCTATAGTGTACATTCATGCATCATACATGGCATAACCTAATACATGTGCATTTCATTATAGAATCTGAGATATCCAATGTTTATGTTAGTTCTATGTTGCACATGATGTTTAAATGCCCCTCAAATCTAGTCAGTCAAGTGATGGTCTTTAAGCCTCCTTCTATGCTTCTTTTCTTGATATGTAATTTAGTGTTGTGCAAGATTTTCGCACACATATATTCAATTCACTACTGCAGGATGCTGCTAACGCGACACTAAGATCAGAGACCCTTCGATGAAACTATGTGCGATGCATTAATCGCAAAACGGTGATGTAAAAAACCGTCAAATAAGATGCAAAATGTTTGCGATGGCGGAGACATCAAACTCGGCTCAGATTTTAGTTGTATGTACGATGCAGGGCACACGGTTGATCCATACAAATTGTTTGCGATGAGACAGAACAATAGAAACAGGCAGCCATATCACGGTGTGTGCGATATAGGGCATACAGTTTGCTCAGATGATCTGTTTGCTATTAGGGAGTGAAACAGAAACGGCTAGCTAGATTAAGGTGTGTGTGATATACGACATACGGTTCATTCGGACAAACTATTTTCGATTAGGGAACACAACAAAAACGGTTCAACTTAACAAGATGTGTGTGATATGCGGCATACAGTTCACATAGATGAACTGTTTGTGATGAGCCAAAAGAACACAAACGAGTCGTGTAAACAAGATGTGTGTGATACGCGGCAAACAGCCCACTCGGATGAACTGTCTGCGATGAGAAGTTATAACACAGACGGTAACTAGAGTTAATTCGTGTGCGATTATGTGTGTACAAAAAACATGGAAAATTGCAAACTAGTTGCTTGCGGTGGCTAGGAGTATCGCACACGATGCGTCTGCGAGTACTTGTGTGCGATGATTAGTAAGTTACACATACGTTTCCTTATGTTTAACACGTGTGTGAATTTGCAATATGGACAATTAATATGCAAATGCCTTCTAGATATCGGTGTTGATCGCCACATCCAAAACATGGGCGTCCTCTACTCTACGCTCTACCGGGCACACGCTTAAACTCAATGAACTATGTATGATACTAATAGTTTCCATGAAAATTTAAGAACTTGGCTAACAGCATTTGAGTAACATATATATAGTGGTTACACTATTCGACAAAAGGAGGATCTTCTTAACACGGTTTTGACAACCATTTGGTCCATATCTACATACTTAACATAGTAACAACTATCACATTTCAAGAGGCTGAGGGCCAACAACCATATGGTCCATATGTACATACTTAACATAGTAACAGCTAGCACATTTTAAGAGGCTGAGAGCCAACAACCACAACTATCTGCTGGAAGCACCTTGATCACGGCTACTCGCCATCTCGTCAATGAAAAGGAAGAGCCCTCCTGTGCCTTGGTAGACCATGAGTAGAACAGTGTCTCCAATTTTCCAATATGGATGCATTGCCACGACAAGCGAGAACTTGTTAATTTGAATGGTTCCATTTCTACGGGAAATGCAGTACCTTGCAATCACTTTGGCGTTATTAGCAGGCACGAGTGTAATTCGACCACGCTGGGAAATCGATCCAGGAACAGCTACAGCGGGCAATTTCTGTTGAAATGTAGAATAAAAACCAATTGTAACATACCGTTGAAGATATATATAGTTTATGAGCATCAACATAAAAATAAGACTTTGTACCAGCGTTTTGTGCACACAATTGGTCTTGTTCAATGTGTGCACCATAGGTATAATTAATCCCATCCAAAATCCAGCGTTCATACGTTGTGCTATCTCTGTCAGATTATCAACAAAGTTTATGACATGCTTCAAGTCCTTCCAGTGAAATTTGGTACGCTTAGTAACATACAGATCATTCACAATGCATCCAACATATCCTGCTTAAAAGGTGGAAAGGTATTATTTATTTAGAACATGGCAGGAGAATATATAGTGCGCATAAATTGGTAAATAGAACTTGTTACTGCCTAGGAACGGAGTCAGAAATGAAATCACAATCGGTTGCTCAAATAGTGATCAATTAGTCAAAACAAATACCCCGATTTTGCTAAGTAATATGCCAGCATGGAGAGAGTTGAAAGGACACTAACCTCGATCAGACTTTGATCGGCTGATGACATTGGGGAAGTAAACATCCATGTTAATTAGACCAGGATGTGGTGCACACACTAGAATTTTATTGCCAGCTTTTAGTTCATAACACTTAGACATTTTTCTCCAAAGGTCCGCATCAAAATAGGAGTGACCATCTTTATCAAGTTTTACGCTAACTGTCATTGTGAATCCATGTTGTGTTGTCAATATGACATCCATGGAGTCCTCAACAAAGTAAAGCCCAAGATTTCCTTCTACTCCTGTTCTTGCAAAGCAAGGGATGTACTACTTGAAATGAAAATTAAGATCGTAAATTAGATATATTGAAATAACAGAGCAAGATGCAAATGTGGGAGTAGCTGATAGAACATATCAATATACAGATGAAAGAAAGGTACAAAAATATATAATTAAAAATAGATAATGTAACAAAGATTTGATGCAAATATGAGAGTAACTGAATGAACAATACATCATAAATTTGCCTAATATAGGGGGGACAAAATCGGCTTCGACATCTAGGCTGCACGTGGCACCATACCTTTTATCCAAATGTAGCAACACGCGGTATATGTTCACAAATTTAGGCCATGCTGACCGTGGTAGGGTGAGATTGAACATACTGAGCGCTCCCTGAAGTCATCCGGAATGGTGAGATAGAACTTCGTTTTCGACTGGCCGCGACCACATGTGCCCGATTTGTGCTCGCACTGTGGACACATGAATGAAAACCCTCGAATCAGCTAGAAGAAAAATGAATCCACGACGATTTTCGCCGGTTGATTAACATCGACGGACGGACTGTGATAAGAGATGAGTGAATATTTTGCTAACTTGATTACCTTCTCCATGAGAAAAATCCCCATCTCAATCCTGAAAAAAAACAATTGACCAAAGTCTAGAATGTCAGTGCAGATAGGCAGCGGAAAGCGGTAGGGGCGAAATCCCGTGCCGTTTGGAGCGTGACCTCCGCCCGCTGACGACAGTCGTCGAGCTTAGGGTGGCTGCCGCGATAGAAGTTGATGAGGTGCGGAGTAGCGGAGGAGTCCGCAGCGAGTGGGTGGGGGCAAAGTGGGCAAGGATTTTCTTTTTTCATTTCGCATGTATGGGTGAACACACACGGTTCGCAGAGGCGACGAAGATGAATTGTGTGCGTTAATAAATCACCGAGATTGAAGGGGAATCCAAATTTCCTTTGTCCTTTGTCCATGAGTTTTTTTCTACGATGAACAATAACCCTGTAAATCACCATGTTCAAATTTGGCACTTTTCCGGGTTCATTTACAATATTTAGGGGATTGTGTGCATTTTCTATGAATTAATGCACATAATTAAAATTGGAACAAACGGTGCATGAAAAGGTGCACGAGAATGGTCTGGAAAAACCATGATCGTGCTATTTAGTAAATTCTCATGCCTTTTACAAGGAATGGGCAGAGATTTCACGGAAATGTGTGGCCATAGTCAACCACAAACACGTTGTTTATTGGTTTTTCAACTGTAGAATAATGAAATACATTCTTGAAAAACATGATGGCTGGCATGCTGCCATGGTATGGCCTCACCATGCCCTGGTACAAATTTGAGAAGGTTTGGCTTATGTCATCATGCATGCCATTCATAAATCGAACCATCACCGAGGAATTTTCATGGTTTCGAGGGGGAAATCAGCAACATTGAAGGGGCCGGGAATCCAAATTTCCTTCCTAGTTTGCCATTAAGTTTTTTCTACAATCAACATACCCCCTCGAATGCAACGTGTTCAAATATGGCATTTTTCCAGGCTCATTTACCATATTTAGGGGATTATGTGCATTTTCTAGGCATTAATCCACATAATTAAAATTCAAGCAATCGGTGCATGAAAAGGTGCACAAGAACGGTCTGGAAAAACCATACTCATGGTATTTAGTAAATTCTCATGTCTTTTACAAGGAATGGGCAGAGATTTCAAGGGAATGCGTGGCAATAGTCAACCACAAATCGTCATTTACTGGGTTACCAACTATAGAAAAATGAAATACGTGCTTGAAAAACATGACGCCTGGCATGGTGCCATGGTATGGCCTCACCATGCCCTGGTAAAAATCTGAGAAGGTTTGGTTTATGTCGTCATGCACGCCCTTCATTAATTAACCA
The DNA here is from genome assembly GCF_002575655.3 of Aegilops tauschii subsp. strangulata. Classification (NCBI taxonomy): domain Eukaryota; kingdom Viridiplantae; phylum Streptophyta; class Magnoliopsida; order Poales; family Poaceae; genus Aegilops; species Aegilops tauschii. The sequence continues at coordinate 254,197,962 of NC_053041.3, forward strand.
TCACCGAGGAAGTTCCATGCTTTCGAGAGGGAAATCACCAAGATTGAAGGGGAATCCAAATTTTCGTCCTAGTTTGTCATTCAGTTTTTTTCCAATAATCAACATACCCCCTCCAATGCAACGTGTTCAAATTTGACATTTTTCCGGGCTCATTTACCATATTTAGGGGATTATGTGCATTTTCTACGCATCAATGCACATAATTCAAATTCGAACAATCGGTGCATGAAAAGGTGCACAAGAACGGTCTGGAAAACCATGCTCGTGCTATTTAGTAAATTCTCATGCCTTTTACAAGGAATGGGCAGAGATTTCAAGGAAATGTGTGGCATCAGTCAACCACAAATACGTCGTTTACTTGGTTAACAACTATACAAAAATGAAATACATGCTTGGAAAACATGACGCCTGGCGTGGTGCCATGGTATGGCCTCACCGTGCCCTGGTAAAAAATTGAGAATGTTTGCCTTATGTCGTCATGCACAGCTCTCATAAATCGAACCATCACCAAGGAAGCTTCATGGTTTCGAGGGGGAAATCACCAAGATTGAAGGGGGGGTCCAAATTTCCTTTGTCCTTTGTCCATGAGTTTTTTTCTACGATGAACATACACCCTGCAAATCACCGTGTTCAAATTTGGCACTTTTCTGGGTTCATTTACCATATTTAGGGGATTATGTGCATTTTCTAGGCATTAATGCACATAATTCAAGTTCAAACAATCGGTGTATGAAAGGGTGCACAAGAATGGCCTGGAAAACCATGCTCGTGCCATTTAGTAAATTCTCATGCCTTTTACAAGAAATGGGCAGATATTTCAATGAAATGTGTGGCAATAGTCAACCACAAATGTTTGTTTATCGGGTTTTCAACTATAGAAAAATGAAATAAATGCTTGAAAAACATGACGCCTGGCATGGTGCCATGGTATGGCCTCACCATGCCCTGGTAAAAATTTGAGAAGGTTTGGCTTATGTCGTCAGCACACCCTTCATAAATCGAACCATCACCGAGGAAGTTCCATGCTTTCGAGAGGGAAATCACCAAGATTGAAGGGGAATCCAAATTTTCTTCGTTCTTTGCCTTGGAGTTTTTTTCTATGAGAACATACACCCTGCAAATCACTTCAAATTTGGCATTTTTCGGGCTCATTTACCATATTTAGGGGATTATGTGCATTTTCTAGGCATTTAGCGCATATAAATCCAATCCAGTTACAGCTGCACAGGTGTGATGTGAGGGACTTGGATTCTCGTTCGATCACGGCGCATCCTATGGTGCACACGCGTGCTCCGCGTGGCTGGGGTTTCGGCCAATCATAACGCAACACACGATAGGCTCGACACACACTGTTTTCAGAGGCGACGGAGATGAACCGTGTGCGATAATGAACGAGCAAAATTGTAAGGGAAGCCAAATTTCCTTTGTTGTTTGTCGTTCAGCTCTTAAAAACCACTACACTGTATGGCTGCCCGGCCACTCCGTCCCAGAGCTCTCTCCAAGCGTCGTTCATGGCACCGTGGCGCACAGTAAATGGTAAGGAAGCGATGGCATCCCGTCGTGCTGCGTTCCTCGCCGCCCGCGACTACACACATGGTAAGGAAGCGATGGCATCTCGCCGCACCGAGTTCATCGCCGCCGGTGGCCACACAGTTACGTGGGTGGACTTTCAGGCTGCCATGGCCGAATGGGCGGTGGATCTAGAGGTGGCCAAAGCCGCACAGAACGAGCGGAAAAGGCAGAAAGCAATCAAGAAAAGAGAGTCATGCCGCCGCAAGAAAGAAGAGGCCGCACGCCTTGCTGAGGAGAGCTTAGCATAGATCGAAGCACGGTGGGCTGCCGCCTACAAGGCCGGGAAGGAGAACGCCGACGTCTGGCCAGCATGCCCCGATGGCAACATGTGAGAAGTAGTTAGTGCGCGTGTCGCCCGTAAGTTTGTATAATTAATTACGAGCATCTACCAGTACTACATACATACTAGTTTTAGAGAAAATTACCAGTAGTACTTTAACTTGGTACTATCTATTATTAACATACAATGTCGGTAAGCGCATCCTTTGAGGGCTTTGAGCGTTGATTAGCATGTGTTCACTGAAGTTTTGTAGCCGCACCCCGGCCCCAAATACTCCCTAAACGTCTGCCCGCAGCCACCGGAGGAGACTAGAGCTGGCCGCAGCTAGTTTTTAGTCCCACCTCGCCGCGCGAGTTGGCCGCACACTGGCTTAAATTACCGCACCGGCGGATGGCAGCAAGCTTCTTTCTTGTTGCATAGGATCAAATCTGGCTACGCGAGCGAGTCAGGTTGACACTTGATTGCATTTCATAAACCGATGATTGCTCATCGGGTGTCACCTTGCCTCGTTCATATACATTGAATAATCCTGATACAATGAAAGAGATTTTTGAGATTAGGTGCAGTTGGAGATGCTGATAGATATAAGATTACTAGAAGATCACAAAACACACGGTTTCTATGGCGTACCCGTGTGCGTTTTTGTGTGTTAATGATCCACAAGTCAGTTACATGTGCGGTGTTTCCTAATAAACCAGGCATACCATTGACCGAAAAAATCAACTACACATGTACATTTTTTTGGAGAAGGGATCTGCCAATTTTCTGTTTTATCGCACACGAGTATTTTACGCGCTTCTCTGTGTTGTGTGTTTCCCCCGCCCAAGTTTCAAGTTTCGCAGCGAAATTTTTGTTAGGCGCGCGATTTCAGAATTTATTCCTCCCGCCACATCTCCACCCATCAAATTTCCTCAGTATCTCCCCCTACCGGCAGCTCAAACCGCCGCCGCCGCAACCATAGCTTCAACCACATCTACGTTCTGCTCGGATCCAGTCAGGTAACCCACCGATCTCTATCATGGCCCCGACTTGATTGCTTAAATGGCGCCTGCGAAACATCCTCATGCCTCCAAATCCCCACCGCCCTACCACCAGAGCATCGCCGTGCAAGCCCAACCACATATCACGTGGAGGTCGAGGAGCTGATGGCGGTCGATGGCGCGATGGCCGTTGTGCGTGTTGATCCGGAGGAACACCTCGCCGCCACCTCCTTGGTGCAGGCTTTGGCCCAGATGAAGTGCCCCAGCGACTACCCCCCAGGACTTACCACATATGATTGGACCAGCTCAATCTTACCAATACCACTTGCAATGGCTATGTTTTGTACGGTTGATGTATTAAGAATGTTCGTGCCTTGTTTATTTCAGTACTGCACACTTGGTGATGTTCAAGTATTAACTGTTTAGCTGAATTTCACCAATACCAGCAACAAACTTACAATACATGACTCGGGATATCACTAGAGATGCTGCACATTTGTTATTTTTGGTGGATGCTAACCTTGTTGTACTTAACATTCATGTCCATGTACTTACGCAGGGTCATAACGGCCGATGTTGTTGTTTGCCGTCGAGGTTAGCTTCATCCCATGTCTTACAGTATTTCATATTATTTGTGCAATTGCAGTTTAACTTCTAACATTTACTGGTTTCCTGTAGGTACACATGTCAGTGGCACTGATCCACGCTTCGACTCGGAGGAACAGCTCGCCTCCGCCGCCGCTAACTTTGGGCGGGCTCTAGCCAAGATGAAGTGCCCCAGCAACTACCTCTCGGGACTTACCAAGTATGAACTCACCAGTTCAATCTGACCAATACCAGTTGCAATTAATGGCTATGTTTTGTATGGCCGATGTATTAAGCATGTTGTAGTAAACATGCCTAACACGTTTTAGCTATTTTCCCTACCTTTTTATAGACAACTGGGCCATTCTCTGCTTTGGCAGCACCTGCCTTGTGATGTTTAACTCTGCCAATTACATTTTTATCAGTACCGGTTTCAATGGCTATTAAGCATGTTGCAATTAACAGTCGTATTCATTTTTAAACAGTTGTATTTCAATAGCTACAAACTTACAAAACATGACTTAGGATGTTGTTAAGCCTGTTGCAATTAACAGTTGTATCCATTTTTTAATCCGTCCCTTTGCTACCGTGCTACTCTCCGCAATGAAGATATACTAGAGATGTTGCCCATTTGCTATTTTTGGTGGATGCTAACCCTATTGTACTTAACATGCCTTTCCATGTACTTACACATGGCCATAACAGCCAATGATGTTGTTTGCCATCGAGGTTAGCTGCATCCCATGTCTTATAGTATTTTACATCATTTGTGCAATTGCAGTTTGTCTTCTAACATTTACTTGCCTCTTGTTGGTACACATGTCGGCGGTAATGATCCACGCTTCGACCCGGAGGAAGAGCTCGCCTCCGTCGCCGCTGACTTTGGGCGGGCTCTGGCCAAGATGAAGTGCCCCAGCAACTACCTCTCAGGACTTACCAAGTATGAACTCACCAGTTCAGTCTTACCAATACCAGTTGCAATTAATGGCTATGTTTTGTACGGTCAATGTATTAAGCATGTTGTAGTAAACATGCCTAACACATTTTAGCTATTTTCCCTACCTTTTTATAGACAACTAGGCCATTCTCTGCTCTGGCAGCACCTCCATTATGATGTTTAACTCTGCCAATTGCATTTTTATCAGTACCGGTTTTAATGGCTATTAAGCTTGTTGCAATTAACATTTGTATCCATTTTTAAACAGTTGTATTTCAATGGCTACAAACTTACAAAACATGACTTAGGATGTTGTTAAGCCTGTTGCAATTAACATTTGTATCCATTTTTTAATCCATCCCTTTGCTGCCGTGCTACTCTTTCGCAATGAAGATATCACTACAGATGTTGCCGTTTTATTACCATTTGCTATTTTTGGTGGATGTTAACCCTGCTGTAGTTAACATTGGCTTTCTGTGTACTTAAACAGGGATACAATAGGCGATGTTGTTGTTTGCAGTCGAGGTTAGCTGCATCCCATGTCTTATACACCATCTGTTCCTAAATATAAGTATTTTTAGAGATTCCAATATAGACTAGAAAAGGAAAAAATCAGTGAATCTAGATTCTAATCTAAACTATATCTATAATTCTATATACATTGTATGTAGTTCATATTGAAATCTCTAAAAATACTGGTACTTAGGAACGTAGGTAGTTGTATATTACATCATTTGTGCAATCTTAGTTTAGTGATACGTCTCCAACGTATCTATAATTTTTTAAAGTTCCATGCTATTATATTATCTGTTTTGGATGTTTTATATGCATTAATATGCCATTTTATTTTATTTTTGGGACTAACCTATTAACCTAGAGCCCAGTGTCAGTTCTTGTTTTTTCCTTGCTTTAGAGTTTCGCAGAAAAGGAATATCAAACGGAGTCCAAACGGAATGAAACTTCCGCGATGATTTTTCTTGGACCAGAAGACATCCAGAGGACTTGGAGTACACGTCAGGGAAGCCACAAGGCGGCGACAAGGACGGAGGGCGCGCCCCCACCCTTGTGGGACCCTCGTGACTCCACCGACCTATTTCTTCCGCCTATATATTCTCAAATATCCCAAAACCTACCAGGAGAGCCACGAAAACACTTTTCCACCGCCGCAACCTTCTGTACCCGTGAGATCCCATCTAGGGGGCTTTTCCGGCGTCCTGCCAGAGGGGGATTCGATCACGGAGGGCTTCTACATCAACACCATTGCCCTTCCGATGAAGCGTGAGTAGTTTACCACAGACATACGGGGGTCCATAGCTAGTAGCTAGATGGCTTCTTCTCTTTGATTCTCAATACCATGTTCTCCTTGATGTTCTTGGAGATCTATTCAATGTTATACTTTTTTGCGGTGTGTTTGCCGAGATCCGATGAATTGTGGATTTATGATCACCTTATCTATAAATATTATTTGAATCTCCTCTAAATTCTTATATGCATGATTTGATATATTTGCAAGTCTCTTCGAACTATCGATTTGGTTTGGCCAACTAGATTGATTTTTCTTGCAATGGGAGAAGTGTTTAGCTTTGGGTTCAATCTTGTGGTGTCCTTTCCCAGTGACAGTAGGGGCAGCAAGGCATGTATTGTATTGTTGCCATCGAGGATAAAAAGATGGGTTTTACATCATATTGCTTGAGTTTATTCCTCTACATCATGTCATCTTACTTAATGTGTTACTCTATTCTTCATGAACTTAATACTCTAGATGCAGGCAGGAGTCGATTGATGTGTGGAGTAGTAGTAGTAGATGCATGCAGGAGTCGGTCTACTTGATACGGACGTGATGCCTATATTCATGATCATTGCCTTAGATATCGTCATAACTTTGCGCTTTTCTATCAATTGCTCGGCAGTAATTTGTTCACCCACCGTAATATTTTCTATCTTGAGAGAAGCCTCTGGTGAAACCTATGTCCCCCGGGTCTACTTTCCATCATATAAGTTTCTGATCTACAATTTCCTATTTACTTCCTTTACAATCTTTTACTTTCCGATCTATAAACCAAAAATACCAAAAATATTTACTTTACCGTTTATCTATCTCTATCAGATCTCACTTTGCAAATAACGGTGAAGGGATTGACAACCCCATCGCATTGCGTGCAAGTTGGTGTTTGTTTGTGCAGGTATTGGGTGACTTGTGTGTTGTCTCCTACTGGATTGATACCTTGGTTCTCAAAACTGAGGGAAATACTTACTCTACTTTGCTAGATCACCCTTTCCTCTTCAAGAGAAAAACCAACGCAAGCTCAAGAAGTAGCATTTAGCTTCTAACATCTACTTGTTGCTTGTAGGTACATATATGAGCGGTACTGATCCAAGTTTCGATCCCTTTTGCGTATGGGGCAATGAAATATTCATGAACAAGCGTTAAGTGAGGAAACTAGGAAAGATTATTAGGCGAAAGAAAAAGGTGATGGGAATTAAGCTCTTTATTTACACTTTGTCCAAGACAATAGTGAACTTTAGGATGGTAAGTAATGTGTTGCCTTTTACCCCTGCCCACAACAAGTTACTCTAATAGACTTCAATATCTGAAATTTTTCTCTTTTCAATGGTTTTCGAAGCTATTTACTGATGATTACCTTGCAAACTACATGACCAGAGTGGAGGCAACTAAGGTTAAAGTATATAATTCATGCTACCATAATAATGCCTAGAAGTCTTCCTAAAGGCGATGAAGGATGGGCGGGCGATCATCACAAGGGGTTGGACAAAAGTTGTTCGTGCCTATGGCATGCAGGAAGACACATTATGGGTATTCCCGTCTTCAACACCATCGGCAGTCAAAATGATTTACACTTGTCTCTTCAGCTTTACCGCCTCTAAATATTGTGGTTCATCGTAGTTAATTGTTGTCTAATCCTGTAATTACTGAACATATTGTACTGACAATTTTATTTATGGATTCGTTGTTGAACCATCATGCTGAGAATTTGAATGCCACGTTTCATATTTCAAACTTTCCAATTCGAATAATAAATTACAGGGAAAAATAAAATTATACATGAGCGAATAAAATAATGTGCACACGGTTAGAAAGAAAACAGTGTGTGCGATGAAAAATAGAGAACAGACAGTTCTTTAACGTGAAACATTTGCGATGCCCGACGGACGCACACACGGTTTCATCTCATATGTGTGTGCGATTCATGGTAATACGACAAACGTTTCAAACCAGTTTGCGTGTGTGATAGGAATACCAATCGCACGCAGTTATGAAAATGGACACGTTGGCGTTAGTAGAGGCACCGCACACATTTAACATTCTTGAACTATGTGCGATAACATACCTATCGCAAACATATCGATAGATTAAATGTTGATGTCCACCTTTTTCACACGACTATAGCGGCGTAATCGTTTGGGGTGTCTCTCGGATCAGAATCGTAACGTCGAGATGTAACGTGTGGGACTGGGGCAGCTTCTCATACGTTTATTCTATGGCGACCGTCAGTAGCCGCTCGCCTATCCCCGATGGTTTCTGGGTCGTGTGGGAAGGACCCCCTATCGCAGAAACTCACTTGGCAACGGTTCCAAATGCTGTCGCGGAAAGGGGTTAAAAACCGTTTGTATAGCACCTTATGGTAGCAGTGATTGCTTGTTTGTATCAGCCAGCCATACTAGGACGGTTTGCTTTGATTACTTGTTGTTCTTGACCTAACAGAGCTTTTCAACGATTTAAACACTAAGGGTTGCTGTAGTGGTGGCTTGTATAACTCATAGGTGACATAAAGGTTTGGTTGTACACTAAAGTAGGCTCTCCAAGAGTACCTGGAGGTCCAGTTCGAAGGTATGCCTAGGTTTTACACAACGCACACATAGTAAATGCTCATTTCATTGTGTGCAAGAGATGTGGCATGTTTCATTATGTGGTGTTGTTTTGGTATAAACTCATCCTTTGGTGTTGTTCACAGACTGGAAAGTATGCATATTTATCTTCCAAGGAGACCAGTAACTAGTTTGTGTCACCTTGCAAAGGGGGTGCAATGAAGTTAAGATTGAGGATTTCCAAGTACAAGATGTTAGGAAGGAGCCTTGCAAGAGAAGGAGGAGCAGCGCTGAGCCTATTCAACCAGTTATGGTAAGTCACTGTATTACAATTACCAGGACATCCTGTTTGTCTGACATTGTGCTTGCTTAGGGTTATTCACCTGTAACCCAGTCATTGGGCCATTGATTAAAACTCCCTCCGCTCACTACTATATGATGTTCTAACATTTTTGTAAATCAGATGTATGTAAACACATTTTAATGTGTCTGTTCACTCATTATGGATGTAGTCTACTTTTAAATATCTAAAACATCTTATAGTAGTGAACAGTGTGAAACTGCTTCCTGCTATGGTAGAGTTGTTGATGTCATAACCAAACACATATTCACATCATTAGCCTCCCTATCATTACTAGGATCTTGATTACATACTAGTCGAGATACTTCATAGGGGGCAAACAATATTACATTACTTGTTCCTTTATATAGTAAATGTAGCTAGGCCATGGATGTCATTGAGGCGTGCATGTATGCATGCTGCCAACTCAACAGTTCAATTGCTTATTTGTTTCAGGCATAGTTAAATTGCTCTTTTCAATTGCTTTATTTGTCCTAAGTTAATGAGATGCCCAAACAATGATGCCCGATGTAGGGTACTTGTATAACTATTAGTTGACATAATTAAAGGCCTTACCATTTAATTACTCTGGCGAAGTGTGCCTGAAGCTTTGAAGTATATTAACCAACTATTGCTGCATGAGGCTCACAATCTAGTTTATACGAGGCTAATGATTGCATAGTTTTGCTTGCTGTAGTAGGTTTGTATGAATCCCTCGGTTGTTCATTATGCTCCCTAAGACCGTTCTAGAACATGGCACACAATGTTCCAGCTAGTTAATTGAGCTACATAATGGCCAACTGCTTGCTTACTTATACACATGATATATAGGTTCAGTAGTTGTGTGTGGTCTAAATTTGTAACATGTCTGTGTTTTGGATTTGGCCCCAAAATCATGCTCCTCTGGTGAGCTAAGAGAGATTTCTGTATGCGGGCTGCACAAATTACCATTTTTACAATTTTTAAAATATCACCTACTTATGCTTCATGACGTGTAACATTATTGTTAGTCCTGTTTTGCCATGTACAAGATAGTCTGTCTTGCTCACTTCATTGTTGTAAATATATTTTTGCCCTAGTCATGTGTACTTACAGAAACATTTTAGGATGAAGTGACATCAACAAAAAGATCTCAGAGCAGTGCGACATGGCCGTTAGCAAATGATTATGGATTGGAATTGGAATATGCTGATGTTCTCGAGCACCAACTAGAAGTGGCAAGACAACGTGTATATGATTCTCAACATGTAATCAAAATGTTGAGGCTCGAGTTGCAGGTATTAGATGCAGAAGTCAAAAAATGAAACAAGACACTGAGGTAACCACAAAGGAATCGGAGATTTTGCAGACTGAAACTTGTGCTATCTGAATCTGGTCTGCCTTAGTCTCTTTATTGTGTAGTGTAGGTTTTTAGAGGCGATAGTGTAGAGTAGGATAATTCTTTCTACATGCTATATCATTGAAACGGGGGCCAACATGCCCAAACATTAGATGGACGACATCCGAACGAACAAACATGTGTAGTCAAAGCGAGCCTTAATTGGGCTGGTCAACTAATATTTAGTGGATCCCAATCGATGTGGCCCACCGTAACAACGGCTTTTAGCGGGCCGTTAACAGGCCGAAAGCTCGATAGGGCCGTATAAATAGAAACGGCCCGCGGGCCTCTAGCGGGTCGAAATACATGTCAATTTTGTCTCGGCCATTTTATGACGGGCCAGTAAGAGGCCGAAAGTGTTTTGGGCCAAAAGAGGCCCAATTTATGAACTGGGCTTTTAATAGGCCGAAAGTCTCGTTGGGCTGAAATTGTGCCCTGCTTAACGTGGGCCGCTAATGAACCCGAAATCAGTTAGCACCGACAAAGGCCCAACTATTATGCGGGTCGTTAACATGCCGAAATACAAAATGGGCTAGAAGTTGCCCCATGTACAAAATGGGCCGAGGAAAGGCCAAAAGTCACAACGGCCTTGAAGTTGGCCCAACTACAGAATGGGCCGAGGAAAGGTCGAAAGACGTACCGGTGGCATATTGGTCCATATCTATAATGGGCTGCTAACAGACCGAAAGAAGGACGGGCCGTAATTGAGACCAAATACGTAGCGGGCCGTTAACGGGCTTGAACTGACGATGGGCTGGAAGTTGTCAAATCTAAAATGGGCCTTTGATGGGCCGATTCTGTGTAACTCGTATGGGTCGTGGTTGTGAATGGGTCTGATGCAAGTAGGCCGCTAATGGGTCGGCCCGCTTATTTTGACAGGCCCGGCCTTTTAACCTAAATGGCCACTGTTGGGCCGAGCCACGTGTTGACTTATCATAGGCGCATCCCGTTTATTGGTTGGATGACATCTGTCCCTAGGCTGAGCTAACACGTGGATCCTCCAGTGAATCAGAATTTTACACGTGGAAAATCCCCATTGGTCAGGGTTGTTAACGGGTTATCGGATCCAGACCGGAACCCGATAGCTTAACGGTGACCCATTACGATGGATGCCATGTGTCAGTTACCCTTGACGAAAACATTTCCATGACGCGCCATTTATCGTCATGACACTTCCATGATGATAATTTTGGTAGTGTCATGGAACACTTCTACGACAACACAGGTATGACTACCTTGAAAACGTGACCTACTATGACAAACACGTATCATCACGGAAGTGTATTTTTTGTAGTGCCTAGTGGCACAAACTATAGAAGTAGTATGCGCTTTCAAACAATCCATTCCGAGAATGAGGTCAATGCTACAAGACCTCAGTATGATGGGAGAGACATATAATTCCAGTCCTTCAATTTCAACGAGGACGTTGTTGCAAACCATGGAGGTTTGACATTGAACCGCAGGGGTGTGTACTAATAGTGAAGCGTTCATGTCCTCACATTTAATGTCATGCTTGTATGCAAATCTTCTGATATGAAAGAATGTAATGCTCCTGAATCAAATAAAATAGATGCTGGTACTGAATTAACAAGGGGGTACCCATCACAGTAGCAGGCTGGTCTTGAGCTTCATTCAGATCAACGTGGTTAGTATGAACTCGACCATAAGGTCTGGCATTGTTGTTGCGGGGCTGATTGTTTCCACGGATGTAGCTATGGCTAGTTGAAGGCAGAGACAGCTGGTTATGATTCTGGTAGCAGTTCCTGGCAAGGTGACCTGGTTGACCACACTTGTAGCACAGACGATCATCGGGAGAGGGAGCAGGAGCTCGGGGTGGTGCAGCTGGAAGTCCTGGCTGGCTAGGTGGTGGAGGAGGCAGACACAGTGCAGCATAAGATGGCCTTGGAGCAGGTGCAGTTGGATGGTGCATGCTGTTGGGAATCCAGATCCTACGCTTCTATGAGGGCGGGCCAAAGATGAGCCAGCGTCGCGACTGCGCCTTAGAGAGCCCTGGTGTTCCTGCAGACCAGTTTTGACCTGGATGGCCTTGTTCACCGAGGTGGCGAAATCGACAAAGTCATGCACGAGAAGTGCGAGCTTGATGTCAGCCTGAAGCCCATCACAGAACTTTTCCTGCCTGCGAGCATCAGTGGCAATGTCTTCTTCAACGTAGCGGGATTAGTCCAGAAACTCCCACATATGACCGTCCATAGTCTTGTTGCCTTGAGTGAGGTTGCGGAACTCACGCTTCTTCCTGTCCATGATTCCCCGAGGAATGAAGCGGGCACAAAAAGCAGCTTGGAAATCCGGCCAAGTGATGACCGTTCTAGCAGGTAGGGTACGCCTGTGGTTGTCCCACTGTCGGTGTAAACGACACCTACGGGATCACGTGGATCTCTTCTACGGTTTGGCAGGGAAGAGGGGTGGTGCAAAGAGCATATCTAATGATCAACACGATGGATTTTTACCCAGGTTCGGGTCGCTGAGAAGCGTAAAACCCTAGTCCTGCTTGAGTGTATATTCTGTGTTCTTGAGCTTCGGCTAGCTGCTACGCATGCAAGCTGGGCCGAGAGGTTCAAAAGTCCGAATCCCCCTCCAGTATGCCTTGGGCCTCCTTTTATATGTCCAAGGGGTTGCCACAGTGGCACACAGGAGGTGTAAAGTAGCTATAGTGTCTATGTTTATCATCGGCATCTTAGGACAAACGCATTAAATGCGCTGCTTACGTGCCCTTCAGCTTTATCGAGGACGGGAATAGAACCCGTCCCGTCCGTCGCCGCCTCGCCCTGTCTCGACACGCGTCCATGCCGATGAGGCATGCAGTTCCAAGTTTGCATGCCAGCTGCTGCGCTGGAGAGGTGGCAGGTTCTTCATGAAGATTTGCATGCCACCACGTGGGTGCTTGCCAGGCTGGCAGGCCGGCCACCGCGCTGGAGTGGTGACGGGGTGGCGAAGTCTTGCCGCGGTCTTGCCGATGTCCCCGGCAAGGATCTTGCCGGCACCTCGCAGACGTCCTCGAGAAGGATCTTGCTAGGCACTTTGTCTTCTGGCCTTCACAAAGATCTGCACGCCACTACGCGCGTGCCCCTGGGTCTTGGCCTTAACGTTGTCGATGGTGTCAGAGCTCTCAACCTCAAGGGTGGTGCTCTTGTTGGTGCTCTGCAAGTCATCCCGGCAAGGATCTTGCCGCGGTCTCGCAAGCCGTCCCGGCAAAGATCTTGCCGGGGGTCCAGCTCGCCCTCTGTTCTCTGGTTTCTGGCTTGGCCGCTTCTCTTCGTCTTGTATCTGTCCTTGATCGCCCTCTTCAGGCCTTGCCGCGGGTGCGGCTACGACTGCCCGTGCACAAGTATGGGGTGCTAAAGGGCCCAAACATTAGTACACCGACAGGAGCCCCCGGGCCTGGGCCACACACGAGTGTGAAGCGTCGTTGGGCCAGGCCCAAACAATGCGTGGGCACGCGTGGTAGAGGGTAACTGCTATAATCTTCTCGTCTGTCATGCTTGCAGTGGCCCGTGAATAGCTTTTATTCACGGGATGGTAGCCGTCATTTCATGACCCCCACTACGCCCGCCTTTTTTGCCACGTACGTGATATGTCCCTGTCGTATCTATAATTTTTGATTGTTTCATGCCAATATTATACCACTTTCACAAATTTTTGGCAACTTTTTATATGATTTATTGGACTAACCTATTGATCCAGTGCCCAGTGTTAGTTCCTGTTTTCTGCATGTTTTTTGTATCGCAGCGTATCCATATCAAACGAAGTCCAAATGCAATAAAATTTCATGGAGAATTATTTTGGAATATATGTGATTTTTGGGAGTTGGAATCACCGCAAATGGAGGCCCGAGGTGGGCACAACCCACCAGGGCACGGTCCCAGAGCCAGGCATGGCGTGGTGGGTTGTGCTCACCTCGTACGTCGGTTGGGGCTCTACTTCGGGCGCAAGGAAGCTTATATCCGGAAAAAAAATCGTGTTAAAATCTCAGCACAATCGGAGTTACGGATCTCCGGGAATATAAGAAACGGTTTTCGGCCAGATCTGAGAACGCGAAACAGAATAGAACAGAGAGGGAGATCCAATCTCGGAGGGGCTCCCGCCCCTCCGCGACCATGGAGACCATGGACCAGAGGGGGAACTCTCCTCCCATCTAAGGGGGAGGCCAAGGAAGAAGTAGAAGGGGGGCTCTCTCCCCCTCTCTCCTGGTGGCGCCGAAGTGCCACCGGGCCAACGATCAGGACGGCGATCTACATCAACAATCTTGCTACCGTCAACACCAACTTTCTCCCCCTCTATGCAGCGGTGTAACACCTCATGTTGGTCAATTCCATATATTATTTCCCAATGATCTATGGTTATCCTATGATGTTTGAGTAGATCCGTTTTGTCCTATGGGTTGATCGTGATCTTGGTTGGTATGATTGTATATTTTATTTAATGGTGCTGTCCTACGGCGCCCTCCGTCTCACGCAAACGTGAGGGGCCCCCGCTGTAGGGTGTTGCAATACGTTTATGATTTGCTTATGGTGGGTTGCGAGAGTGACAGAAGCTTAAACCCGAGTAGGTGGATCATTGCGTATGGGATAAAGAGGACTTGATACTTAATGCTATGGTTGGGTTTCACGACCTTAATGATCTTTAGTAGTTGCGGATGCTTGCTAGAGTTCCAATCATAAGTGCATATGATCCAAGTAGAGAAAGTATGTTAGCTCATGCCTCTCCCTCATGTAGAATTGCAAGAATGATTACCCGTACTTGTTATCAATTACCTAGGGACAAATGACTTTCTTGTTGACAAAAACTATCCACTTTTACTACCTTGCAATTTATTCGTAGTTTTATTCTCGCAAAGTAATCGTAGTTTTATTCTTGCCAAATAGTTTCATACTTGTTTTCGGTAAAGCAAACGTCAAGCGTGCGTAGAGTTGTATCGGTGGTCGATAGAACTTGAGGGGATATTTGTTCTACCTTTAGCTCCTTGTTGGGTTCGACACTCTTATTTATCGAAGAAGGCTACAAACGATCCCCTATAGTTGTGGGTTATCAAGACCTTTTTCGGGCGCCGTTGCTGGGGAGCAACAGCGTGGGGTGAATATTCTCGTGTGTGCTTGTTTGCTTTATCACTAAGTAGTTTTTATTTCCCGTTCTAAGTTGTTCTCTATCTTGTTATGGATATGGAACACGAAACACCAAAAAAATTAGTTGTACCTACTACTCATGGAGATGGGGAACCTCCTAAAACCCTCGATGCTCATTATGTAAAAGATATTATGCACTACTTCGATAATCCTGAGAAAACCCCATTCAACTTGATAATGGGAGTAACATTGGATCAACGTGAATACTTTAGGGATTATCGCTTGACACAAAAAGGGAAACTTTTATGGGATCAAATTCATATGTTGCATTGGTATGCTTGGAATTTATGTCAGAGATATGATTTTACTTGTTGCTCTAGGATGAATGCTCCACATCTTCCCTTTTCATGTGAATTTAATGATAATGAAACCTTGGCTTCTTATGCTAATGGTATATATGATTATTATGATGTGGAACGAATAGAAGAATTTGTTGCTTTTAAGGGTGCTTATGAAATTGAATCTTTGTTTGAAAAGTATGAAGCTTTTGATGATGATGTTTATAGACCTGAAAATTTTGCCATCCTTAAATATTGCTATGATAATTATAATATAATTCCGATATTGATGAATTTATTGAGAAAGTCTCCGCTGTCCAAGAAGAGACTAATATTCTATGCCTTAGTCTCTTTATTGTGTAGTGTAGGTTTTTAGAGGCAATAGTGTAGAGTAGGATAATTCTTTTTATATGCTATATCTTTGAAATGGGGGCCAACACGCCCAAACATTACATGGACGCCATCCGAACGAACAAACATGTGTAGTGAAAGCGGGCCTTAATTGGGCTGGTCAACTAATATTTAGTGGATCCCAATCGATGTGGCCCACCGTAACAACGGCTCTTAGCAGGCCGTTAACAGACCGAAAGCTCGATAGGGCCGTATAAATGGAAACGGCCCGCGGGCCTCTAGTAGGTCGAAATACATGTCAATTCATACATTATTTAATGTCCCTTCGTGCTTACCGAAGGATGAATGCTATGATAATTGCTATGATCCCCTTGATTCATTTGAAATGTCCCTTTTTGATGATGCTTGCTATGCTTGTGGCCAAGATGCCAATATAAATTATGCTTATGGAGATGAACTTGCTATAGTTCCTTATGTTAAGAATGAAATTGTTGCTATTGCACCCACACATGATAGTCCTATCATCTTTTTGAATTCTCCAAACTACACTACATTGGAGAAGTTTGCACTTATTAAGGATTACATTGATGGGTTGCGTTCTACCACTACACATGATGATTTTGATGAGTATAATATGCATGTGCTTGCTGCTCCTACTTGCAATTATTATGAGAGAGGAACTACATCTCCGCCTCTCTAGGTTTCCAACACGAAAGAATTGCAAGAAACTTCTTATGCTATGTAGTGGCCTTTACTTGATGTTCATGAATTGTTCTTGTATGACATGCCGATGCATAGGAAGAGAGTTAGACTTCGTCATTGCTTGATATATTTTGCTTATGCTAAATCATTGTTGATTCAAATTGGCTTTGATATACCTTGGGATCCGGGTGGATCCATTACTTGAGCACTTTATGCCTAGCTTAATGGCTTTAAAGAAAGCGCTGCCAGGGAAACAACCCATAAGTTTTAGAGAGTCATTTATTTCTGTTGAGTTCTTTTATAAATTTTAAAAGCAAAAAAATATAGAGGGGAACTTAAAAACTTTTTCACAAAAGAGAAGCGATTGGAAGTTATGCATCGGAGAAGTGAGGGTTGACCTTGAACACTTGTGTTCATGCTCATGGAAACAATGTAGAATTTTTCGTGAAGATTCTCACAAAAATAATTATCCCCTTGAACAATTCCATTGTATTATAAAAATAATGTGCCAAGGTTTGCCTTTAGGATGATTAGATTGCTTGTTGGTTTGTGCGGTGCAAAACAGAAACTTTGGCTGTAGTGCGCGATTTTACATTTTTTTACTGGAACGTCAATTGGTTCTGAAACCTTTTTCACTGTCTTGCTATACAAAATGTTTATTTTTCCTAATTTTCAGAATTTTTGGAGTACCAGAAGTATGGTGAATGTTCAGATTACTACAGACTATCCTGTTTAAGACAGATTCTGTTTTTGATGCATTGTTTTGCGCGTTTTGATGAAACTATCAATTCTATCGGTGGTATAAGCCATGGAAAAGTTATATTACAGTAGCTACAATGCAAAAAGAAAATATGAATTGGTTTGCAACAGTACTTAGAGTAGTGATTTGCTTTATTATACTAACGGATCTTACCGAGCTTTCTGTTGAGTTTTGTGTGGATGAAGTGATCAAAGATCGAGGAGGTCTTGATATGAGGAGAAGGAGGAGAGGCAAGAGCTCAATCTTGGGGATGCCCAAGGCACCCCAAGTAAATATTCAAGGAGATTCAAGTGTATAAGCTTGGGGATGCCCCGGAAGGCATTCAATCTTTCTTCAACAAGTATCGGTATGTTTTCGATTTCGTTTCGTTCATGTGATATGTGTAAATCTTGGAGCGTCTTCTGCATTTAGTTTTTTCCTTTTTCTTTTATGCACCATGCTGGTATGAGATAGTCCATGGTTGATTTATAGAATGCTCATTGCACTTCACTTAAATCTTTTGAGTATGGCTTTATAGAATGCTTCATGTGCTTCACTTATATCATTTGAAGTTTGGATTGCCTGTTTCTCTTCACACAGAAAACCGTTATTTATAGAATGCTCTTTTGCTTCACTTATACTTGTTAGCGCATGGTCTCTTATAGAAAGAATTAACCTCATGCTTCACTTATATCTATTTAGAGAGTCAAAAGGAATTGGTCAATTGCATGGTTAGTCATAAAATCCTACATAAAACTTATGGATCACAGAATATGATATGTTTGATTCCTTGCAATAGTTTTGCAATATAGAGATGGAATATGTGGGAGGTACTAGTAAATGGTTGTGTTTAGTAAGAATATTGGTATTAAGGTTTGTGATTCCCGAAGCATGCACATATAGTCTCTTGTTATGCTATGAAGTTGGAGCATGATTTATTATTGATTGCCTTCCTTATGAGTGGCGGTCGGGGACGAGCGATGGTCTTTTCCTACCAATCTAGCCCCCTAGGGGCATGCGTAGTAGTACTTTGCTTCGAGGGCTAACAAACTTTTGCAATAAGTATATGAGTTCTTTATGACTAATGTGAGTCCATGGATTATACGCACTCTTACCTTTTCGCAATTTGCTAGCCTCTATGGTACCGTGCATTGCACTTTCTCACCTGGAGACATGGTGCAAACTTCGCCGGTGCTCCAAACCCCGTGATATGATACACTCTTTCACACATAAGCCTTATTATATCTTCCTCAAAACAGCCACCATACCTACCTAGTATGGCTTTTCCATGGCCATTCCGAGATATATTGCCATGCAACTTCCACCACTTCCGTTTGATGACTTGAGCATTCATTGTCATATTGCTTTGCATGATCACATAGCTGACATAGTAGTTGTGGATCAGCCACCGTTCATCATTTTCATATAGGTTACGCAAGATCATTGCATGTCCTGGTACATGCCAGAGGCATTCATATAGAGTCATACTTTGTCATAGGTATCGAGTTGTAATTTTTATTTCTTTTGAGTTATAAGTAAATAGAAGTTTGATAATCCTCATTATACATTTTTAGAGCAGTGCCCCAGTGAGGAAAGGATGATGGAGACTATGATTCCCCCACAAGTCGGGATGAGACTCCGGACAATGAGAGAAAAAAAGATAAAGAAAAAAAGAAAAAGAAAAAAAAGAAAGAAAGAAAAAAAGGAAAAAGAGATAAAAAAAAAGAGAGAAGGGGCATTGTTAGTATCCTTTACCACACTTGTGCTTCAAAGTAGCACCATGTTTTTCATATGGAGAGTCTCCTATGTTGTCACTTTCATATACTAGTGGGAATTTTTCATTATAGGATTAGATGCACACCCACTTAGTTTTCATATTGAGCTTTCATACACTTATAGCTCTTAGTGCATCCGTTGCATGGCAATCCCTACTCCTCGCATTAATATCAATTGATGGGCATCTCCATAACCCGTTGGTTAGCCGCGTCGATGTGAGACTTTCTTACTTTTTTGTCTTCTCTATATTTACCCCTATCATGATACTAGATTCCACCTGTAGTGCTATATCCATGGCTCCAACTCATGTATTGCGTGAGGGTTGAAAAAGATGAAGCGCGTTAAAAAGTATGAACCAATTGCTCGGCTTGTCATCGGGGTTGTGCCTGATAAATACTTTGTGTTAAGAAGACAGAGCATGACAAGACTATATGATTTAGTAGGGATAACTTTCTTTAGCGTTGATATTTTGAAATACATGATTGTTTATTGGGATGCCTGAGTATTGATGTCTTTATATCAAATTATAGACTATTGTTTTGAATCACTTATGTCTTAATATTCATGCCATGATTAGATATATGATCAAGTTTATGCTAGGTAGCTTTCCACATCAAAAATTATCTTTTTTATCATTTACCTTCTCGAGGACGAGCAGGAATTAAGCTTGGGGATGCTGATACGTCTCCATCGTATCTATAATATTTTATTGTTCCATGCCAATATTATACCACTTTCACATATTTTTGGCAACTTTTTATATGATTTATTGGACTAACCTATTGATCCAGTGCCCAGTGCCAGTTCCTGTTTTCTGCATGTTTTTTGTATCGCGGAGTATCCATATCAAACGAAGTCCAAATGCAATAAAATTTCACGGAGAATTATTTTGGAATATATGTGATTTTTGGGATTTGGAATCACCGCAAACGGATGCCTGAGGTGGGCACAACCCACCAGGGCGCGGTCCCGGAGCCAGGCGTGACGTGGTGGGTTGTGCTCACCTCGTACGTCGGTTGCGGCTCTACTTAGGGTGCAAGGAAGCTTATACCCAGAAGAAATTTGTGTTAAAATCTCAGCGCAATCGGAGTTAGGATCTCCGGGAATATAAGAAACGGTTTTCGGCCAGATCTGAGAACGCGAAATAGAAGAGAAGAGAGAGGGAGATCCAATCTCGGAGGGGCTCCTGCCCCTCCACGGCCATGGAGGCCATGGACCAGAGGGGGAACTCTCAACCCATCTAAGGGGGAGGCCAAGGACGAAGAATAAGGAGGGGGGCTCTCTCACCCTCTCTTCCGGTGGCGCCGGAGTGCCACCGGGGCAACGATCGGGACGTCGATCTACATCAACAATCTTGCTACCATCAACACCAACTTTCTCCCCCTCTATGCAGTGGTGTAACACCTCTTTCCCCTGCTGTAATCTCTACTTCAAAATGGTGCTCAACTCCATATATTATTTCCCAGTGATCTATGGTTATCCTATGATGTTTGAGTAGATCTGTTTAGTCCTATGGGTTAATCATGATCTTGGTTGGTATGATTGTATATTTTATTTATGGTGTTGTCCTATGGCACCCTCCATGTCGCGCAAACGTGTGGGTCCCCCGCTGTAGGGTGTTGCAATATGTTCATGATTTGCTTATGGTGGGTTGCGAGAGTGACAGAAGCTTAAACCCGAGTAGGTGGGTCATTGCGTATGGGATAAAGAGGACTTGATACTTAATGCTATGGTTGGGTTTCACGACCTTAATGATCTTTAGTAGTTGCGGATGCTTGTTAAAGTTCCAATCATTATTGCATATGAACCAAGTAGAGAAAGTATGTTAGCTCATGCCTCTCCCTCATGTAGAATTGCCAGAATGGTTACCGGTACTTGTTATCGATTACCTAGGGACAAATGACTTTCTTGTTGACAAAAACTATCCACTTTTACTACCTTGCAATTTATTCGTAGTTTAATTCTAGCAAAGTACTCGTAGTTTTATTCTTGCCAAATAGTTTCATACTTGTTTCCGGTAAAGCGAACGTCAAGCGTGCGTAGAGTTGTATCGGTGGTTGATAGAACTTGAGAGAATATTTGTTCTACCTTTAGCTCCTCGTTGGGTTCGACACTCATATTTATCGAAGAAGGCTACAAACGATCCTCTATGAAGGAAATATGCCCTAGAGGCAATAATAAAGTTATTATTTATTTCCTTATTTTATGATAAATGTTTATTATTCATGCTAGAATTCTATTAACCGGAAACATAATACATGTGTGAATACATAGACAAACAGAGTGTCACTAGTATGCCTCTACTTGACTAGCTCGTTTATCAAAGATGGTTAAGTTTCCTAACCATAGACATGAGTTGTCATTTGATAAATGGGATCACATTATTAGGAGAATGATGTGATTGACTTGACCCATTCCGTTAGCTTAGCACTTGATCTTTTTAGTTTACTGCTATTGCTTTCTTCATGACTTATACATGTTCCTATGACTATGAGATTATGTAAATCCCGAATACCGGAGGAACACTTTGTGTGCTACCAAACGTCACAACGTAACTGGGTGATTATAAAGGTGCTCTATAGGTGTCTCCAATGGTACTTGTTGAGTTGGCATAGATCAAGATTAGGATTTGTCACTCCGATTGTCGGAGAGGTATCTCTAGGCCCTCTCGGTAATGCACATCACTATAAGCCTTGCAAGCAATGTAACTAATGAGTTAGTTGCGGTATGATGCATTACGGAACGAGTAAAGAGACTTGCCGGTAACGAGATTGAGCTAGGTATTGAGATACCGACAATCGAATCTCGGGCAAGTACCATACCGATGACAAAGGGAACAACGTATGTTGTTATCCGGTTTAACCGATAAAGATCTTCGTAGAATATGTGGGAGCCAATATGAGCATCCAGGTTCCGCTATTGGTTATTGACCGGAGACGTGTCTCGGTCATGTCTACATAGTTCTCGAACCCGTAGGGTCCGCACACTTAACGTTCTGTGACGATTTGTATTATGAGTTATGTGTTTTGATGTACCGAAGGTAGCTCGGAGTCCTGGATGAGATCGGGGACATGACGAGGAGTCTCGAAATGGTTGAGACGTAAAGATCGATATATTGGAAGGCTATATTCGAACATCGGAAAGATTCCGAGTGATTCGGGTATTTTTTGGAGTACCGGGGAGTTACGGGAATTCGTCCAGGGAGTCAATGGGCCTTAATGGGCCTTAGTGGGAA
Organism: Aegilops tauschii subsp. strangulata; assembly: GCF_002575655.3. Lineage (NCBI taxonomy): Eukaryota > Viridiplantae > Streptophyta > Magnoliopsida > Poales > Poaceae > Aegilops > Aegilops tauschii. The sequence continues at coordinate 254,220,084 of NC_053041.3, forward strand.
GAAGAGGCAGCAGCCAGGAGGTGGCGCGCGCCCCTCCGAAGCCCAGTCCGAATTGGACAAGGGGTTTGGGGCGCGGCCCCCCTCTCCCTTCCTTCTCCCCTCCCCCTCCTTTCCCCCTTCTCCTAGTTGGACTAGGAAAGGAGGAAACCTACTCCTACTAGGAGTAGGAATCCTATTCCCTTGGCGCGCCCCTCCTAGGGCCGGCCTCCTCCTCCCTCCCTCCTTTATATACGGGGGAGGGGGCACCCCATAGACACACAAGTTGATCATTGATCTCTCTTAGCCGAGTGCGGTGCCCCCCTCCACCATAATCCACCTCAGTCATATCATAGCGGTGCTTAGGCGAAGCCCTATGTCGGTAACTTCATCAACACCGTCACCACGCCGTCGTGCTGAGGAAACTCTTCCCGGAAGCTCTACTGGTCCGTGAGTTCGCGGGACGTCACCGAGCTGAACGTGTGCTGAACGCGGAGGTGCTGTAAGTTCGCTACTAAGGATCAGTCGATCGTGAAGACGTATGACTACATCAACCGCGTTGTCATAATGGTTCCGCTTTCGGTCTACGAGGGTACGTGGACAACACTCTCCCCTCTCGTTGCTATGCATCACCATGATCTTGCGTGTGCGTAGGAAATTTTTGAAATTACTACGTTCCCCAACACTCTATACTTGTGGGTTATCAGTACGCCGCATGCATGGCGCAAGGTAGGGGGCAGACGCACGGGGTATGGAAAAGTGTGCCATGGCAGATACCCATGCGCCTTTGATTGGCGCGGGGAGGGCGGTCGACGACTCCGCTCGTTGACAATGGCTTTAATGAGCTGGACTCGAAGGGGCCCTTCAGAGAAGGTATAGAGCCAGCCCCCAGCCCTTCCTGCTTAGCTATAAAAGGGGGATCGGAAGGAGAAGGAGGGGCATCCCTTTGCGTCTTCTCTTCTTCTCCGTTCTTCATCCACCATCATGTCGAGAGGTCGTGGTCGTGGCCGCCCCCCTACGTAGGCGACTAGATCTTCCTCTTGCCAGAGAGCCGCGGCGGTCAAGGAAGAGCCAAGCACCCCAGGTGGAGGTGCTGCACGGGGTCGCGGTCGGCGAGGTGGTCGAGGCAGAAGTGGACATGGAAGTGGGGCACCTGCGGTGCCACCGTCTCCTCCCGCTTCCTCAAGCGGCCATGTCGGGGACACGACGTTGGAGTTTATCTTGCAGCTGCGCGAATCACCGCGTAGCCGTCTTTGCCTTCCCGAGCCATTCGGGAGGGTTCTGGAGGTCGACCAGCCGTCGAGGTTGAGGCTTCACATGAAGGGATGTTGCAATGGCGATATGTGGGCGAACGTAAAGTTAACCGTCCCTCATGTAATGCTTCTTCATCGTGGTTGGAAAACCTTTGCACGTGCCCACTGCCTAATGAAGGGGCACATCATCCGCATCAAATTAGTGGAGGCTGACCTGCTCTCCATCAAGGTCTTTGGGTGCTCGGGAATCCGGTTAGGGTGCTACGTGGAGAGCTCGACCGATGACGAAAGCTCCTCCTCGAGCTATAGCGACGAGGAGACTGGTGGGGAGGACGACGGGGATGGGTCCGACTAGACGTTGGGCGCCCCGTCACCAGGCGACGCCAGCAGCACCATAATTTGCACCTGGCCTTCTCCCTGGCAGAGCGATTTGCCGGGGGGTAGTTCTTGGCGGTGGCTCCTCAAGCGAGCTCCATGAACTTCTCGGGGTTGTCGCAGCTGGCGCTGGAAGGCCGGAGAAGACAAAGAAGGCGGGTGGCGGGCTGTCAAGTCGGAATACGATGGCATCGACGCCTTCGTCTCGTATTGCCAGCCCGCTGCCTCATCTTTCGGCTCCTCCGTCGGCACCATCATCACCAGCCCTCTTCTGGACGGCCGCCAGGATGTTTTCTTGGTGTCTTCTGCGGCGTGTACCTCACCTAGGCACTCTTTTTGCCCTCCCGCTATCTTGATCCACTTCCTGAGGAGAGGGACAAGAAAGGGATTACGGGCATCTTATCTTTTTTTAGATCTTAAGCCCGCGGGCACTTGCCGAATTTAAACTTTGTAACCCCTTGCTCATGCTTATATTCCGTATGAATTGCACTTGTTAATCAACGTATTAATGAAGAAAAAGGGTGTTTGCCAGGTTCTTTTGTGCGTGAGCGAGGCTCACACCAAGGAACGAGTCCTTGTTATCTTTTTAAGTAAACAACGCCACCCGGCAACAGGCCTTGTCGTCCTCCCGCTTCATACCACGACTACGCTCACGCCCTTGGCGGAGGTAGGGGCAAAGTAGGATTAGGCCCTTCGTCCTCCCCCCTTCCATCACAACTACAACCAAATTCCAGCCCAAATGGGGTTTTGGGCATAGGAAGGAGGGAGCACGGTGGCATGGGATCGAGCGAAGTTTCATACGTTCAAGTTTCATATGGAAGTACGCAGTGGGGGAAAAAAGACTTATCTGAATCTGCTGCCCCCGGCAGCCTTGGATTGCCGGGGTCAGGGTGTCAGTTCGTCTCCTTTCCTCCAAAAAGTTCTGCTGAAGTGCCCGTGCGGCCTGCGAACCAAAAAGGACTGGAAGGGACAAAAAGACACACACTCGACCTCTATGCTAGGGGTTAGTTGCCGCTAAGCACTATCGACCCTACCAGAGAGAAGCTCAACCTAACATGCATGCTAATTCTTAGGGCGCCAGCGCTTCATTTATTCATCTGTTACTCAAGGTCTGCGCCTGGCTTTGTACAAAGGGTTACATGCCTTGCCAGCAAGGCTTGTACAAAAGGTGGTCTGCCGGGGGGCCCGGCAACTATGCCTTACGGGTAAAACTTGCGAAGATGTTCGATGTTCCAGGAGTTGCTCACCGGGATACCATCTTCGGTCTCCAGGTGGACTGCGCCGGGCCTGGTGACTCGTATTACCCGATAAGGGCCTTCCCACTTTGGCGTCAACTTGTTGGAATTCTTGGCCGACTGAACGCGCCAAAGAACAAGGTCGCCTTGCTCAAAGCTTCGGGCATGAACCTTGCGGCTATGGTAGCGGCGCAAGGCTTGCTGGTAGCACGCAGCTCGCACAACAGCTTGAAGACGATCTTCCTCGAGGAGCATAGCGTCATCTTGCCGCAACTACTGTTACTCAAGCTCATCATAAGCGAGCACTCGAGGTTATCCGTATGTGAGTTATGTGGGGAGAACTGCTTCTGCCCCGTATACGAGGGAGAAGGGCGTCTGACCGGTGGCTCGATTTGGCATTGTTCTGATTGACCAAAGAACCATCAGCAACTCGTCAATCCAGCGCCTTCCACACTTGTGCAGCCTGTCAAAAGTCCTCGTCCTAAGGCCATGTAACACTTCAGCATTTGCCCTTTCCGCCTGGCCGTTGCTTCATGGATGTGCAACAGAAGCAAAACATATCTTGTTGTCGAGGTCTTGGACGTATTGCATGAAGGTGCGGCTTGTGAACTGCGTGCCATTGTCGGTGATGACCCTGTTTGGTACACCAAAACGGCAAACTAGCCCCTTGAAGAACTTGACGGCTGATTGTGCTGTCACCTTTCTCACTGCTTCCACTTCTGGTCACTTCGTGAACTTGTCGATCACAACATACAAGTACTCAAAGCCCCCGACAGCACAGGGAAAGGGGCCCAATATGTCGAGCCCCTAGACCAAAAATGGCCAGGAAAGAGGGATCGTCTGAAGAGCTTGAGCTGGTTGATGGAGTTTCTTTGAATGGAACTGACACGCTTCACACTTGGTTACTAGTGCAGTTGCATCCTGGAGAGCAGTGGGCCAAAAGAAACCTTGCCGGAATGCTTTGCCGGCAAGGGCTCTTGATCCTATATGAGAGCCACATATGCCTCCATCTATCTCTGCCAACAGCTCCAGTCCGTCCTCCCGAGGAATGCACTTCAATTTCACACCGTTCGATCCTTTCCTGTATAGGACGTCGTCCACAAACTGGTACATGCCAGACTGACAGGCTACTTTCTCCGCTTCTTCCTGTTCCTCAGGGAGTTCCCCTGTTTGGAGGAACTGAATGGTGTGTTGCGCCCATGCCGGAGCCTGAGGCTCGACGGCAAGGACTAGAGGCATGTCTTCTGCCATGGGAGCAGTTGTCTCTATGGCAAGGGCTTGAGGCCCTGCCGGAGCCTGTCGCTCCCTGGCAAACTTGGCGTCCCCGGCAACATCCTTGCTGGCGGCTCCTGGGAGATCGGCGGGAAAGTACTTGTCGGGGCCTGATTTTCTTCGCTTATTCTGTCCTGCCGATGGTCCAATGGATGGCTGAGTCAATTGGAGCACAAATGTCCCTGGTTCCACAGGTAACTTGAGGGCAGCATGTTTTGACAAGTCGTCAGCAATGCTGTTCTCTGCTCGAGGAACATGCTCTGCTTGTAGACCGTCAAAACGCTCTTCCAACTTCCTCACTTCACCTACATAAGCTTACATCAGCGGGCTCTGATAATCCTTGTACACTTGCTTCACTATGAGTTGCGAATCTCCATGGACGATCAACTTTCTGATCCCAAGGTCTATCGCGATCCTGAGACCGGCAAGCAGCCCCTCATACTCCGCGGTGTTGTTCGTCGACCTCTCCTGGGGAAAGTGCATTTGGACTACGTACTTGAGGTGCTCCCCGGAGGGCGCGACAAGCAGCACACCGGCACCGGTGTCTTGCAGCGAGAAAGCCCCATCAAAGTACATAATCCAGTTGCGCCTTGTTTCCTTGCCGGGGAGAGTGGTCTCTTGAATTTCTTCGTCAGGCGTTGAGGTCCATTCCGCAATGAACTCCGCCAAGACCCTGCTCTGGATTGTCGAAGTGCTTTCAAACCTGAGACCAAAGTTTGACAGTTCCAACACCCATTCCACAATCCTTCCGGTTGCATGTGGGTTGTGCAATATCCGTTGCAACGGGAAGCGAGTGATGACGGTGATCTAGGCCATAAGGAGGCCGAAGAGCAACTTCTGCACACAAGAGTATCGTGATCTAGCCCCCTGCAAGAGGGAGCTGAAAAAGTAAACTGGGTGTTGCATCATCTTCTTCCTCTGTATCACTTCGTTTGCTTGTGCAGATCATGCCTTCACGGCGCCAGACTCTGTCGGGGCTCCTGCCTTGCCGGTGCCAAACTCTGCCGGGGGGAGCTCTGGCTCATCATCCGACAGTCTTGCCACTACTACCGCCTCTTCGTCAACTTCCCTCTCCGCCACTAGCACAACACTGACCACTTGATTCGTTGCCGCTAGATATAGCAGCAACGGCTCTTGCGGTTTAGGCGCAAGTAGTATTAGTGTAGAGGAGAGGTACCTCTTCAAATCCCGCAGCGCTGCCTCGGCCTCCGGGGTCCACTTCATTGGCCCTGCCTTTTTCAAAATCTTGAAAAAGGGTAGGGCGCGCTCAGCAGATTTGGAGATGAACCTACTCAAAGCAGCAACGCAGCCAGCAAGCCGACGCACATCTTTGACTCGCCTTGGTGCCTCAATCTGCTCAATTGCCTTGATCTTGTCGGGGTTCGCCTCGATCCCTCGTTGAGACACAAAGAACCCGAGAAGTTTGCTAGATGGGACACCGCACACACACTTCTCAGGGTTGAGCTTGAGGTTGATCTTGCACAAATTTGCAAATGTTTCTTCCAAATCTTGCACGAGTGTTGCCGTGTCCTTGGTTTTGACCACTATGTCATCCATGTAAGCTTCCATATTTCTATGGAGCTGGGGCTCAAAACCAATCTGAACCGCTCTTGCAAATATTGAACCAGCACTTTTCAACCCAAAAGGCATTCGTATAAAACAATACGTACCACATGGGGTGATAAGGGCGGTCTTCTATTCATCTTCCTTTGTCATGAAGATTTGGTGGTATCCTGAATAGGCGTCAAGGAACGACAGCAGGTCGCACCCGGCAATGGAGTCCATGATCTGGTCAATGCGCGGCAAAGGGAAAGGATCCTTTGGGCATGCTTTATTGATATATGTATAATCAATGCACAACCGCCATTTCCCATTTGCCTCACGCACCACCACCGGATTGGCCAACCATGTTGGGTGGAGCACTCCTTTGACCAAGCATGTCGCTTCCAACTTCCTAATCTCCTCGATGATGAACTCTTGCTGCTCCAAAGCTTGCTTCCTGACCTTCTGCTTGACGGGCCGCGCATGAGGACAGGCAGCAAGGTGGTGCTCAATCACCTCCCTCGGAACCCCAGGGATGTCAGATGCTTGCCATGCAAACACATCGACATTCGCCCGCAGGAAGGCAACGAGTGCGCTTTCCTATTTGCTGTCGAGGGTGGAGCTTATATTGAAAGCTCTGCCTGTGCCATCCTCCTTGACGGGCACCTTCTTGGTCTCTGGTGGTGCAGCCTTGGATTTCTTGCTCTTGCCGGTGGAGCTCTCTGGCACATACTTAACGGGAACGCAGCACTCCGAGGAGGCGCGTTTGCCGGAGTGGGTGCAAGAGGCTTGGCCGGGGCCAGAAGCCTTGCCAGTGACTGAGGTCTTGCCGGTCTTCTTCCCCTCGGGGGCTCCAGTGGTAGGAGCAAGTGCCTTGGCGGCAGGTGCTACCACCGCCTCCCGGTAGAGCTGGTCGGCAAAGATGAGTGCATCCTTCTCGTTGGAGCCGACAGTGATGATGCTCATCGGGCCGGGCATCTTCAGCGTGTTGTAGGCGTAGTGTGATGTCGCCATAAACTTGGCCAGTGCTGGACGGCCAAGGATCCCGTTATACGGCAACTGGATCTTGGCTACATCAAAAATGATCTTCTTTGTCCTGTAGTTCAGCTCACCACCAAATATGACTGGTAGTGTGATCTTACCCTTGGGTTGGCTTCTCCCTGGATTGATCCCTAGAAACGTGCCCGTCTCCTCGAGATCTCCCTTGGGGATTTGCAACCTCTTAATCACCTGGGGCGAGATCAAGTTTAGACTGGCCCCACCGTCCACTAGCATTTTCGTCACCTTGAGGTTGCGGATTGTTGGCGAAACCGACAACGGCAAGCACCCAACCATGGTTGCGCGATCAGGGTGATCCTCGACGTCGAAAATGATAGGCGTGCTGGACCATTTTAGTGGCTTCTAGGCGTCGGTCGATGGCTCTACCGCATTGATCTCACGCGCCCACTATTTGAGCTGGCGGTGAGAAGAATGCAACGAGGCACCACCATTGATGCACATGGCTTATGTGGCCTTTTGAAATTCTTGGTCACTGAACTCTTCGTCCTCTTCATGGTCATCATCTCCCTCTTTCTTATCGCGGCCTCAAGCAGGCCTCTCTTGTTGCTTTTCCTTGCCACGGCGCCCCCCTCGGCCACCACCCTTCCTGCCGGACCCCTCAGCACCATCCTGGCCCTTCTCCTTGTCCCGTCTTTCATACTCAGCTTTCTGCCTCTCCACAAGCTGCTCAACTTGCCGGCAGTTTTGGAGGTCATGGCACTTGGTTCGATGGATCTTGCAATATTACTTATCGAAGCCCTCCGACTTGTCGGCAGCCGCCAAGTCCTGGCAGGCGGCACACCCGGCAACTTCTTTGCCGGGGTTGTCAACCTTGGCCTTCTTGGCGGTGCCGGGTTGCCGGATTCCTCGACGGCAAGCACGGTCTTGCCCCTGCACTTCCTATTGCACCGTCGACCCTTCTATGCCGGGGCAACGGCGTCTTCGTGTCCAGAATCGCTTCCCGTGTCGGCATCTTCGCCGGGGTACCTCCTGCCTTCTTCAGCACGAGCACATCTGTCAGCCAAGACATATAGTTGGGAAACATCCCTAACCTTGTTCATGGCCAGCTCTTCACGCATCTTGCGGTTGCACACGTTCTGATGGAACACGCTGATGACAGCGGCGGGATGAACATCTGGGATGTTGTACTGCACACGGCTGAATCTCTGTATGTACTTGCGCAAGGATTCACTATCCTTCTGGGGGATGAGGTGCAAATCACTTGCCTGGCCAGGAGCTTGATGGCCTCCGGTAAAGGCGCCAACAAACTCGTGGCACAGGTCCGACCAAGAGGAGAT